>NC_052407.1:9238659-9563384 GCF_009389715.1 Phoenix dactylifera
AAATACCACAGCTTCACTAACAAACAACTGGTGAAAAAGCATGTATCAACCAGGGAAAACCTCCTAAGCACTTCGAAGAGAATGCCTACAGCAGCAATCTGCTAATGGAATCCACCTTGTCAATGGCAAAATGACTATGATAAAGCCAACAAGAAGTTAGATGATTGTTGCGATATGTATGAAATGCAGTGCACATGACAATGAGCCAAAAGAGTGTTGCACTGAGATAGAGGCAGATGATGGTCTAAGCCTTGTGAGTCACCAAATTTGCTCCCCAAAAAAGTAGCTAACGAGAACGCACCAATATCCTCCACGCAAGATGCACAATAGGAGGAAGGATATGTGATGTTAACATCAACAACGATTCATGCAAGAACATTGTCTCGAGGGAGGTTGTTGACAAGCTTTGCCTAAAGATTGACAAACATCCCCAACCTCACAAACTTACATGGTTTGATAAGAAAATGAAGTACTATTTCTGAGCATTCTCCATTTCTTTTGTCGTGGGCAGGGATTATTCCGAGGGCATTGGTGTGATGCTGCACCTATGGATGTGTGTCATATCCTTCTCGATCATCCATGACAATATGATTCAAAGGTTTTACATGATGGAAGAAAGAACAACTACACATTTTATAAAGGTGGAGTAAAGATTATTCTCCAACTGATGAGAAAGAAAGGACCTCCAAGGAAGAAGAAAGATCTACTATTACTCATTATTAAGAACCTTTTGAAAGAGAGCAAGAATAGGGTTTTCAGCTTGAGGACAAGTTTTCTCAAACCCAAGGAGAACAAACACTTATTGTCAAAGGCCATGTATAAAGCCCAGAAGAGTAACTAAACTCGAGAAGAAGGCCCTAAAAAGCCTAGTGTCGCATGGACAAAATACTGTGAAAATGATTGATTGCGAAAATCAATCATAATTAGGCATTTGCTAAAGCTCACCAAAATCTGCCACTTTTTCTATGAACAAAATCCTATCAGATTCCCTACATTCTCCTTCAGCTATAAGTTTGAAGGAAATAAGATATCTTCGTAGAGAAAGGATCAACAAAGGTTTTTCATATTTTGAGTAGATTTTTGGAGATGAGATGTTAGGACATAATATGGAAGGCAAGGGACTCGAAAAATACCACATGGTCCAAGATCAAATATGTATTTAAATGCCTTTTTTAGGAAAGGATGGAGAGTCTTGAGCTCTATAAATACCAATGTAATGGTCCCCTTCGGCAATCAAGTTGAATGAAATTGAATGAAACTTATTTTCTGCTCATAATCCTCTTGTATCAGTTGAATGTTTTACTGTTGCTTCTTCCTATCTTGCCTACTTAGATTGTTGGGGAGATTTCAAAGTCTTACTCGTCAGAAGGCTATCTCATGACCTAATTAAGTTTTTTGTTTTGAGGATAATGGAGGGACGTAGGTCACTTTCCCCCAAATTTATTGATTGAAAGGATATTTACAGGACGGAGACATGTACAGGATAAAAATAGTTTACAAAAGAAATCTAAAGGCTGTGCATCAAGCAGCTAGAATGGATCGCTGAGAGCTAGAGGGTACACGGTTGGACAACAAACTCCAGAGGCTTTGGTGACTACCAGCTGACATGGCTGAGCATAGCTTCTCCCAATGTTTGAAGCATCATATTGAAGAACCGTATTACAAGAAGCTCTCCTTCTAGTGAAAATACAAGTATTCCATTCTTGCCAAATGTGCCAGGTAAGAGCCATAATAAGCTGTGGTTAGTTGTATCATCAAATTATCCCATTTAAACCTCCACAATACACATTTACGCACTTCACCAATTCTTTTGGAAGAAAAAAAAAGATGAATATTTCCCATCAATGCATTTGATCAGAAGATGAACCGAAGTAGGAGTAACAAGAACAAAGCTATAAAAGAAAACCGAACTGATGAGTACAAAATTACTGAAACCAAAATCTAAGGAAGCTAACGCCCTGCTGAAGCCTTTGGAGAAGCTAAGTGGACCGAATTTGACCAGATTGTATGTTTCCATCGAGCAATATATTCGATTGAAGAGAGAATCCAACTTGGCACCTCCATATTATTGTCCTAAACTAGATAATATGTAAAACAAAATTCAGAAAGGTAAGGTATCAATATGTAAGAAGGGAACTTGGTAGTTTCGCAGATTGGGTAGCTCATGCTGGTAGAACGAAACAATAGTATGAAACCTGGGATTGTTGGTAAGAGCTTCCTACTGATCTAAGACCCCCTCCTGGTAGTCAATTATATGCCTTTTTTCTAGTTGGTGAATTAAACTGTCTCATATTACCAGAGAACAAAAGGAAAAAAAAAGAAAAAGAGAAAGAAAAGATGGTATGGAAAAATCCAATCAAACAATTACTGATTCAAAAAATAAGGGGGAAAGACAATACTAATAACAACTAAAACAACAAATTCAGATATCCAACAAAGCTCTCCCCTCGAGTTTAACAAAGGCATCAGAAGACGCAATCAATGAAAACTAGACAAAAAAATTCTTCCTTTCATGCAGATTATGATATGAAACTCTAAGATAATAATGTTACAACATCTCATAGAGATCAAAGGTAGAGGCATTTACCATCCCATCCAGAGTCGTTCCAGTAGCTGGTGTCTCCCCACGACCAAGCACCCAAGCCCAGCCTGTTGACCTTCACATCCGACCTTCCCAGCTTCACCCTGTCCTCTTCCTTCAACGTTGTAAGAGTCTCAGAGGCAACGGCTCTCGTGGTAAGAGCTCTCCTCCCACGGAAGAGGCAAAACCCCGCACTGCTGAGTTGCAGAGCCATGGAAAGCCCCAGCTACTCCGAATCTAGAGGGAAAATACGAAGATTAGGATCACAAAAACGAGGAATTTGCTCTATAACCCTGATGAAGACGTCGAAAATATTCCAACTCTGATCAAATTTTAGCCCCAAAATGCGATTTTTAATACGAAAATATGTTTATTCTACGAATTAAACAGTCCGTGCATTTGAGTTCTTGGGGATTAGAGACAAGGGAATCTGGGTTTGTGGTGAAACGGGTAATGAATTGCTTTTTGGGGGGTTGGACGGGATTTTCTTGGTTGCTTTTTGTGGGATTCTGGTTTTGGGGTTTTTGTGTATGTGTCCTTATAATACATCTTTTGAAATATTTTACCTTTTAAGGATTGATATTTGCAGATGACCCTTGTAATCATCTATTATTGCAACGGTATCCCTCCCATTAGGTTTTGCCCCTAACTATTTTAAGTGCAAAAAAACTTTATTACTTTTTCGTATTAATACTCCTGAAAAACATGTAAAGATAAGGCTCTGTAAGGAAAATGCTAAATATTTTTCCAAAGGTATCATTTTATGTTGAAAGGATATCTTTGCAAAAACGGGATAACTCTAAGATATATACACCAATTGTAATTTTTCAAGATATATATTAAAGGGATATCTTTGCAAAAATAGAATAAATTCAAAGATATTTACATGAATAGTAATTTTTAAAAATAAATATGTAATAAACATTAACTATATGCATTAACTATTAATGTTCTCATGCTAGCCTCCTGAAAGTTTATTCATTATCCTCCATTCTTTTCCAAAGAGCCAACAATAAATTTTGCACAGTTTTAGTCCCAGGAGGTGTGGCTGGAGAAATTATGTCCTACGACATGTGCCCTACGTTCGTAGCGCACCACGGAGTAGCAATAGCGCATGATAAATGGAGCCTACAGAAATAAGATGAGGTGATTGGTATGGTGCACTGCCATATGGCACATGTGGTATAGGATATAATTTTTCAACATTATACTTCTTCAACATGGGTGACATAATTTTGTTTTTCTTTTAGGAGTTTTTTATTAGGTCACGCCTGCATTCTAATAGGTGAAAATAAAAGATGCCCCAGTAAACATTTTTTTAATATAAAAAAACTGCCTACGCATACGCATCCAATGAGAGTAATCTTCCAACCCTTCCTCTTCATTTTAAAATGCAGAGAGAGAGAGAGAGAGAGAGAGAGAGAGAGAGAGAGAGAGAGAGAGAGAGAGAGATGTGGCAATCTGGTCGTAATAATCATAATATTTATTATATGACGATACTAAATCCATGCTCAAGCATAGAATACAATGGAAGTATACTCACAATAATGCAATATATAAAATCCTGTGCTATTACTACAAGCCGATCTAAAAGCTCAACCAGCTTCCATAACGGCTCTCCATGCCATACTAATACATCAATCAAACTGGACAGCAATCCACATGGCCATCATGGCTTAGAGGCTACGGGGGGTGGGGTGGCGAAGGGAATCGGCATCTTTGGAACGGAAGGAGTTTTTGGGATGGAAGGCAATGGAGGCAGTGTGGGCATGGGTGGCAATGCACCCTTGGGCACGCCTGGCACGGCAGGCATCGGCGGCAACGTGTGCTTCGGAAGAGTCGGCATGCTGGGCATCGGCGGCAATGTCGACGGCTTTGGAAGAGTTGGAACGTCGGGCGGTGGACGCAACGGCGGCTTTGGAAGAGTTGGAACGTCGGGCATCCGAGGTACTGTGGGCTTTGGCAGGGTTGGTGGCTCCGGAGTTTGCAGCAGCGAGCGAGCTGCATAAGCCATGCTGTGGCTTAAGAACATTAGTGCAATGAGGAAGAACATAGAGAAGGAAGTCTTGGAAGCCATGGTGGTACGATCGCACAAGATCTAGAGAGTTATCAAAGGGAAGGGTGCAAGATGTGTGCGATGGGATTGAGGGGCTAGTGGCTTGGTATTTATAGAGGTGGTTTTTTTTTTTTGACCGAATTAAGGGAACTCGATATGATCTTAGCGTGGTTAACTGGTAGTTAGAATATGGTTGAGTTTCAGGGGAGGCTTCTTTTTTCCATGCGTTGTTGTGAGATTTGTTGAAGAGTGTGTGCGTGGTTGCTGTTCTTCATGTTGTCGTTAGTTCACCTTCTAAGCCGTATTTGACCGTTGTCGAGGGATGACCTCAATTAGGAGAATGGACCAAACAAATGGCACCTTCTAAGCCATACTTCAGGTACACGTATCAGACAGACTATATTAATTAATTAGGTCTTTAAGACTAAGGTGGCGACATAACACACGCAAGTTTGCCTTAATCGTTTAGTCTTTTGAATATATCTAACAAATGACTGCAGAAAGTCCTAGCTACGTCTGTTTGATTTGTATGAAAGAGACTGAAAGTTAACCAGGTTTTCCATGGAGATGTAATTTTTCAAGGTGCTTGTTCTGCAAGGTAGGTATAAGCTAGAAAGTCTTCCACCTCTGCTGGAACCTTCCATCTCTTTGATAGAAGTACCTTAAAGCATAAGGTTCAACATTTCAAAAGAGTGGAAAACTTTTCTTTTTCCTCCAATCTTTCTCCAATGAATCAAACAGATGGAAACTAAATATCTACCCTTATCAAGAAAATATATTTTGATCTTCTCTTATTTTTTGTAAATTACCTGTAAAATTACAATCCATATTTTGATATATTAAGTTTGTCAATTTTGGAGTGACTTGAGGTGTAGGCATGAGATTATCTAGGTATATATTTAAGCAGTTTATGCCTTTGAGATCACCTAGGTAATGATTTTGGTTTTCTTTTTCAATAAACAATATATTGAATTTGATGGTGAGTGCAAAATCCACTCTACATTTCATGATATATATTATTATGATCTGATGTAGAGAGTGAATTATTGGATTTATATATTGGTCTAAAAGAATGGACGATGCACCCACTACAAAATTTAATATTAATGTTTAAAAACTAAAAAAATCTGGTTCATTGGATATGATGTAAGAGATATAAAATAATTATCTATAAAAAACCATATATTGTGGGATCCCTATTCTATGTATCAGCTCACGCCAAAATCAACATATCATACTACTCATTAAAAGCATACATGATACAACGTGTCTTGAAATTTATACTTAAGGAAAAGGGTCAGCAGAAAAATAAAATAAAATAAAATCATGGATGATCACCAACAAGCCTCATATTATTGTTAAGTGTGATTATATGGCGGCACTAGAGTGGTAATATGCAATATATATAGTAGAAAATTCAAAAAATTTCCTATTCACAATAGAATTTTCTATATCGAGTAAGCTTTCTAACACAACTTGAATCATAGAGGTTAGATGAGAAAGTTGTGGTTGAAAACTCAAGGCTATAATATTAATTTTGCCGAGTATATACTTATCAATTGAAGAATCCTGATCACTAAATTGTAATCCAATAGTAGAAAACCTTGTTAGTTCAAAGTGTCTAATTAGGTCGAGGAGTTATTTAATAATGCCCCATACTATCAATATAATTTGATGGCAGCTATGGTTGTTAAGTGTCTCGAAAAGCACATTTTTGCTTGCAAGGCATAAGATTCATTACCAAAGTCTAGATATTTATTAATTTTCTGTTTGAGTTGAATTCTAGAGGTGTTTGCGACTCATATTCATTGTGAGGGACCCTAAAACAATATAAATATTCCATGTAATCTGTCTTTTGCATCACTGTGAAGAGAATTGGAGTTTATGGATTTATATTTATGTTTGATGTAGATGCTCTGAACCAATATTGGTTGTATTTAATAAATAATAAAATTAAACTTTTATTTATTTTCTTTGAGATGAATTTGAAAGCTAAGATGGATTTGAAATTTTAAATGAAATGTTTGGTTTCGTGTTATCGTGGGTTAGACCCCTCAGTAGCATGGCCATGTCATGCTCCGAATTTAGGCCGTGACAAATCATGCTCTGAATCTAGAACGTGACACGTTCGAAGCAGGTTAACGTGAGGCTAATGTGGGCTTTATGTAAGTCATTATATGAGTCAATGGTCTGCCAGGGCAAGATGGCATGCGGGCTATCATCAGTTCATGGAGGTAGGATGACAAACGAGTTGAGGTAGGGTCATCGGTCACTTACCTCCCAATCTCAGCATGACCATGGCTATGCATCTAGGATGATCTACCAACGGTGCCCGTTTGCCTCATGAAGGTGTGGATGATGTTGTGCATGCTCACTTTCATCATTCCGAGGAATTTTCCTCAGACTCACCTTCCAATGCATTCACTTTGTTGAACTTTATGCTGCTTTTATGAGCGAATAACATCGAGGGCCCAGAAAGCTTCCAAAAATGAATGTGGACCACCAAGGCTCAGAAAGCTTAACACATGGCGAGTGATCAGGCGAGATGGCATGATCTCGGTCATCCAGGAACTCTATAAAAGGAGAGGGGGGTCACCCCTCGTGGATGGAACAGCTTCCATCTTCCTCCTCTCTATCTTCCTTCTCCCTTGCCCAGTCACCATGGATCCTTCATCGATAGAGTGGCTTCTAGACCACCTTGAGGCCCTTCAACGAGCCATGGAGAGGGTGGCTAAGGTTGAAGCTAGCAGGGGCATGTACGCGGTAGGATGCCACAGAAAGCGGTCATCCACTGGAGGGCGACTAAGATAGATGCGCTCTCGAGGGTGACTGAAATCAAAGCGAAAAAGGTGGAGCTCAAGATCTCTAAGCTCTCGATGGAGCTGCAGATTGTCCGACATCAGAATGCGGAGGCTGAAGAAAGGCCACCCAAGCAATAGAATGTGAGCCTTTGGCCGAGCTCATCGGGACATCATTGAGTCCCCAAAGATTGCTCGGCTGAGGACTTCCACTTGATTGCCTCGGCCTTCTTGAGGAGCCATAGTGCGAGATGGAGGTTGGACTCCTTCTGGATGTTGTAGTCAGTGAAGATCCAGCCATCATCGAGTTGCTTCTTGATGAGGTTGAAGTGGCGACTGAGATGAAGTATGGTTTCTTGGTTGGCAACTGCTTTATCCGAGCTATCTGTAGTGTCTTAGGCCATGTTCCTTGTAAAGTTGCTCAATTGTAAAACTAACACCACTGTAATTAAAGCAATGAATAAAAGTTATTCTTTATAACTTTCTGTCTCATCTTTGCTCTAACTTCTATGATGTATGTAATTTCACCAAGCTGAGCTGCTCGATGCAACATGCAATCATCTCGATGACCATCTAGATCAGCCCTTTCGAGGGAACTTATTGTCGAAAAATTATTGGGGCCTTGTCCCTCAGTCTCGGTCTTGCTAAGTCATCGCTAAGAGATCGTCAGAGCCTTGCCTAGCTGAGGTGGGGACTTGAGATTTTAAGAAAGCATTCACTTGGTGATATGGGCCAATAACTCGACCTTGACCCACTTGGTGCTACAGTTGATGGCCACTATTAGAAACTTTTTTTTCCGGTTGCTTATGGGAACGGTCCGAGGATGTCCATCCCCATTAGGCGAAGGGCCAAGAAGCGCTGATCGATGTGAGCAAGGCCACCGGCTGCCATTGAATATTTGTGTGATGCTGGCATTGGTCTCACCTCCTTACAAAGTCAGTTGATTTCCTCTAGATGGTCGGTCAGTGGTAGCCTTGTTATACGATCTTGTAAGCTAAGGCCCCGCCCCCCAAGTGGTCTTCACAAATTTCTTCATGGACTTTTCGAAAATTATATTTGGCCTCGGAAGGTCGGAGACATCGGAGAAGAGGTATCTTCTGAACTTGTATCTGTCAATTAGTTATGCTTCCTAAAAAATAGGATTGAACGAAACATCTATTTATCAGGTGAATGTGAAAGCAAGGAAATTTTGGTGTTATCGACACCTTGGGAGGCAAAAGCCTTTTGTACTAAGTTAGAGGTAATGCATGTTTGTTTGTTTTCTCTAGCGGGTTATAATTCATATAATTTATGGTAACTTGTGTAATAGTTATATATTTCCTTCATCCTTGACTATGTTTTAGTTTCTGAATCACCAAAACCAATAACTCTCATTGCACGTCATCTCCCTGGAGGAGGAATTTAGGGGGAAAATGTTGTGACTATGAAGGAGGATATTATTTATTAGTTTAACTCTGCCACACTAAAACTAGGGGTTTAACTTCATCATGGTATATTTTTGAATCTCTTAAATAGATTCTACATCTTTCTCCATGAAGTGTGATCCATTTGCCTCATGCATATATCAAAAAGAACAGTTCGATATTTAAATTTACGGTTACATTGTAAACCTACATGTTGACATTTTTAAAGTGATCAAAAATTATATGGGACAATTTGGATTCTTTCTTTGATTATACTCTTTAGTCTTGACTATCTACATTGATCATGAAGTTTCAAATTGTTGATTTAGGGGGCTTTTGTATTTTAACCATCATCATCTTTTCAAGTATATAAAGAAAGCATAGATACCTATCGGAGTCTACGGAGGTTTATTATGATAGTTTCTATGACGGGATGGCATTGACTAGGGCTGCATAAAACTTTGGCCCAGAACAGTAGTAAGAAGATCGAAATATAGTATGATGTTCTATGTTGTTAGTAATATGCATTGCAAAGAGGAACTTACAACTGAATGAAAGAAAAGCTCAATCTTCTTTATTTATACCCAGGCAATTAATAAGTTGGGAAATTCTTCAAGGCATTTGGTATAGGAAGATCATCCTAAGATCAATAATGATGAAGGTAGAGGTAATGAGATCACCATATTTGGTTGTACCATATATAGTGACCTTATGTGGCAATGCTCTTAAATTACCCCCACTCCTCAAATTACGCCCCAACTTAATGACGGAAAATCTATTCTTAAAATCGGATATCCAAGATCTCCCTAGTGCAATAATCGTAGGCTGAAATATGGGGACAAAGATACCCTTTAGTCTAGCAGAAAAAATTGGTATATCAGTATATCTAATACATTATACCAGTATTATATATATTATATCATATTGATAGAACATATATTGTATTTACTATATATTATATTATAATATATGATTAATCATTTTATTTTTATATTAGTATTCAATTATAATTTTAATTATAACATAAAGACATTATTGTACTTTATAGTTATATTATGAAATAGTTTAATATATTACTTCTATTTACCTTATTTTTCAAACAAAATATATATTAGTATTAAAATAATAACATGTTATGATTATAAATAAAAATATTAATTTTGTTATAATAATTAACATTATAGGTCGGATGAAGGAAGACAACCAACACAAGTTGTGTCAAAATAAGTTAAAGGTTGATGTGGTATGACTACTGGTCTAGTGTTGCAGAATGATCATGCTTGTATACGTGGATAGTGGAAGATGGTTGACAATTGTTACTAGGACTATTAGGAGTGAAGATCAGACATGCAAAGCAACTATCGAGGTGGATAGTTATTATTCCTTAAGAAAATTGTTATGTATCAGTATAAATAATAGAGTTGTACTCAATATCAAGGATCCTCCAATAATTAATTCAATTAAATTACCTTTATCTTATTTTGAGTATTAGTTATTTGCTACTACCAGTGCCTGAGTTTGGAATGACATGTGTTTGAATAAAAAAGGCTGCATATCATATGGGGTTAACCCTGGGGATGTACGACCATCTCTCTCATGCTCGGCTCGGGCCATCTTTTCAGGGCATGACATTCTCTCTCCTTTTTCACGAACCAAACATGTTCTTAGAGATTTGGATTGCTATTACTCTGATATGATTGGATTATTTTTGTTAAAATTGAATTAAAAATTTATTTTATTCCAACAAGCATTACAAACGGGAAGTAGCTTTCTCAAACTCATGTTATCTTTTTTGGAAACTAACAATCCAATCCTTCCTTCCAATTGGCGCATGTATGCTGCATGGAAGAAAGGACTTCTTTAAGGGTTAAACAACCATCCTTGGCAATAATCCTCTATTCCTTCAATTTTTTTCAAACCCGGGAGGAGAAACGGAGATTAAGAAACCAATAAAAGATATCCGCATTAATTGGAATTGTGTTTCTATATTAGCGATCATGTGCATATCTTATTTGGTGCTCTAGGATAAGGGTGCAAAAAATGATATCAGATAAAATCTAATCCAAGATACTTGCCAAAAGAAGCCAGAAGGGAAATGAAATCCTGGGCTTATTTGTTGACACTAAATGCTACCCATGTCTTGCCGAATCTGGCATATGCCCTTCTCTTTATATATAAAGAGGCCCGTGGGGAGATCCGAAGGGTAGAAGAAGAAGAAGAAGAAGAAGAAGAAGAAGAGAGGGAGACGAAAGGGATGGAGCAGAATAACGAGAACGTGGTCGCGAAGCAGGAGACTGTCATCAGCAACACCAGCGGCAAGCCTCCCGCCTCTAAAGACTCCGTTGTTAATCTCGATGCGTGAGTATCCTCACCACCCCCCGCGCTTTAGTTTTTGTTGGTTTGGTTGGATGCCCTCACGGAAGGTGAAGTTGGGGATGAGATCTTGCAGTTGAAAAAATACCCAACCTCTATCCAACACATATCCAATAGAATATATATATATATATATATATATATATATATATAGAGAGAGAGAGAGAGAGAGAGAGAGAGAGAGAGAGATTTTTCTTCCTGCAGCCCAAAACTAAAATCTTGACTGGTTTTAGACAAACTCCTAAAAAATACGGGCTAGATAGGCCAAAAGATCCGATTCCTATAAAATTTTCAACACAATCTTGTAGGAATATCCAAACAGATTTTTTTTTTTTTGAAAAAGAATAAAATTCATGTTCTAAAAGGCAACAAACTTTCATGGTATACATTTTGTTCCAAAATTGGCCAATTTTGATCAGATATTTAAAGTTAATAATTATGGTGCTAGAAGCCATGATACCGTTGACCGGAATAAATACATAAAAACAATAATTCGGCCATCTTTGTCTTATTATTATTAATTATCCTAATTATTTTTCAAATTTTTATATAATTTCATATTTTCTTTGAAATTTCCTAACTTTATAAAATCCTATATCATATATAGGCGCATATGTTGGCACATATGAGTGATATATTTTTGATGTATTTAATAGCCGGTCCCTCCATTGACCGGATCACAACTTTTAGTCCATGTTGAGTTTAATTCCAAGTCCCTAATCGCTATACGTAGTTATATCACTATATATATATATATTGTTATAAATAATGTTGTACATATGGATATAAGTATGTGCAGGAACATATAACTATGTGAAGGGTTAATATAACTGTGTGTAAGAACTATTATGAGTATATGTAATAAAAAGTGTTGATTACCAAGAATTAAATGCTAATGGCCAAGAGACCATGTATTGAAGTCCAATCAAAGAAAGGATCAGACCGGGTATTAAACTCCTCTACATTTTTAATCTTTACATATATTGTCAAGAGAGCTGCATATAGACTGCACAACCATGCTAAATAAGCTGTATATGCAACTTGTATATAGCCTAACCAAACATAATAACTACATGTGGGGAAAAAGATGAGGTCAAGAGACCACATCTCTATGTAGAGCATTGATTATAACAATTCTGATGTCAAACAAATGATGCAGTGGAGACCCAACCATGTACGAGTCATTTTGGAAAGGGATGGGGGATCAAGGGGCCATCACCATTTCGAGTTCGCAGACGATAAGTTATTTCTCGGACGTGACTAACTTTTGCTGGTTTCTTGAACCCGAGTTTGCTCGAGAGATACGACGCCTTCACAAGCTCGTAGGCAACGCTGTGACTGAGGATCGATACCTAATCGTTGGCACAGGCTCGAGCCAGCTCTTGCAAGCTGCAGTCTATGCTTTATCACCATCGGATACCCCCAACCCAATGAATGTTGTGTCTGCCGTCCCTTACTACTCGGTAATCTCTACTTGCATTGCACCAAATTTGATGCTTAGGTAAAAAATATGACTAGCAATAAATTAAAGGGTATTAGTTCTATCTAAGATAAGGTTTATGAACAGCAAATTGATCATTAAAAGTAATATTGATATCCGGGTGGCCGGTTTGCAGCCTCCTTTATCGTCAAGAAAAAAAATATTGCTATAAACTAATACTTGATATTTTTTTGGTAAGGTTTACATATATATAATTGTTCTTTAAAAATAATATTGCTTAGCCATTTTATAACCAAAAAAAATGTTTAACAAGAAAGAAATGACAAAGCAATATTATGAATATCATACATTTGTTGAGTCTCAAAAGTTTAGATTGAACAGAAAAGATCAATAATATATATCAGGCTTAGAACCCTTCATGTTTTCTATCTATATCGGAGTTGATGTTTTGTACTTCAGTTTATTTTAAAGTACTTGCTTCAAACACTTAGGAATGACTACTATATATCAATTTTATATAGATATGTGAGAAAAATATAAAAAGCTAGAAGAATTGACACTCTTTTTTTTGAGACATAAAAGAATATGACACTTCAACAGGTATCCACACTTTATAATTGCACTAATGTCCATATCAAAGAGCATGTAATAGATGTGAGGTGGTTCCCATTACTTTATTTAACAAAATATGCACCATAAAATTAATGAAAGTTGGATAGAGATCAACCATGATGCACTCATTACTTTTTTCCCGAGTAAATATGTGATTAATGGATTTATAACCCGATTGAGTTGATTAGCCTTATATAAGTTAATTGCTATGTTGTTTTCCAGCAATCTATTAAATCTAATATAAATAGTATAAGAGAATGACTCTTCTCCAACTAGGTGTTAGTGTTTGTTTTTGATCTAAATTTTTTAATGTAAATATTCTTCATTTGTCTGATTCATAGTTTCATTGTCTTAGCTTTTGATAATTCTTTTTTTTTCTGAGAGGAGAGCTTCTGCTAATTCTGACAATATCTTCCATCAATTTATCTTCTAATAATGTTATGCTGGAAAAGCGATAATACAATATGTTTTGTTCAGTTTCGTACACAAGATCTAAGGCATACTAAAGGCCTATTTGGATATTTCTACAGAATTAAGCTAAAAATCCTACAGAAATATGTCCTATTGGTTCATATGGCTCTCATTTTCTAAAGACCCATCAAATTCCAATTTAAATTCCAGCCTATGGGCCTATCGGTCTGCAAGAGAAAAAAAATCCATAGAGATCATTTTTCTCTTTCTATAGGATTTGTGCTGGGATATATTTGGTTGATTGAGCCATGCTTAAATGGGCGGCCTTAGCCATGAATTTGGTAGGATATTCAATCTAATCTTGCTGGATTATCCAAATTGACCCAAATATGTTCTAACTTAGTTTAATTTCAAATAGACACGACCTATGGATATGATGATAGCCCTAATGATTTGCTGACTTGACAAGACTGCATAAATTAGAGAGCATAGATGATTGAGCTTCTCTTGTGGTTTTAGATTGATAAGCCGCTGGAAAATATTTTTTTCTGATCAAATTTAACAACCTTTTCAATTGCAGACATATGCGCCGCTGATGGATTACCTTCGATCTGGACTTTTTCGATGGGCTGGGGATGCATGCATGTTTAAGGGTGATGCATATATTGAGTTAGTCTGCTCTCCTAGCAACCCTGATGGCTTTCTAAGGCAAGCAATCTTGAAGTCTGGGGGTGGGAAGACAATTCATGACCTGGCCTACTATTGGCCTCAATATACACCAATTACTAGTCCAGCAGATCATGACATCTCGATCTTTACTGTCTCAAAGAGCATTGGCCATGCTGGATCTCGTCTTGGGTAGCTATGCCTCTTCCATTTCTATCTTCCATAAAATTAGGATGGTTTCTTTTCAATAATCTATAGTTAAATTGAATGAGGCAAACTTCTCTAATTTAGTTGAGGTCCTTGTTAAACAGGTGGGCTCTAGTGAAGGACATCGTTGTTGCTCGGAACATGACCAAATTTATAGAGCTAAACACAATTGGAGTGTCCAAAGTCTCACAGATTCGAGCAGCAAAGATTGTTAAAGTAGTCTCGGATAGCTATGAGAATCCAATCCCTGAAAACCCAGACAAGCTCTTCGATTTTGGCAGGCGCCTTCTAGTCAATCGGTGGAAGAAGTTACGAGAAGCTGTCAAAGCCTCAGGCATCTTTAGCTTGCCGGAGTTCCCATCTGAAACTTGCAAATTCACTGGGGAGAAGGCTGAAACTCTTCCTGGTATGTGACTGCAACTTTTAAAACATACCTGTTTCTCATGTTCAAAATTGGAAGTGCAAGTTAGATTAGGATTTGATGAATATTTCGTAAGCTAGTTTGCTTCTGCTCTACGTACCAGTCGCTTTGGTCTCATCAATGCGTGAGATCCTATTTATATAGACCGTCATCTCCTTGCGAATACATGGATTTTTTTTCATTATTTAGAATTTAAATACTTAAAATTTTAGCACACATATCGAAGGAATACAGCATATTCGATCTCCATCTCAGCTTAATTACTCTTGTCATGTTTTAAATAACATGTTTAGGTTATTATCATGAATAGAATAACTGTTTAGGTGTTCTTGCTATGAAAATTCCTTGATTAACTCATTGACTTCAGAAGGAAACTATCTATGACTAGTCTAAGTAGGTAGTTTATTTGATAGAAGTAACATAAATTTCAGCTTCTTTTATTTGACCTAATTTTCTCTATTCTTCTTCTTTTTTTTGTTAATCCTTTTGTTTTACAGCATTTGCATGGTTGAAATGTGAAAAAGAAGGAATAGAAGATTGTGCGAGCTTTTTAAGGAGCCACAAGATCCTTACTCGAGGTGGGAGTTATTTTGGAGCAGGTCCCAACTATACCCGGGTTAGCATGATAGATCGAGACGAGACATTTGATCTTTTTATTGAAAGGCTTTCATCCCTTCATTGAGCTCCTGCTTGTTGTTGATGACAATACTTTCTTTTCACCTCGGTGGGAGCATTACTTCCCTAATGTTGGAGACATCAAAATATTTATCAGCAGCTCTTAGCTAAATTACTTCTTTAGCACCACTCTTCCCGAGGCTTACCAACTAACAAGCACTAAGAGTGTGGCATGTTGTTAACGGCAAATTGTAATTCTATCGGCATTTTTGGGATAAATAACTGCTTGGGGTATTTCGCTCGCTTAGATACTTTTTCATCTGTTTCATTTATTATGATGGTGTTTTTGATATATATATATATATATAAAACTTGATGACTTCTTCTCTATTTTGTTTGATTAAAGCC
Source organism: Phoenix dactylifera (assembly GCF_009389715.1). Classification (NCBI taxonomy): domain Eukaryota; kingdom Viridiplantae; phylum Streptophyta; class Magnoliopsida; order Arecales; family Arecaceae; genus Phoenix; species Phoenix dactylifera. The sequence continues at coordinate 9,254,652 of NC_052407.1, forward strand.
AACATAATTGCGGTGACTGGATCAAGGCTTCATTGCTTAGAAAGGTGGCCAAATGGCCTTTTTCCCCCAAAATGAGGGGCTCTGTGAGTGGCGTAAGCAAATTCAATGTGTCATGAATGAGAACCATCGACTACAAAAGAAGAGCTAGTGTGTTCTAAAACAGCTAAAGAACTAACAAGATCTAGAGCTAAAACTGAATATGTTCTTAATCAAAAGAGACTTCATGGTAAAATGTTAGAAGCAACGATTCAAAATATTAAGAGCTGGCATACTGAGAACTTGGAAGGGAGAAAACTCACATTCAGGAAGTGGGGATCCAGAGTCATGTTGGAAAGCTAGGAAGGAAAAAAGACCATTTCTTGATATATACTTTTTTTCTCTCAATGAACCTTTTGCTTTTCCATGAAAAACATGGCAGAAACCTTACTATGGCAAATACAATATAGAGAGGATGATAGTTGGAAGAGAAGCAGGTGCAATTACTCACTTGTAAGGCTAGAAAATACTATCTTGACTGGCCACTCCAGGGATACATCTCTTACATGCTCACTCGCAAATCCTACGAATCTACTAAATGGGAAAAGAGGGAGAATAAAAAGAAAGCAGGAATAATTCTTACAAGAGAATTATCATTAATCAGTCATTTAAGTATTTCAAGTATAATTATAAGATGAGCCTCCATGGGGATATTTATAAGTAGTACAAAATGACTCTTTTCTTCAACTTTTTATTGTAGAATTTCAAGTTCCATTCTAACTCGAAAAGCTCTAACTATTAACTTTTCTTATAATATCAAAAGTTCTCATAAAGAAAGTTTATAAAAATCGAAACTAAATCAAACTTTTCTAATAAGACTAAACTTATATTGGGTTTCGAGACCCATATGTATGGGACCCGTGATTTGTATTATCGGGACATGCAATCCGTGCGGTCAGAATCCATGACCCATGCGGCTGCATGTGTACCCTAGGCACTCCAACATCGTTGCTGAGAGTGTCGGTGGATCACCTGGTTGAGATTTTTACTGGCTAGGCAATCAAAAAAATTCATGTCCTAGTTGTTAATACACACAAACTATCTAATGAATTGGTAAGTAATGTGGCACATTCTAGCCCATTAACCTAAAGACAAGGGTTCAATGGTTGAACAAAAAGCCAAATACATCACTAACAAAAAGAGACATATTGTAGCCAAAAATTCTACAAAATTTTTGGTCCTAGGAGATTCTTTGCAAAAGTTCGATCATGCTATGGTATTAACAACTCAAAGCCAGGACTATCCACTAAAATATCCTTGGGAAAAATATTTTCCAAGTTCCTTTTTTTTATTTGTATATACGTTGTAAGGTTCGTTATGCTTTCTATGGAAAAGTTTTTTTTCTTATCACTTGGTAATGAACCGCTTATCTCTTCATGAGTTGTATCCCACCTCAACTTCCTCTCTTCAATATTTTGTGAATCACAGATAGTGAAAAGAAGTACTTTTTATGTTCTCTGACTGATCCACCAGGCGTTGTGTTGGAGTTAGCATACAATTTGTGTATCTAATAGTTAGAGCTTGACTCAAGGAGTAAATATACAAAAGAAAAGTTGGTAATTTCATTTTCAAACAAAGGCGAATCTACTTTGGATGTACAGTTTAATTATAAGGTTGGGATTGGAACTAAAGAAACAATAGAACCTTCAGAAGGCAAGCTTCTTAGTGGTTGATATTATCCTCAAGAATATCAAGGTTTTCATGTCAAAATGGGCTTCTGTTGCTTCTTCTAAATTATCTTCTAAACTTGTATCTGTCGATCAGTTATGCTTCTTAAAACTATTTTGTAAACATTTCAATTCTATTGAAATGAATTGATGGGCTCCCAACTTTCCTCTCCAAAAACTCAAGAAAGAAAAAGAAAAAGAAACATTAAATTTTTAAATGTTCAATGTTTATGGATATAAGGTGTTTTAAACTACTAATTAAGAAACTTTAGATTTCTTTTTTTTTTGATAAACAAACTTTAGATTTCTTTAATGAATTCAAAAATTGAAAAGACATGAATGAAGCTATAATTTCATTTTCTAACTGCCCTTTATGGCCTAAAAAATAGGATTGCATGAAACATCTATTTATCAAGTGAATGTGAAAGCAAAGAAATTTTGGTGTTATCTATCACCTGGGGAGGCAGAAGCCTTTTGTACTAAGTTAGAGGTAATGCATGTTCATTTGGTTTCTCTAGCGGGTTATAATTCATATAATTTATGGTAACTTTTGTTATAGTTATATATTTCCTTCATCCTTGACTATGTTTTAGTTTGTGAATCACCAAAACCAATAACTCTTATTGCACGTCATCTCCATGGACGAGGAACATGGCTGCGAATCAAGAGACTGTCATCAGCAACACCAACGGCAAGCCCCCCCACCTCCAAGGACTCCATCGTTAATCTCGATGCGTGATTATCCTCACCACCCCCCACGCTTTAGTTTTTGTTGGTTTGGTTGGATGCCCTCACCGAAGGTGAAGTTGGGGATGAGATCTTGCAGTTGAAAAAATACCAAACCTCCATCCAACACATATCCAATATATATATATATATATATATATATATATATATATATATATATATATATATATATATATATATATATATATATATATATATATATATATATATATATATATATATATAGATATATATATATATATAGATATAGATATATATATATATATATATATAGATATATATATATATATAGAGAGAGAGAGAGAGAGAGAGAGAGAGAGAGAGATTTTTTTCCTGCAGTCCAAAACTAAAATCTAGACTGGGTTTAGACAAACTCCAAAAAAATACAAGCTAGATAGGCCAATAGATTCGATTCCTATAAAATTTTCAATACAATCTTGTAGGAATATCCAAACAGATTTTTTTTGTGAAAGAGAACAACATTCATGTTCTAAAAGGCAACAAACATTCATGGTATACATTTTGTTCCAAAATTGAACAATTTTTTGATCAGATATTTAAAGTTAATTTGTTAATTATGGTGCTAGAAGCCATGATACTGTTGACCGGAATAGATACATAGAAACAATAATTGTGCCATATTTGTCTTGTTATTCTTAATTATCCTAATTATTTTTCAAATTTTTATATAATTTCATATTTTCTTTGAAATTTCCTAACATTATAAAATCCTATAACATATATGGGCACATATGTTGGTACATATGACCGGATCACATCTTTTAGTCCATGTTGAGTTTAATTCCAAGTTCCTAACCGTTTTACGTTGTTTTACCATAATATATATAGATATATATACACATATATATACATATATATATTGTTATAAGTAATGTTGTACATATGGATATAAGTATGTGCAGGAACAAATAACTATGTGAAGGGTTGATATAACTGTGTGTAAGAACTATTGTGAGTATATGTAATAAAAGTGTCCATTACCAAGAATTAAATGCTAATGGTCAAGAGACCATGTATTGAATTCCAATCAAAGAAAGGATCAAACTGGTTATTAAACTCCTCTACATTTTTAATATTTACATATATTGTCAAGAGAGCTGCGTATAGACTGCACAAACATGCTAAATAAGCTGTATATGCAACTTGTATATAGCCTAACCAAACATAGTAACTACATATGGGGAAAAAGATGAGGTCAAGAGACCACATCTCTATGTAGAGCATTGATTATAACAATTCTGATGTCAAACAAATGATGCAGTGGAGACCCAACCATGTACGAGTCATTTTGGAAAGGGATGGGGGATCAAGGGGCCATCACTATTTCGAGTTGGCAGACGATAAGTTATTTCTCGGACGTGACCAACTTTTGCTGGTTTCTTGAACCCGAGTTTGCTCGAGAGATACGACGCCTTCACAAGCTCGTAGGCAACGCTGTGACCGAGGATCGATACCTAATTGTTGGCACAGGCTCGAGCCAGCTCTTGCAAGCTGCAATCTATGCTTTATCACCATCGGATACCCCCAGCCCAATGAACGTTGTGTCTGCCGTCCCTTACTACTTGGTAATCTCAACTTGCATTGCACCAAATTTGATGCTTAGGTAAAATATATGACTAGCAATAAATTAAAGGGTATTAGTTCTATCTAAGATATAGTTTATGAACAGAAAACTAATCATTAAAAGTAATATTGATATCCGGGTGGCCGGTTTTGCGGCCTCCTTTATCATCAAGAAAAAAAGAATATCGCTATAAACTAAAACTTACTTGATATTTTTTTGGTAAGGTTTACATATATGTAATTATTCTTTAAAAAAATAATATTGCTTTGCTATTTTATAGCCAAGAAAAATGTTTAACAAGAAAGAAATGACAAAGCAATATTATGAATATCATACATTTGTTAAGTCTCAAAAGTTTAGATTGAACAAAAAAAGATCAATAATATATATCAGGCATAGAACCCTTCATGTTTTCTATCTATATAGGAGTTGATGTTTTGTACTTCAGTTTATTTTAAAGTACTTGCTTCAAACATTTAGGAATGACTACTATATATCAAATTTATATAGATATGTGAGAAAAATATAAAAAGCTAGAAGAATTGACACTCTTTTTTTTAAGACATGAAAGAATATGACAGTTCAGCAAGTATCCACACTTTGTACTTGCACTGGTGTCTATATCAAAGAGTATGTAATAGATGTGAGGGGGTTCCCATTACTTTTTTTAACAAAAAATGCCCTGCAAAATTAATGAAAGTTGGATAGAGATCAACCATGATGCACTCATTACTTTTTCCCCGAGTAAATATTTGATTAATGGATTTATAACCCGATTGAGTTAATTAGCCTTATATAAATAAATTGCTATGTTGTTTTACAACAAGCTATTAAATCTAATATAAATAGCATAAGAGAATGGCTCTTCTCCAACAAGGTGTCAGTATTTGTTTTTCATCTAAATTTTTTAATGTAGCTATTCTTCATTTGCCCGTTTCATAGTTTCATTGTCGTAGATTCTGATAATTCTTTTCTTCCCTGAGAGGAGTGCTTCTACTAATTCTCACAATATCTTCCATCAATTTATCTTCTGATAATTTTATGTTGGAAAAGCCTTAATACAATATGTTTAGTTTAGTTTTGTACACAAGATCTATAGCATGCTAAAGGCCTATTTGGATATTTCTATAGAATTAGGCTAAAAATCCTGCAGAAATCTATCCTATTGGTCTCTTTGGCTCTCATTTTCTAAAGACACATCAAATCCTAGTTTAAATTCTGGCCTATGGGCCTATTGGTCTGCAAGAGAAAAAAAAATCCATAGAGATCATTTTTCTCTTCCTATAGGATTTGGGCCGGGATATATTTGGTTGATTGAACCATGCTTAAATGGGCTGCCTTAGCCATGAATTTTGGTAGGATATTCAGTCCAATCCTACTGGATTATCCAAATTGACCCTAATATGTTCTAACTTAGTTTAATTTCAAATAGACACAACCTATGGATATGATGATAGCCCTAACGATCTGTTGACTTGACAAGACTGCATAAATTTGGGAGCATAGATGATTGAGCTTCTCTTGTGGTTTTACATTGATAAGTTATTGGAAAATAATTTTCTCTGATCAAATTTAACAAAATTTTCAATTGCAGACATATGCACCGCTGATGGATTACCTTCGATCTGGACTTTTTCGATGGGCTGGGGATGCATGCACATTTAAGGGTGATGCATATATTGAGTTGGTTTGTTCTCCTAGCAACCTTGATGGCTTTCGAAGGCAAGCAGTCTTGAAGTCTGAGGGTGGGAAGACAATCCATGACCTGGCCTACTATTGGCCTCAATATACACCAATTACTAACCCAGCAGATCATGACATCTCGATCTTTACTGTCTCAAAGAGCATTGGCCATGCTGGATCTCGTCTTGGGTAGCTATGCCTCTTCAATTTCTATTTTCCATAAAATTAGGATGGTTTCTTTTCAATAATCTATGGTTAAATTGAATGAGCAAACTTCTCTAATTTAGTTGAGGTCTTTGTTAAACAGGTGGGCTCTAGTGAAGGACACTGCTGTTGCTCAGAAGATGACCAAATTTATAGATCGAAGCACCATTGGAGTGTCCAAAGTCTCACAGATTCAGGTAGCAAAGATTTTTAAAGTAGTCTCAGATAGCTATGAGCATCCAATCCCTGAAAACCCAAACAAGCTCTTCGATTTTGGCCGGCGTCTTCCAGTCGATCGGTGGAAGAAGTTACGAGAAGCTGTCAAAGCCTCAAAAATCTTTAGCTTGCCGGAGTTCCCATCTGAAACTTGCAAGTTCACCGGGGAGAAGGCTGAAACTCTTCCTGGTATGTGACTATAGTTCTTAAAACTTACCTGTTTCTCATGTTCAAAATTGGAAGTGCAAGTTAGATTAGGCTTTGATGAATATTTTGTAAGCTAGTTTGCTTCTGCTTCGCTCTAAATACCAGTCTTGATTAACTTGTTGACTTCAGAAGGAAACTATCTATGACTAGTCTAAGTAACTAGTTTATTTGATAGAAGTAACATAAATTTCAGCTTCTTATATTTGACTTAAGTTTCTCTGTTCTTCTTCATTTTTCTTAATCCTTTTGTTTTACAGCCTTTGCATGGTTGAAATGTGAAAAAGAAGGAATAGAAGATTGTGCGAGCTTTTTAAGGACCCACAAGATCCTTACTCGAGGTGGGAGTTATTTTGGAGCAAGTCCCAACTATACCCGAGTTAGCATGATAGATCGAGATGAGACATTTGATCTTTTCACTGAAAGGCTTTCGTCCCTTCATTGAGTCCCTGCTTGTTGTTGATGACAATAGTTTCTTTTCACCTCGGTGGGAGCATTACTTCCCTAATGTTGGAGATATCAAAATATTTATCAGTAGCTTTTAGCTAAATTACTTCTTTGGCACCACTCTCCTCGAGGCTTACCAACTAACAAGCACTTAGAGTGTGGCATGTTGTTAACGGCAAATTGTAATTCTATCGGCATTTTTTGGATAAATAACTGCGTGGGGCGTTTCCCTTTCTTAGATACTTTTTCATTTGTTTCATTTATTATGATGGTGATTTTGATATATATATATATATATATATATATATATATATATATATATAACTTGATGACTACTTCTCTATTATGTTTGATTAAAGCCAACATGATTGCAATGACCGGTTCAAGGCTTCACTGCTTAGAAAGGTGGCCCAATGGCCCATTTTCCCAAAATGAGGGGCTCTGTGAGTGTCGTAAGCAAATTCTCGGTGTCATGAACGAGAACCATCGACAACAAAAGAAGAGCCAGTGGGTTCTAAAACTGCTAAAGAACTAACAAGATCTAGAGCTAAAACTGAATATATTCTGAATCAAAAGAGACTTCATAGTGAAATGTTAGAAACAAGATTCAAAATATTAAGAGCCGGTATATAGAGAACTTGGAAGGGAGAAAACTCAAACTCAGGTAGTGGGGATCCAGAGTCGTGTTAGGAACCTAGGAAAGGAAAAAGACCATTTCTACATATATACTTTTTTCTCTCAAAGAACCTTTTGTTTTTCCATGAAAAAAGTAACCATCAGAAAACAAAATCTTCTCTTTAAGAAGTTACTTTTTCGGGATGTGGAGTTTACTTTTTCATCCCAAACTTATTAATTTTGGGAGGAGGGATTGAACTTGGGCTGAAAACTTAAAAAGTGGAAGAGTATGTCGATGCAACCAATTATAATGTGGCAGAAACCATACTATGGCACATACAATATAGAGCGGATGATAGTTGGAAGAGGAGCAGGCACAATTACTCTCTTCTACAGCTAGAAAATAATATCTTGACTGGCCACTCTAGGGATACATCTCTTACATGCTCATTGGGAAATCCTACTTATCCACTAAATGGGAAAGGAGAGAGAATAGAGAGAAAGTAGGAATAATTCTTACAAGAGGATTCTCATTAATCAGGAATTTAAGTATCTCAAGTATAATTATATGATGAGCCTCAATGGGGATATTTATAAGTAGTAAAAAATGACTCTTTTCTTCAACTTTTATTGTAGAATTTCAAGTTCCATTCTAACTCGAAAAGCTCTAACTATTAACTTTTTTTATAACATCAAAACTTCTCATAAAGAAAGATTATAAAAATCAAAACTAACATCAAACTTCTCTAAGTTTCGAGACCCATATGTACGGGACCCATGATTTGTATTGTTGGGACATGCGATCCGTGCGGTCAGAATGCACGACCCATACAGCAACATATGCATCCTAGGCACTCCGGCATCATTGCCGAGAGTGTCGGTGGTTCACCTAGTTGAGATTTTTACTAGCCAGGCAATCAAAAAAATCCATGTCGTAGTTGTTAATGACACACAAACTATCTGGTGAATTGGAAAGTAATGTGGATCATTCTAGCCCATTAATCTAAAGATAAGGGTTTAATGGTTGAACAAAAAGCCAATTACATCACAAATAAAAAGAGACTTATTTCAGCCAAAAATCCTACAAAATTTTTGGTCCCAATAGATTCTATGCAAAAGTTTAATCATGCTATGATATTGACAACTCAAAGCCAGGACCATCTATTAAAATCTCCTTGGGAAAAATATTTTCCAAGTTCTTTTTTTTTGTATATACATTGTAAGGTTCCATATGCTTTCTACAGAAAAGTTATTTTTTCTCATCACTTGGTAATCAACCGCCTATCTCTTCATGAGTTGTATCCCACCTCAACTTTCTTTCTTCAACATTTTGTGAATCACAGATAGTGAAAAGAAGTACTTTCTATGTTCCTTGAGTGATCTAGCATGAGTTGTGTTGGAGTTAGCATACAATTTGTGTATCTGATGGTTAGAGCTTGACTCAAGCAATTAATATACAAAACAAAAGTTGGTAATTTCATTTTTAAACAAAGGAGAATGTACTTTGGATGTACGATTTTATGAAAAGATTGGAATTGGGACTAAAGAAACAATAGAACCTTCAGAAGGCAAGCTTCTTGGTGACTAATATTATCCTCAAGAATATTAAGGTTTTCATGTCAAAATGGGCTTCTGTTGCTTCTTCTAAATTATCTTCTAAACTTGTATCTGTCAATCAGTAATGCTTCTTAAAACTATTTTGTAAACATTTCTATTCTGTTGAAATGAATTGATGGGTCTCCCAACTTTCCTCTCCAAAAACTCAAGAAAGAAAAAGAAAAAGAAATAGGAAATTTTTAAATGTTCAATGTTTATGGATATAAGGTGTTTTAAACAATTAATTAAGAAACTTTAGATTTCTTTTTTTTTTGGTAAACAAATTTTATATTTCTTTAATGAATTCAAAAATTCAAAAGAGATGAATGAAGCTATAATTTCATTTTCTGACAGCCCTTTATGGCCTAAAAAATAGGATTGCATGAAACATCTATTTATCAAGTGAATGTGAAAGCAAGGAAATTTTGGTGTTATCCACCACCTCGCGAGGTAGAAGCCTTTTCTTCTAAGTTAGAGTTAATGCATATTTATTTGTTTTCTCTAGCGGGTTATAATTCGTATAATTTATGGTAACTTTTGTTATAGTTATATATTTCCTTCATCCTTGGATATGTTTTAGGTTGTGAATCACCAAAACCAATAACTCTCATTGCGTGTCATATCCATGGAAGAGGATATTAGGGGGAAAACTTGGTCACTATGGAGGAGGATATTATTTATTAGTTCAACTCTGCCACACTAAAACTAGGGGTTCAACTTTATCATGGAATTTTTTTGATTCTCGTAAATAGATTCTGCAACTTTCTCCATTAAGTGTGATCCATTTGCCTCTTAAATATATCAAAAAAGAACCTTTCGATATTTAAATTTACGGTTACAATGTAAACCTACATATTGACATCTTTAAGGTGATCAAAAATTATATAGGACAATTTGGATTCTTTCTTTGATTATACTCTTTAGTGTTGAGCTATATGCGTTGATCATGAAGTATCAAATTGCTGATTCATTGGATTTTTGTATTTTAACCATCATCATCTTTTCAAATATATACAGAAAGCATGGATATGCATCGGAGTCTATGGAGGTTTATTATGATAGTTTCTAGGATAGGCTGGCATTGACTAGGGCTGTGTAAAACTTTAGCCCAGAACAGTAGTAAGAAGATTGAAATATAGTATGATGTTCTACGTTGACAGTAATATACATTACAAAGAGGAACTTACAACTGAATGAAAGAAAAGCTCAATCTTCTTTATTTATATCCAGGCAATTAATAAGTTGGAAAATTTATTAAGGCATTTGGTATGAGAAGATCATCCCAAGATCAACAGTGATGATGGTAGAGGTAATGAGATCACCATATTTGGCTGTACCATATATGGTGACCCTATGTGGCAATGATCTTAAATCACCCCCACTCCTCAAATTGCACCCCCAACTTATGATGGAAAATCCCTCCTTAAAATTGGATATCCAAGATCTCCTGAGGGCAATAATCCTAAGCTGAAGTATGGGGACAAAGATACCCTTTAGTCCAGCAGAAAATATTGATATATTAATATATCTAATACATTATATCAGTATTATATATATTATATCATATTGATATATATATATATTGTATTTACTATGTATTATATTATAATATATTATTAATCATATTATTTCCATATTAGTATTCAATTATAATTTTAAATTACAACAAAAAGACATTATGTACTTTATAGTTATATTATGAAATAATTTAATATATTACTTCTATTTACCTTATTTTTAAATAAAAAATATATACATTAATATTAAAATAATAATATGTTATAATTATAAATAAAATTATTAATTTTATAATAATAATTAATATTGTAGGTCGAATGAAGGAAGACAACCAACACAAGTTGCATCAAAATAAGTTAAAGGTTGACAAGGTATGACTATCGGTCCAGTGTTGCAGAATGATCGTGCTTGTATACGTGGATAGTGGAAGATAGTTGACAGTAGTTACCAGAACTACTAGGAGTAACGATTAGACATGCAAAGCAACTATCAAAGTGGATAGTTATTATTTTTTAAGGCAATTGTTACGTATCAGTATAAATAACAGAGTTGTACTCTATATCAAGGATCCTTCGATAATCAATTCAAATAAATTATCATTATGTTCTTTTGAATAAATGTATTAGTTTATTTGCATCTCCCAGTGCCTGAGTTTGGAATGACATATGTGTGAGTAAAAAAGGCTGCATATCATATGGTGTTAACCCTGGGGATGTACGACCATCTCTCACACACTCGACTCGGGCCATCGAGTTGGGGCTTGACATTCTCTCTCCTTCTTTCACGAATCAAATGAGTTCTTAGAGATTTGGATAACTATTTCTCTGATATGATTGGATTATTTTTGTTAAAATTTAATTAAAAATTCATTTTATTCTAACAAGTATTGCAAACAAGAAGCAACTTTCTCAGACTCATGTTATTCTTTTTGGAAACTAACAATCCAATCCTTCCTTCCAATTCGCGCATGTATGCTGCATGGAAGAAAGGACTTCGGTAAGGGCTAAACAACCATCCTTGGCAATAATCCTCTATACCTTCAATTTTTTTCAAACCCGGGAGGAGAAACGCAAATTAAGCAACCAACAAAAGATATCTGCATTCATTGGAATTGTGGCTCTATATAAGTGATCTTGTGCATATCTTATTCGGGGCTCTAGGATAAGGGTGCAGAAAATGAGATAGGGTGAAATCTAATCCAGGATACTTGCCAAAAGAAGATAGAAGGGAAATGGAATCCAGGGCTTATCCGTTGACATTAAATGCTACTCATGTCCCACCGGCGTATGCCTTTCTCTTTATATAAAAAGAGGCCCATGGAGAGAGCCGAAGGATAGAAGAAGAAGAATAAGAAGGAGAGAGGAAGACAAAAAGGGGAGCAGAATAAGGAGAACATGGCCGCGAAGCAGGAGACCGTCGTCAGCAACACCAGCGGCAAGCCCCCCGCCTCCAAGGACTTCGTCATTAATCTTGATGTGTGAGTATCCTCATCACCCCCCCATGTTTTTGCTTTTGCTGGTTTGGTTGGATGCGCTCATCGAAGGTGAAGTTGGGGATGAGATCTTGGGGTTGAAAAAATACCCAAACTCCGTCCAACCCATATTCAATAGAAATATATATATATATATATATATATATATATATATATATATATATATATATATAGATATCGATAGAGACTTTTTTTTTCTTCCTGTAGTCCAAAACTAAAATCTAGACTGGGTTTAAACAAACTCCCAGAAAATGCAAGCTAGATAGGCCAATAGATCCGATTCCTAGAAAATTTTCAACATAATCTTGTGAGAATATCCAAACAGATTTTTTTTTTTCTGAAAAAGAACAAAATTCATGTTCTAGAAGGCAACAAACATTCATTGTGTACATTTTGTTCCAAAATTGGACAATTTTTTGATTAGATATTTAAACTGAATTTGTTAATTTTGGTGCTAGAAGCCATGATACCATTGACCGGAATAAATATATAGAAACGATAATTCTACCATCTTTGTCTTGTTATTCTTGATTATCCTAATTATTTTTCAAACTTTTATATAATTTCATATTTTCTTTGAAATTTTCGAACATTATAAAATCCTATATCATATATGGGCGCATATGTTGGCACATATGAGTGATATATTTTTGATGTATGTAATAGTCGGTCCCTCCATTGACTAGATCACGACTTTTAGTCCATGTTGAGTTTAATTCCAAGTCCCTAACCGCTATACATAGTTATATCACAATATATATATTGTTATAAATAATGTTGCATATATAGATAAAAGTATGTGCAGGAATATATAACTATGTGAAGGGTTTATATAATTGTTTATAAGAACTATTATGAGTATATGTAATAAAAGTGTCTGTTACAAAGAATTAAATGCTAATGGTCAAGAGACCATGTATTGAAGTCCAATCAAAGAAAGGATCAGTCCAGTTATTAAACTCCTCTACATTTTTAATATTTACATATATTGTCAAGAGAGTTGCATATAGACTGCACAACCATGCTAAATAAGCTGTATATGCAACTTGTATATAGCCTAACCAAACATAGTAACTACATGTAGGGAAAAAGATGAGGTCAATAGACCACATCTCCATATAAAGCATTGATTATAACAATTTTGATGTCAAACTAATGATGCAGTGGAGACCCAACCATGTACGAATCATTTTGGAAAGGGATGGGGGATCAAGGGGCCATCACCATTCCGAGTTCGCAAACGATAAGTTATTTCTCAGATGTGACCAACTTTTGCTGGTTTCTTGAACCCGAGTTTGCTCGAGAGATACGACGCCTTCACAAGCTAGTAGGCAATGCTGTGACCGAGGATCGACACCTAATTATCGGCACCGGCTCGAGCCAGCTCTTGCAAGCTGCGGTCTATGCTTTATCACCTTCGGATACCCCTGACCAAATGAATGTGGTGTCTGTCGTCCCATACTACTCGGTAATCTCTACTTGCGTTGCACCAAATTTGATAATTAGGTAAAACATATGACTAGCAATAAATTAAAGGGTATTAGTTCTATCTAAGATAAGGTTTATGAAAATAAAACTAATCATTAAAAGTAATATTGATATCCGGATGGCCAATTTTGCGGCCTCCCTTATTATCAAGAAAAAAATAATAATATTGCTATGAACTAAAAATTACCGAATATTTTTTTGGTAAGGTTTGCATATATGTAATTGTTCTTTAAAAAATAATATTGCTTTGCCATTTTATTGCCAAGAAAAATGTTTAACAAGAAAGAAATGACAAAGCAATATTTTGAATATCATACATTTGTTGAGTCTCAAAAGTTTAGATTGAACAAAAAAAGATCAATAATATATATCAGGCTTAGAACCCTTCATATTTTCTATCTATATAGGAGTTGATATTTTGTACTTCAGTTTAATTTAAAGTACTTGCTTCAAACACTTAGGAATGACTACTATATATCAAATTTATATAGATACGTGAGAAAAATATAAAAAGCTAGAAGAATTGACCCTCTTTTTTTTAAGACATAAAAGAATATGACACTTCAGCAAGTATCCACACTTTATACTTGCACTGGTGTCCATATCAAAGAGTATGTAATTGATGTGAGGGGGTTCCCATTACTTTATTTAAAAAAAATTGCCCTACAAAGTTACTGATAGTTGGATAGAGATCAACCATGATGCACTCATTACTTTTTCCCCGAGTAAATATTTGATTAATGGATTCATAACCCGATTGAGTTAATTAGCCTTATATAAATTAGTTGCTATGTTGTTTTCCAACAAGCCATTAAATCTAATTTAAGTAGTATAAGAGAATGGCTCTTCTCCAACTAGGTGTCAGTATTTGTTTTTCATCTAAATTTTTTAATGTAGCTATTCTTCATTTGTCTCATTCATAGTTTCATTGTCTTAGCTTCTGATAATTCTTTTTTTTTTTCTGAGGGGAGAGCTTCTGCTAATTCTCACAATATCTCCCATCAATTTATCTTCTAGTAATTTTATGTTGGAAAAGCCTTAATACAATATGTTTTGTTTAGTTTTGTACACAAGATCTATAGCATACTAAAGGCCTATTTGGATATTTCTAGAGAATTAGGCTAAAAATCCTGCAGAAATATATCCTATTGGTCTATATGGCTCTCATTTTCTAAAGACCCATCAAATCCTAGTTTAAATTCCAGCCTATGGGCCTATTGGTTTGCAAGAGAAAAAAAATCCATAGAGATCATTTTTTGGGCTAGGATATATTTGGTTGATTGAGCCATTCTTAAATGGGTGGTCTTAGCCACAAATTTTGGTAAGATATTCAGTCCAATCCTGCTGGATTATCGAAATTGACCCTAATATGTTCTAACTTAGTTTAATTTCAAATAGACACGACCTATGGATATGATGATAGCCCTAACAATCTGCTGACTTGACAAGACTGCATAAATTAGGGAGCATAGATGATTCAGCTTCCCTTGTGGTTTTAGATTGATAAGTTGCTGGAAAATGATTTTTCCTGATCAAATTTAACAAACTTTTCAATTGCAGTCATATGCACCGCTGATGGATTACCTTCAATCTGGACTTTTTCGATGGGCTGGCGATGCATGCACATTTAAGGGTGATGCATATATTGAGTTGGTTTGTTCTCCTAGCAACCCTGATGGCTTTCTAAGGCAAGCATTCTTGAAGTCTGAGGGTGGGAAGACAATCCATGACCTGGCCTACTATTGGCCTCAATATACACCAATTACTAGCCCCGCAGATCATGACATCTCGATCTTTACTATCTCAAAGAGCATTGGCCATGCTGGATCTCGTCTTGGGTAGCTATGCCTCTTCAATTTCTATTTTTCATAAAATTAGGATGGTTTCTTTTCAATAATCTATGGTTAAATTGAATGAGGCAAACTTCTCTAATTTGGTTGTGGTCCTTGTTAAACAGGTGGGCTCTAGTGAAGGATGCTGCTGTTGCTCGGAAGATGACCAAATTTATAGAGCTAAGCACAATTGGAGTGTCCAAAGTCTCACAGATTCGGGCAACAAAGATTCTTAAAGTAGTCTCGGATAGCTATGAGCATCCAATCCCTGGAAACCCAGACAAGCTCTTCGATTTTGGCCGGCGTCTTCTAGTCAATCGATGGAAGAAGTTACGAGAAGCTGTCAAAGCCTCAGGCATCTTTAGCTTGCCGGAGTTCCCATCTGAAACTTGCAAGTTCACCGGAGAGAAGGCTGAAACTCTTCCTGGTATGTTATTGTAGTTTTTAAAACTTACCTATTTCTCATGTTCAAAATTGGAAGTGCAAGTTAGATTAGACTTTGATAAATATTTCGTAAGCTAGTTTGCTTCTGCTTCGCTCTACGTACCAGTCGCTTTGGTTTCATCAATATATGAGATCCTATTTATATACACCATCATCTCCTTATGAATACGTTGATTTTTCACTATTTAAAATATAAATACCTAAAATTTTAGCACACATATCGAAGGAGTACAGCATACTCGATCTCTATCTCAGCTTTAATTACTCTTGTCATGTTTTAAATACCATGTTTAGGTTATTATCATGAATAGAATAATTGTTCAGGTGTTCTTTCTATGAAAATTCCTTGATTAACTTGTTGACTTTAGAAGAAAACTATCTATGACTAGTCTAAGTTGCTAGTTTATTTGATAGAAGTAACATCAATTTCAGCTTCTTATATTTGACTTAAGTTTCTCTATTCTTCTTCATTTTTTTTAATCCTTTTGTTCTACAGCCTTTGCATGGTTGAAATGTGAAAAAGAAGGAATAGAAGATTGTGCGAGCTTCTTAAGGACCCACAAGATCCTTACTCGAGGTGGGAGTTATTTTGGAGCAAGTCCCAACTATACCCGAGTTAGCATGATAGATCGAGATGAGACATTTGATCTTTTCACTGAAAGGCTTTCGTCCCTTCATTGAGCTCCTGCTTGTTGTTGATGAGAATACATTCTTTTCACCTCGGTGGGAGCATTACTTCCCTAATGTTGGAGACGTCAAAATATTTATTAGCAGCATTTAGCTAAATTACTTCTTTGGCACCACTCTCCCCGGGGCTTATATACCAACTAACAAGCACTAAGAGTGGGGCATATTGTTAACGGCAAATTGTAATTTTACCTTTCTTAGAGACTTTTTCATTTGTTTCATTTATTATGATGGTGTTTTTGACTTAACGACTACTTCTCTGTTATGTTTGATTAAAGCCAACATGATTGCAGTGACTGGTTCAAGGCTTCACTGCTTAGAAAGGTGGCCCAATGGCCCATTTTCCTAGAATGAGGGGCTCTGTGAGTGTCGTAACCAAATTCTCGGTGCCATGAGCGAGAACCATCGACAACAAAAGAAGAGCCAGTGGGTTCTAAAACTGCTAAAGAACTAACAAGATCTAGAGCTAAAACTAAATATGTTCTGAATCAAAAGAAACTTCATAGTAAAATGTTAGAAACAAGATTCAAAATATTAAGAGCCGGTATATAGAGAACTTGGAAGGGAGAAAACTCAAACTCAGGTAGTGGGGATCCAGAGTCATGTTAGGAACCTAGGAAAGGAAAAAGACCATTTCTACATATATACTTTTTTCTCTCAAAGAACCTTTTGTTTTTCCATGAAAAAAGTAACCATCAGAAAACAAAAACTTCTCTTTAAGAAGTTACTTTTTCAGGATGTGGAGGTCACTTTTTTATCCCAAACTTATTAATTTTGGGAGGAGGGATTGAACTTGGGCTGAAAACTTAAAAAGAGGAAGAGTATGTCGATGCAACCAATTATGATGTGGCAGAAATCTTACTATGGCACATACAATATAGAGCGGATGATAGTTGGAAGAGGAGCAGGCACAATTACTCTCTTCTACGGCTAGAAAATAATATCTTGACTGGCCACTCCAGGGATCCATCTCTTACATGCTCATTGGGAAATTCTACTTATCCACTAAATGGGAAAGGAGAGAGAATAGAGAGAAAGTAGGAATAATTCTTACAAGAGGATTCTCATTAATCAGGTATTTAAGTATCTCAAGTATAATTATATGATGAGCCCCAATGGGGATATTTATAAGTAGTAAAAAATGACACTTTTCTTCAACTTTTATTGTAGAATTTTAAGCTCCATTCTAACTCGAAAAGCTCTAACTATTAACTTTTTTATAACATCAAAACTTCTCATAAATAAAGATTATAAAAATCAAAACTAACATCAAACTTTTCTAAGTTTCGAGACCCATATGTACGGGACCCATGATTTGTATTGTCGGGACGTGCGATCCGTGCGGTCAGAATGCACGACCCATACAGCAACATATGCACCCTAGGCACTCCGGCATTGTTGCCGAAAGTGTCGGTGGTTCACCTAGTTGAGATTTCTACTTGCCAGGCAATCAAAAAAATCCATGTCGTAGTTGTTAATGACACACAAACTATCTGGTGAATTGGAAAGTAATGTGGCTCATTCTAGCCCATTAATCTAAAGATAAGGGTTTAATGGTTGAACAAAAAGCCAATTACATCACAAATAAAAAGAGACTTATTGCAGCCAAAAGTCCTACAAAATTTTTGGTCCCAGTAGATTCTATGCAAAAGTTTAATCATGCTATGATATTGACAACTCAAAGCCAGGACCATCTATTAAAATATTTTCCAAGTTCTTTTTTTTGTATATACATTGTAAGGTTCCGTATGCTTTCTACAGAAAGTTATTTTTTCTCATCACTTGGTAATCAACCGCCTATCTCTTCATGAGTTGTATCCCACCACAACTTTCTTTCTTCAACATTTTGTGAATCACAGATACTGAAACGAAGTACTTTCTATGTTCCCTGAGTGATCCATCATGAGTTGTGTTGGAGTTAGCATACAATTTGTGTATATAGTTAGAGCTTGACTCAAGCAATTAATATACAAAACAAAAGTTGGTAATTTCATTTTTAAACAAAGGAGAATCTACTTTGGATGTACGATTTTATGAAAAGATTGGAATTGGGACTAAAGAAACAATAGAACCTTCAGAAGGCAAGCTTCTTGGTGACTAATATTATCCTCAAGAATATTAAGGTTTTCATGTCAAAATGGGCTTCTATTGCTTCTTCTAAATTATCTTCTAAACTTGTATCTGTCAATCAATTATGCTTCTTAAAACTATTTTATAAACATTTCTATTTTGTTGAAATGAATTGATGGGTCTCCCAACTTTCCTCTCCAAAAACTCAAGAAAGAAAAAGAAAAAGAAATAGGAAATTTTTAAATGTTCAATGTTTATGGATATAAGGTATTTTAAACAATTAATTAAGAAACTTTAGATTTGTTTTTTTTTGGTAAACAATTTTATATTTCTTTAATGAATTCAAAAATTCAAAAGAGATGAATGAAGCTATAATTTCATTTTCTGACAGCCCTTTATGGCCTAAAAAATAGGATTGCATGAAACATCTATTTATCAAGTGAATGTGAAAGCAAGGAAATTTTGGTGTTATCCACCACCTGCCGAGGTAGAAGCCTTTTCTTCTAAGTTAGAGGTAATGAATATTTATTTGTTTTCTCTGGCGGGTTATAATTCGTATACTTTATGATAACTTTTTTTATAGTTATATATTTCCTTCATCCTTGGATATGTTTTAGGTTGTGAATCACCAAAACCAATAACTCTCATTGCGTGTCATATCCATGGAAGAGGATATTAGGGGGAAAACTTGGTCACTATGGAGGAGGATATTATTTATTAGTTCAACTCTGCCGCACTAAAACTAGGGGTTCAACTTTATCATGAAATTTTTTTGATTCTCGTAAATAGATTCTGCATCTTTCTCCATTAAGTGTGATCCATTTGCCTCTTAAATATATCAAAAAAGAACCTTTCGATATTTAAATTTACGGTTACAATGTAAACCTACATATTGACATCTTTAAAGTGATCAAAAATTATATAGGACAATTTGGATTCTTTCTTTGATTATACTCTTTAGTGTTGAGCTATATGCATCGATCATAAAGTATCAAATTGCTGATTCATTGGATTTTTGTATTTTAACCATCATCATCTTTTCAAATATATATAGAAAGCATGGATATGCATCGGAGTCTGCGGAGGTTTATTATGATAGTTTCTAGGATAGGCTGGCATTGACTAGGGCTGTATAAAACTTTAGCCAAGAACAGTAGTAAGAAGATTGAAATGTAGTATGATGTTCTATGTTGCTAGTAATATACATTACAAAGAGGAACTTACAACTGAGTGAAAGAAAAAGCTCAATCTTCTTTATTTATATCCAGACAATTAATAAGTTGGAAAATTCATTAAGGCATTTGGTATGAGAAGATCATCCCAAGATCAACAGTGATGATGGTAGAGGTAATGAGATCACCATATTTGGTTGTACCATATATGGTGACCCTATGTGGCAATGATCTTAAATCACCCCCACTTCTCAAATTGCACCCCCAAGTTAATGATGGAAAATCCGTCCTTAATATTGGATATCCAAGATCTCCCGAGCGTAATAATCCTAGGCTGAAGTATGGGGACAAAGATACCCTTTAGTCCAGCAGAAAATATTGGTATATTAATATATCTAATACATTATATCAGTATTATATATATTATATCATATTGATATATATATTGTATTTACTATATATTATATTATAATATATTATTAATCATGTTATTTCCATATTAGTGTTCAATTATAATTTTAAATTATAACAAAAGACATTATGTAGTTTATAGTTATATTATGAAATAATATTATGTATTATTTCTATTTACCTTATTTTTTAATCAAAAATATATACATTAATATTAAAATAATAATATGTTATAATTATAAATAAAATTATTAATTTTATAATAATAATTAATATTGTAGGTCGAATGAAGGAAGACAACCAACACAAGTTGCATCAAAATAAGTTAAAGGTTGACAAGGTATGACTACCGGTCCAGTGTTGCAGAATGATCGTGCTTGTACACGTGGATAGTGGAAGATAGTTGACAGTAGTTACCAGAACTACTAGGAGTAATGATTAGACATGCAAAGCAACTATCAAAGTGGATAGTTATTATTTTTTAAGGCAATTGTTACGTATCAGTATAAATAACAGAGTTGTACTCTATATCAAGGATCCTTCGATAATCAATTCAATTAAATTATCATTATGTTCTTTTGAATAAATGTATTAGTTTATTTGCATCTCCCAGTGCCTGAGTTTGGAATGACATATGTGTGAGTAAAAAAGGCTGCATATCATATGGTGTTAACCGTGGGGATGTACGACCGTCTCTCACACACTCGGCTCGGGCCATCGGGTTGGGGCTTGACATTCTCCCTCCTTTTTTCACGAATCAAATGAGTTCTTAGAGATTTGGATAACTATTTCTCTGATATGATTGGATTATTTTTGTTAAAATTGAATTAAAAATTCATTTTATTCTAACAAGTATTGCAAACAAGAAGCAACTTTCTCATACTCATGTTATTCTTTTTGGAAACTAACAATCCAATCCTTCCTTCCAATTCGCGCATGTATGCTGCATGGAAGAAAGGACTTCGGTAAGGGCTAAACAACCATCCTTGGCAATAATCCTCTATACCTTCAATTTTTTTCAAACCTGGGAGGAGAAACGCAAATTAAGAAACAACAAAAGATATCTGCATTCATTGGAATTGTGGCTCTATATAAGCGATCTTGTGCATATCTTATTCGGGGCTCTGGGATAAGGGTGCAGAAAATGAGATAGAATGAAATCTAATCCAGGATACTTGCCAAAAGAAGATAGAAGGGAAATGGAATCCAGAGCTTAGCCGTTGACATTAAATGCTACCCATGTCCCACCGGCATATACCTTTTTCTTTATATAAAAAGAGGCCCATGGGGAGATCTGAAGGATAGAAGAAGAAGAATAAGAAGGAGAGAGGAAGACAAAAAGGATGGAGCAGAATAAGGAGAACATGGCCGCGAAGCAGGAGACCGTCGTCAGCAACACCAGTGGCAAGCCCCCCGCCTCCAAGGACTTCGTCATTAATCTTGATGTGTGAGTATCCTCATCACCCCCCGTGCTTTTGTTTTTGTTGGTTTGGTTGGATGCCCTCATCGAAGGTGAAGTTGGGGATGAGATCTTGAGGTTGAAAAAATACCCAAACTCCATCCAACCCATATCCAATAGAAAAAAAATATATTTATGTATCTATAGAGACTTTTTTTTCTTCCTGTAGTCCAAAACTAAAATCTAGATTGGGTTTAAACAAACTCCTGGAAAATGCAAGCTAGATAGGCCAATAGATCCGATTCCTAAAAAATTTTCAACATAATCTTGTGAGAATATCCAAACAGATTTTTTTTTTTCTGAAAAAGAACAAAATTCATGTTCTAGAAGGCAACAAACATTCATTGTGTACATTTTGTTCCAAAATTGGACAATTTTTTGATTAGATATTTAAACTGAATTTGTTAATTTTGGTGCTAGAAGCCATGATACCATTGACCGGAATAAATATATAGAAACGATAATTCTACCATCTTTGTCTTGTTATTCTTGATTATCCTAATTATTTTTCAAACTTTTATATAATTTCATATTTTCTTTGAAATTTTCGAACATTATAAAATCCTATATCATATATGGGCGCATATGTTGGCACATATGAGTGATATATTTTTGATGTATGTAATAGTCGGTCCCTCCATTGACTAGATCACGACTTTTAGTCCATGTTGAGTTTAATTCCAAGTCCCTAACCGCTATACATAGTTATATCACAATATATATATTGTTATAAATAATGTTGCATATATAGATAAAAGTATGTGCAGGAATATATAACTATGTGAAGGGTTTATATAATTGTTTATAAGAACTATTATGAGTATATGTAATAAAAGTGTCTGTTACAAAGAATTAAATGCTAATGGTCAAGAGACCATGTATTGAAGTCCAATCAAAGAAAGGATCAGTCCAGTTATTAAACTCCTCTACATTTTAATATTTACATATATTGTCAAGAGAGTTGCATATAGACTGCACAACCATGCTAAATAAGCTGTATATGCAACTTGTATATAGCCTAACCAAACATAGTAACTACATGTAGGGAAAAAGATGAGGTCAATAGACCACGTCTCTATATAAAGCATTGATTATAACAATTTTGATGTCAAACTAATGATGCAGTGGAGACCCAACCATGTACGAATCATTTTGGAAAGGGATGGGGGATCAAGGGGCCATCACCATTCTGAGTTCGCAGACGATAAGTTATTTCTCAGATGTGACCAACTTTTGCTGGTTTCTTGAACCCGAGTTTGCTCGAGAGATACGACGCCTTCACAAGCTCGTAGGCAATGCTGTGACCGAGGATCAACACCTAATCGTCGGCACCGGCTCGAGCCAGCTCTTGCAAGCTGCGGTCTATGCTTTATCACCTTCGGATACCCCCGACCAAATGAATGTGGTGTCTGTCGTCCCATACTACTCGGTAATCTCTACTTGCGTTGCACCAAATTTGATAATTAGGTAAAACATATGACTAGCAATAAATTAAAGGGTATTAGTTCTATCTAAGATAAGGTTTATGGAAAGAAAACTAATCATTAAAAGTAATATTGATATCCGGATGGCCAATTTTGCGGCCTCCCTTATTATCAAGAAAAAAATAATAATATTGCTATAAACTAAAAATTACCAGATATTTTTTTGGTAAGGTTTACATATATGTAATTGTTCTTTAAAAAATAATATTGCTTTGCCATTTTATAGCCAAGAAAAATGTTTAACAAGAAAGAAATGACAAAGCAATATTATGAATATCATACATTTGTTGAGTCTCAAAAGTTTAGATTGAACAATAAAAGATCAATAATATATATCAGGCTTAGAACCCTTCATGTTTTCAATCTATATAGGAGTTGATGTTTTGTACTTCAGTTTATTTTAAAGTACTTGCTTCAAACACTTAGGAATGACTACTATATATCAAATTTATATAGATATGTGAGAAAAATATAAAAAGCTAGAAGAATTGACCCTCTTTATTTTAAGACATAAAAGAATATGACACTTCAGCAAGTATCCACACTTTATACTTGCACTGGTGTCCATATCAAAGAGTATGTAATTGATGTGAGGGGGTTCCCATTACTTTATTTAAAAAAAATTGCCCTACGAAGTTAATGAAAGTTGGATAGAGATCAACCATGATGCACTCATTACTTTTTCCCTGAGTAAATATTTGAGTAATGGATTCATAACCCGATTGAGTTAATTAGCTTTATATAAATTAATTGCTATGTTGTTTTCCAACAAGCCATCAAATCTAATTTAAGTAGTATAAGAGAATGGCTCTTCTCCAACTAGGTGTCAGTATTTGTTTTCATCTAAATTTTTTAATGTAGCTATTCTTCATTTGTCTGATTCATAGTTTTATTGTCTTAGCTTCTGATAATTCTTTTTTTTTCTAAGAGGAGAGCTTCTGCTAATTCTCACAATATCTCCCATCAATTTATCTTCTGGTAATTTTATGTTGGAAAAGCCTTAATACAATATGTTTTGTTTAGTTTTGCACACAAGATCTATAGCATACTAAAGGCCTATTTGGATATTTCTAGAGAATTAGGCTAAAAATCCTGCAGAAATATATCCTATTGGTCTATATGGCTCTCATTTTCTAAAGACCCATCAAATCCTAGTTTAAATTCCAGCCTATGGGCCTATTGGTTTGCAAGAGAAAAAAAATCCATAGAGATCATTTTTTGGGCTAGGATATATTTGGTTGATTGAGCCATTCTTAAATGGGTGGTCTTAGCCAAGAATTTTGGTAGGATATTCAGTCCAATCCTGCTGGATTATCGAAATTGACCCTAATATGTTCTAACTTAGTTTAATTTCAAATAGACACGACCTATGGATATGATGATCGCCTAACGATCTGCTGACTTGACAAGACTGCATAAATTAGGGAGCATAGATGATTCAGCTTCCCTTGTGGTTTTAGATTGATAAGTTGCTGGAAAATGATTTTTCCTGATCAAATTTAACAAACTTTTCAATTGCAGTCATATGCACCGCTGATGGATTACCTTCGATCTAGACTTTTTCGATGGGCTGGCGATGCATGCACATTTAAGGGTGATGCATATATTGAGTTGGTTTGTTCTCCTAGCAACCCTGATGGCTTTCTAAGGCAAGCATTCTTGAAGTCTGAGGGTGGGAAGACAATCCATGACCTGGCCTACTATTGGCCTCAATATACACCAATTACTAGCCCCGCAGATCATGACATCTCGATCTTTACTATCTCAAAGAGCATTGGCCATGCTGGATCTCGTCTTGGGTAGCTATGCCTCTTCAATTTCTATTTTTCATAAAATTAGGATGGTTTCTTTTCAATAATCTATGGTTAAATTGAATGAGGCAAACTTCTCTAATTTGGTTGTGGTCCTTGTTAAACAGGTGGGCTCTAGTGAAGGACGCTGCTGTTGCTCGGAAGATGACCAAATTTATAGAGCTAAGCACAATTGGAGTGTCCAAAGTCTCACAGATTCGGGCAACAAAGATTCTTAAAGTAGTCTCGGATAGCTATGAGCATCCAATCCCTGGAAACCCAGACAAGCTCTTCGATTTTGGCCGGCGTCTTCTAGTCAATCGATGGAAGAAGTTACGAGAAGCTGTCAAAGCCTCAGGCATCTTTAGCTTGCCGGAGTTCCCATCTGAAACTTGCAAGTTCACCGGAGAGAAGGCTGAAACTCTTCCTGGTATGTGATTGTAGCTTTTAAAACTTACCTGTTTCTCATGTTCAAAATTGGAAGTGCAAGTTAGATTAGACTTTGATAAATATTTCGTAAGCTAGTTTGCTTCTGCTTCGCTCTACGTACCAGTCGCTTTGGTCTCATCAATGTATGAGATCCTATTTATATACACCATCATCTCCTTATGAATACGTTGATTTTTCACTATTTAAAATATAATTACCTAAAATTTTAGCACACATATCGAGGGAGTACAGCATACTCGATCTCTATCTCAGCTTAATTACTCTTGTCATGTTTTAAATACCATGTTTAGGTTATTATCATGAATAGAATAATTGTTCAGGTGTTCTTTCTATGAAAATTCCTTGATTAACTTGTTGACTTTAGAAGAAAACTATCTATGACTAGTCTAAGTTGCTAGTTTATTTGATAGAAGTAACATCAATTTCAGCTTCTTATATTTGACTTAAGTTTCTCTATTCTTCTTCATTTTTTTTAATCCTTTTGTTCTACAGCCTTTGCATGGTTGAAATGTGAAAAAGAAGGAATAGAAGATTGTGCGAGCTTCTTAAGGACCCACAAGATCCTTACTCGAGGTGGGAGTTATTTTGGAGCAAGTCCCAACTATACCCGAGTTAGCATGATAGATCGAGATGAGACATTTGATCTTTTCACTGAAAGGCTTTCGTCCCTTCATTGAGCTCCTGCTTGTTGTTGATGAGAATACATTCTTTTCACCTCGGTGGGAGCATTACTTCCCTAATGTTGGAGACGTCAAAATATTTATTAGCAGCATTTAGCTAAATTACTTCTTTGGCACCACTCTCCCCGGGGCTTATATACCAACTAACAAGCACTAAGAGTGGGGCATATTGTTAACGGCAAATTGTAATTTTACCTTTCTTAGAGACTTTTTCATTTGTTTCATTTATTATGATGGTGTTTTTGACTTAACGACTACTTCTCTGTTATGTTTGATTAAAGCCAACATGATTGCAGTGACTGGTTCAAGGCTTCACTGCTTAGAAAGGTGGCCCAATGGCCCATTTTCCTAGAATGAGGGGCTCTGTGAGTGTCGTAACCAAATTCTCGGTGCCATGAGCGAGAACCATCGACAACAAAAGAAGAGCCAGTGGGTTCTAAAACTGCTAAAGAACTAACAAGATCTAGAGCTAAAACTAAATATGTTCTGAATCAAAAGAAACTTCATAGTAAAATGTTAGAAACAAGATTCAAAATATTAAGAGCCGGTATATAGAGAACTTGGAAGGGAGAAAACTCAAACTCAGGTAGTGGGGATCCAGAGTCATGTTAGGAACCTAGGAAAGGAAAAAGACCATTTCTACATATATATACTTTTTTCTCTCAAAGAACCTTTTGTTTTTCCATGAAAAAAGTAACCATCAGAAAACAAAAACTTCTCTTTAAGAAGTTACTTTTTCAGGATGTGGAGGTCACTTTTTTATCCCAAACTTATTAATTTTGGGAGGAGGGATTGAACTTGGGCTGAAAACTTAAAAAAAGGAAGAGTATGTCGATGCAACCAATTATGATGTGGCAGAAACCTTACTATGGCACATACAATATAGAGCGGATGATAGTTGGAAGAGGAGCAGGCACAATTACTCTCTTCTACGGCTAGAAAATAATATCTTGACTGGCCACTCCAGGGATACATCTCTTACATGCTCATTGGGAAATCCTACTTATCCACTAAATGGGAAAGGAGAGAGAATAGAGAGAAAGTAGGAATAATTCTTACAAGAGGATGCTAAATCAGGAATTTAAGTATCTCAAGTATAATTATATGATGAGCCTCAATGGGGATATTTATAAGTAGTAAAAAATGACTCTTTTCTTCAACTTTTATTGTAGAATTTCAAGTTCCATTCTAACTCGAAAAGCTCTAACTATTAACTTTTTTTATAACATCAAAACTTCTCATAAAGAAAGATTATAAAGATCAAAACTAAAATCAAACTTTTCTAAGTTTCGAGACCCATATGTACGGGACCCATGATTTGTATTGTCGGGACGTGCGATCCGTGCGGTCAGAATGCATGACCCATACAACAACATATGCACCCTAGGCACTCCGGCTTTGTTGCTGAGAGTGTCGGTGGTTCACTTAGTTGAGATTTTTACTAGCCAGGCAATCAAAAAAATCCATGTCCTAGTTGTTAATGACACAAACTATCTGGTGAATTGGAAAGTAATGTCGCTCATTCTAGCCCATTAATCTAAAGATAAGGGTTTAATGGTTGAACAAAAAGCCAATTACATCACAAATAAAAAGAGACTTATTGCAGCCAAAAATCCTACAAAATTTTTGGTCCCAGTAGATTCTATGCAAAAGTTTAATCATGCTATGATATTGACAACTCAAAGCCAGGACCATCTATTAAAATCTCCTTGGGAAAAATATTTTCCAAGTTTTTTTTTTGTATATATATTGTAAGGTTCCGTATGCTTTCTACAGAAAAGTTATTTTTTCTCATCACTTGGTAATCAACCGCCTATCTCTTCATGAGTTGTATCCCATCTCAACTTTCTTTCTTCAACATTTTGTGAATGACAGATGGTGAAAAGAAGTACTTTCTATGTTCCCTGAATGTCCCAGCATGAGTTGTGTTGGAGTTAGCATACAATTTGTGTATCTGATAGTTAGAGCTTGACTCAAGCAATTAATATACAAAACAAAAGTTGGTAATTTCATTTGTAAACAAAGGAGAATCTACTTTGGATGTACAGTTTTATGAAAAGATTGGAATTGGGACTAAAGAAACAATAGAACCTTCAGAAGGCAAGCTTCTTGGTGACTAATATTATCCTCAAGAATATTAAGGTTTTCATGTCAAAATGGGCTTCTATTGCTTCTTCTAAATTATCTTCTAAACTTGTATATGTCAATCAGTTATGCTTCTTAAAACTATTTTGTAAACATTTCTATTCTGTTGAAATGAATTGATGGGTCTCCCAACTTTCCTCTCCAAAAACTCAAGAAAGAAAAAGAAAAAGAAACAGGAAATTTTTAAATGTTCAATGTTTATGGATATAAGGTGTTTTAAACAATTAATTAAGAAACTTTAGATTTCTTTTTTTTTGGTAAACAAATTTTATATTTCTTTAATGAATTCAAAAATTCAAAAGAGATGAATGAAGCTATAATTTCATTTTCTGACAGCCCTTTATGGCCTAAAAAATAGGATTGCATGAAACATCTATCTATCAAGTGAATGTGAAAGCAAGGAAATTTTGGTGTTATCCACCACCTGGCGAGGTAGAAGCCTTTTCTTCTAAGTTAGAGGTAATGCATATTTATTTGTTTTCTCTAGCGGGTTATAATTCGTATGCTTTATGGTAACTTTTGTTATAGTTATATATTTCCTTCATCTTTGGATATGTTTTAGGTTGTGAATCACCAAAACCAATAACTCTCATTGCGTGTCATTTCCATGGAAGAGGATATTAGGGGGAAAACTTGGTCAGTATGGAAGAGGATATTATTTATTAGTTCAACTCTGCCGCACTAAAACTAGGGGTTCAACTTTATCATGGAATTTTTTTGATTCTCGTAAATAGATTCTGCATCTTTCTCCATTAAGTGTGATCCATTTGCCTCTTAAATATATCAAAAAAGAACCTTTCGATATTTAAATTTACGGTTACAATGTAAACCTACATATTGACATCTTTAAAGTGATCAAAAATTATATAGGACAATTTGGATTCTTTCTTTGATTATACTCTTTAGTGTTGAGCTATATGTATTGATCATGAAGTATCAAATTGCTGATTCATTGGATTTTTGTATTTTAACCATCATCATCTTTTCAAATATATACAGAAAGCATGGATATGCATCGGAGTCTATGGAGGTTTATTATGATAGTTTCTAGGATAGGCTGGCATTGACTAGCGCTGTATAAAATTTTAGCCAAGAACAGTAGTAAGAAGTTTGAAATGTAGTATGATGTTCTACATTGCTAGTAATATACATTACAAAGAGGAACTTACAACTGAGTAAAAGAAAAGCTCAATCTTCTTTATTTATATCCAGGCAATTAATAAGTTGGAAAATTCATTAAGGCATTTGGTATGAGAAGATCATCCCAAGATCATCAGTGATGATGGTAGAGGTAATGAGATCACCATATTTGGTTGTACCATATATGGTGACTCTATGTGGCAATGATCTTAAATCACCCCCACTCCTCAAATTGCACCCCCAACTTAATGATGAAAAATCCGTCCTTAAAATTGGACATCCAAGATCTCCCGAGGGCAATAATCCTAGGCTGAAGTATGGGGACAAAGATACCCTTTAATCCAGCAGAAAATTTGGTATATTAATATATCTAATACATTATATCAGTATTATATATATTATATCATATTGATATATATATAGTATTTACTATATATTATATTATAATATATTATTAATCATATTATTTCCATATTAGTATTCAATTATAATTTTAAATTATAACAAAAAGACATTATGTACTTTATAGTTATATTATGAAATAATTTAATGTATTACTTCTATTTTCTTTAGTTTTTAATCAAAAATATATATATTAGTATTAAAATAATAATATGTTATAATTATAATAAAATTATTAATTTATAATAATAATTAATATTGTAGGTCGAATGAAGGAAGACAACCAACACAAGTTGCATCAAAATAAGTTAAAGATTGACAAGGTATGACTACCGGTCCAGTGTTGCAGAATGATCGTGCTTGTTTATGTGGATAGTGGAAGATGGTTGATGGTAGTTACCAGAACTACTAGGAGTAATGATTAGACATGCAAAGCAACTATCGAAGTGGATAGTTATTGTTTTGTTATGTATTAGTGTAAATAACAGAGTTGTACTCTATATCAAGGATCCTTCGATAATCAATTCAATTAAATTATCATTATGTTCTTTTGAATAAATGTATTAGTTTATTTGCATCTCCCAGTGCCTGAGTTTGGAATGACATATGTGTGAGTAAAAAAGGCTGCATATCATATGGTGTTAACCGTGGGGATGTACGACCGTCTCTCACACACTCGGCTCGGGCCATCGGGTTGGGGCTTGACATTCTCCCTCCTTTTTTCACGAATCAAATGAGTTCATAGAGATTTGGATAACTATTTCTCTGATATGATTGGATTATTTTTGTTAAAATTGAATTAAAAATTCATTTTATTCAAACAAGTATTGCAAACAAGAAGCAACTTTCTCATACTCATGTTATTCTTTTTGGAAACTAACAATCCAATCCTTCCTTCCAATTCGCGCATGTATGCTGCATGGAAGAAAGGACTTCGGTAAGGGCTAAACAACCATCCTTGGCAATAATCCTCTATACCTTCAATTTTTTTAAAACCTGGGAGGAGAAACGCAAATTAAGAAACCAACAAAAGATATCTGCATTCATTGGAATTGTGGCTCTATATAAGCGATCTTGTGCATATCTTATTCGGGGCTCTGGGATAAGGGTGCAGAAAATGAGATAGAATGAAATCTAATCCAGGATACTTGCCAAAAGAAGATAGAAGGGAAATGGAATCCAGAGCTTAGCCGTTGACATTAAATGCTACCCATGTCCCACCGGCATATACCTTTTTCTTTATATAAAAAGAGGCCCATGGGGAGATCTGAAGGATAGAAGAAGAAGAATAAGAAGGAGAGAGGAAGACAAAAAGGATGGAGCAGAATAAGGAGAACATGGCCGCGAAGCAGGAGACCGTCGTCAGCAACACCAGTGGCAAGCCCCCCGCCTCCAAGGACTTCGTCATTAATCTTGATGTGTGAGTATCCTCATCACCCCCCGTGCTTTTGTTTTTGTTGGTTTGGTTGGATGCCCTCATCGAAGGTGAAGTTGGGGATGAGATCTTGAGGTTGAAAAAATACCCAAACTCCATCCAACCCATATCCAATAGAAAAAAAATATATTTATATATCTATAGAGACTTTTTTTTCTTCCTGTAGTCCAAAACTAAAATTTAGACTGGGTTTAAACAAACTCCTGGAAAATGCAAGCTAGATAGGCCAATAGATCCGATTCCTATAAAATTTTCAACATAATCTTGTGGGAATATCCAAACAGATTTTTTTTTCTGAAAAAGAACAAAATTCATGTTCTAGAAGGCAACAAACATTCATTGTGTACATTTTGTTCCAAAATTGGACAATTTTTTGATTAGATATTTAAACTGAATTTGTTAATTATGGTGCTAGAAGCCATGATACCATTGACCGGAATAAATATATAGAAACGATAATTCTGCCATTTTTTTTTTTGTTATTCTTGATTATTCTAATTATTTTTCAAACTTTTATATAATTTCATATTTTCTTTGAAATTTTCGAACATTATAAAATCCTATATCATATATGGGTGTATATGTTGGCACACATGAGTGATATATTTTTGATGTATGTAATAGTTGGTCCCTCCATTGACTAGATCACGACTTTTAGTCCATGTTGAGTTGAATTCCAAGTCCCTAACCGCTATACATAGTTATATCACAATATATATATTGTTATAAATAATGTTGCATATATAGATAAAAGTATGTGCAGGAACATATAACTGTGTGAAGGGTTGATATAACTGTTTATAAGAACAATTATGAGTATATATAATAAAAGTGTCTGTTACAAAGAATTAAATGCTAATGGTCAACAGACCATGTATTGAAATCCAATCAAAGAAAGGATCAGACCAGTTATTAAACTCCTCTACATTTTTAATATTAACATATATTGTCAAAAGAGTTGCATATAGACTGCACAACCATGCTAAATAAGTTGTATATGCAACTTGTATATAGCCTAACCAAACATAGTAACTACATGTAGGGAAAAATATGAGGTCAAGAGACCACATCTCTATATAAAGCATTGATTATAATAATTTTGATGTCAAACTATTGATGCAGTGGAGACCCAACCATGTACGAATCATTTTGGAAAGGGATGGGGGATCAAGGGGCCATCACCATTCCGAGTTCGCAGACGATAAGTTATTTCTCAGATGTGACCAACTTTTGCTGGTTTCTTGAACCCGAGTTTGCTCGAGAGATACGACGCCTTCACAAGCTAGTAGGCAATGCTGTGACCGAGGATCGACACCTAATCGTCGGCACCGGCTCGAGCCAGCTCTTGCAAGCTGCGGTCTATGCTTTATCACCTTCGGATACCACTGACCAAATGAATGTGGTGTCTGTCGTCCCATACTACTCGGTAATCTCTACTTGCGTTGCACCAAATTTGATAATTAGGTAAAACATATGACTAGCAATAAATTAAAGGGTATTAGTTCTATCTAAGATAAGGTTTATGAAAATAAAACTAATCATTAAAAGTAATATTGATATCCGGATGGCCAATTTTGCGGCCTCCCTTATTATCAAGAAAAAAATAATAATATTGCTATGAACTAAAAATTACCGAATATTTTTTTGGTAATGTTTGCATATATGTAATTGTTCTTTAAAAAATAATATTGCTTTGCCATTTTATTGCCAAGAAAAATGTTTAACAAGAAAGAAATGACAAAGCAATATTTTGAATATCATACATTTGTTGAGTCTCAAAAGTTTAGATTGAACAAAAAAAGATCAATAATATATATCAGGCTTAGAACCCTTCATATTTTCTATCTATATAGGAGTTGATATTTTGTACTTCAGTTTATTTTAAAGTATTTGCTTCAAACACTTAGGAATGACTACTATATATCAAATTTATATAGATACGTGAGAAAAATATAAAAAGCTAGAAGAATTGACCCTCTTTTTTTTTAAGACATAAAAGAATATGACACTTCAGCAAGTATCCACACTTTATACTTGCACTGGTGTCCATATCAAAGAGTATGTAATTGATGTGAGGGGGTTCCCATTACTTTATTTAAAAAGAATTGCCCTACAAAGTTACTGAAAGTTGGATAGAGATCAACCATGATGCACTCATTACTTTTTCCCCGAGTAAATATTTGATTAATGGATTCATAACCCGATTGAGTTAATTAGCCTTATATAAATTAGTTGCTATGTTGTTTTCCAACAAGCCATTAAATCTAATTTAAGTAGTATAAGAGAATGGCTCTTCTCCAACTAGGTGTCAGTATTTGTTTTTCATCTAAATTTTTTATGTAGCTATTCTTCATTTGTCTCATTCATAGTTTCATTGTCTCAGCTTCTGATAATTCTTTTTTTTTTTTCTGAGGGGAGAGCTTCTGCTAATTCTCACAATATCTCCCATCAATTTATCTTCTAGTAATTTTATGTTGGAAAAGCCTTAATACAATATGTTTTGTTTAGTTTTGTACACAAGATCTATAGCATACTAAAGGCCTATTTGGATATTTCTAGAGAATTAGGCTAAAAATCCTACAGAAATATATCCTATTGGTCTATATGGCTCTCATTTTCTAAAGACCCATCAAATCCTAGTTTAAATTCTAGCCTATGGGCCTATTGGTCTGCAAGAGAAAAAAAATCCATAGAGATCATTTTTCTCTTCCTATGGGATTTGAGCCAGGATATATTTGGTTGATTGAGCCATTCTTAAATGGGTGGTCTTAGCCACGAATTTTGGTAGGATATTCAGTCCAATCCTGCTGGATTATCGAAATTGACCCTAATATGTTCTAACTTAGTTTAATTTCAAATAGACACGACCTATGGATATGATGATAGCCCTAACGATCTGCTGACTTGACAAGACTGCATAAATTAGGGAGCATAGATGATTCAGCTTCCCTTGTGGTTTTAGATTGATAAGTTGCTGGAAAATAATTTTTCCTGATCAAATTTAACAAACTTTTCAATTGCAGTCATATGCACCACTGATGGATTACCTTCGATCTGGACTTTTTCGATGGGCTGGCGATGCATGCACATTTAAGGGTGATGCATATATTGAGTTGGTTTGTTCTCCTAGCAACCCTGATGGCTTTCTAAGGCAAGCATTCTTGAAGTCTGAGGGTGGGAAGACAATCCATGACCTGGCCTACTATTGGCCTCAATATACACCAATTACTAGCCCCGCAGATCATGACATCTCGATCTTTACTATCTCAAAGAGCATTGGCCATGCTGGATCTCGTCTTGGGTAGCTATGCCTCTTCAATTTCTATTTTTCATAAAATTAGGATGGTTTCTTTTCAATAATCTATGGTTAAATTGAATGAGGCAAACTTCTCTAATTTGGTTGTGGTCCTTGTTAAACAGGTGGGCTCTAGTGAAGGACGCTGCTGTTGCTCGGAAGATGACCAAATTTATAGAGCTAAGCACAATTGGAGTGTCCAAAGTCTCACAGATTCGGGCAACAAAGATTCTTAAAGTAGTCTCGGATAGCTATGAGCATCCAATCCCTGGAAACCCAGACAAGCTCTTCGATTTTGGCCGGCGTCTTCTAGTCGATCGGTGGAAGAAGTTACGAGAAGCTGTCAAAGCCTCAGGCATCTTTAGCTTGCCGGAGTTCCCATCTGAAACTTGCAAGTTCACCGGAGAGAAGGCTGAAACTCTTCCTGGTATGTGATTGTAGTTTTTAAAACTTACCTGTTTCTCATGTTCAAAATTGGAAGTGCAAGTTAGATTAGACTTTGATAAATATTTCGTAAGCTAGTTTGCTTCTGCTTCGCTCTACATACCAGTCGCTTTGGTCTCATCAATGTATGAGATCCTATTTATATACACCATCATCTCCTTATGAATACGTTGATTTTTCACTATTTAAAATATAAATACCTAAAATTTTGGCACGCATATCGAAGGAGTACAGCATACTCGATCTCCATCTCAACTTAATTACTCTTGTCATGTTTTAAATACCATGTTTAGGTTATTATCATGAATAGAATAATTGTTCAGGTGTTCTTTCTATGAAAATTCCTTGATTAACTTGTTGACTTCCGAAGAAAACTATCTATGACTAGTCTAAGTTGCTAGTTTATTTGATAGAAGTAACATAAATTTCGGCTTCTTATATTTGAATTAAGTTTCTCTGTTCTTCTTCATTTTTTTTAATCCTTTTGTTTTACAGCCTTTGCATGGTTGAAATGTGAAAAAGAAGGAATAGAAGATTGTGCGAGCTTTTTAAGGACCCACAAGATCCTTACTCGAGGTGGGAGTTATTTTGGAGCAAGTCCCAACTATACCCGAGTTAGCATGATAGATCGAGATGAGACATTTGATCTTTTCACTGAAAGGCTTTCGTCCCTTCATTGAGCTCCTGCTTGTTGTTGATGACAATACATTCTTTTCACCTCGGTGGGAGCATTACTTCCCTAATGTTGGAGACGTCAAAATATTTATTAGCAGCATTTAGCTAAATTACTTCTTTGGCACCACTCTCCCCGGGGCTTATATACCAACTAACAAGCACTGAGAGTGAGGCATGTTGTTAACGGCAAATTGTAATTGTACTGGCATTTTTTGGATAAATAACTACTTGGGGTGTTTATCTTTCTTAGAGACTTTTTCATTTGTTTCATTTATTATGATGGTGTTTTTGACTTTACGACTACTTCTCTGTTATGTTTGATTAAAGCCAACATGATTGCAGTGACTGGTTCAAGGCTTCACTGCTTAGAAAGGTGGCCCAATGGCCCATTTTCCTAGAATGAGGGGCTCTGTGAGTGTCGTAAGCAAATTCTCGGTGTCATGAACGAGAACCATCGACAACAAAAGAAGAGCCAGTGGGTTCTAAAACTGCTAAAGAACTAACAAGATCTAGAGCTAAAACTAAATATGTTCTGAATCAAAAGAAACTTCATATTAAAATGTTAGAAACAAGATTCAAAATATTAAGAGCCGGTATATAGAGAACTTGGAAGGGAGAAAACTCAAACTCAGGTAGTGGGGATCCAGAGTCATGTTAGGAACCTAGGAAAGGAAAAAGACCATTTCTACGTATATACTTTTTTCTCTCAATGAACCTTTTGTTTATCCATAAAAAAAGTAACCATCAGAAAACAAAAACTTCTCTTTAAGAAGTTACTTTTTCAGGATGTGGAGGTTACTTTTTTATCCCAAACTTATTAATTTTGGGAGGGGGGATTGAACTTGGGCTGAAAACTTAAAAAGAGGAAGAGTGTGTTGATGCAACCAATTATGATGTGGCAGAAACCTTACTATGGAACATACAATATAGAGCGGATGATAGTTGGAAGAGGAGCAGGCATAATTACTCTCTTCTACGGCCAGAAAATAATATCTTGACTGGCCACTCCAGGGATACATCTCTTACATGCTCATTGGGAAATCCTACTTAGCCACTAAATGGGAAAGGAGAGAGAATAGAGAGAAAGATTCTCATTAATCAGGAATTTAAGTATCTCAAGTATAATTATATGATAAGCCTCAATGGGGATATTTATAAGTAGTAAAAAATGATTCTTTTCTTCAACTTTTTATTGTAGAATTTCAAGCTCCATTCTAACTCGAAAAGCTCTAACTATTAACTTTTTTTATAACATCAAAACTTGTCATAGAGAAAGATTATAAAAATCAAAACTAACATCAAACTTTTCTAAGTTTCGAGACCCATAT
Source organism: Phoenix dactylifera (assembly GCF_009389715.1). Classification (NCBI taxonomy): domain Eukaryota; kingdom Viridiplantae; phylum Streptophyta; class Magnoliopsida; order Arecales; family Arecaceae; genus Phoenix; species Phoenix dactylifera. Next base: position 9,291,493 of record NC_052407.1, read on the forward strand.
GTACGGGACCCATGATTTGTATTGTCGGGACGTGTGATCCGGGCGGTCAGAATGCACGACCCGTACAGCAACATATGCACTCTAGGCACTCCGGCATCGTTGCTGAGAGTGTCGGTGGTTCACCTAGTTGAGATTTTTACTAGCCAGGGAATCAAAAAAATCCATGTTCTAGTTGTTAATGACACACAAACTATCTGGTGAATTGGAAAGTAATGTGGCTCATTCTAGCCCATTAATCTAAAGATAAGGGTTTAATGGTTGAACAAAAAGCCAATTACATCACAAATAAAAAGAGACTTATTGCTGCCAAAAATCCTACAATTTTTTTGGTCCCAGTAGATTCTATGCAAAAGTTCAATCATGCTATGATATTGACAACTCAAAGCCAGGACTATCTACTAAAAACTCCTTGGGAAAAATATTTTCCTAGTTCTTTTTTTTTGTATATACATTGTAAGGTTCCTTATGCTTTCTACGAAAAAGTTATTTTTTCTCAATACTTGTTAATCAACCGCTTATCTCTTCATGAGTTGTATCCCACCTCAACTTCCTTTCTTCAACATTTTGTGAATCACAAATAGTGAAAAAAAGTACTTTCTATGTTCCCTGACTAATCCAGCAAGCGTTGTGTTGGAGTTAGTATACAATTTGTGTATCTGATAGTTAGAGCTTGACTCAAGCAGTTAATATACAAAACAAAAGTTGGTAATTTTATTTTTAAACAATGGCTAATCTACTTCGGATGTGCAGTTTAATGAAAAGGTCAGGATTGGGACTAAAGAAACAATAGAACCTTCGGAAGGCAAGCTTCTTGGTGACTAATATTATCCTCAAGAATATCAAGGTTTCCATGTCAAAATGGGTTTCTATTGCTTCTTCTAAATTATCTTCTAAACTTGTATCTGTCGATTAGTTATGCTTCTTAAAACTATTTTGTAAACATTTCAATTCTATTGAAATGAATTGAAGGGTCTCCCAACTTTCCTCTCCAAAAACTCAAGAAAGAAAAAGAAAAAGAAGTAGGAAATTTTTAAATGTTCAATACTTATGGATATAAGGTGTTTTAAACAATTAATTAAGAAACTTTAGATTTCTTTTTTTTTTGGTAAACAAACTTTAGATTTCTTTAATGAATTCAAAAGACATGAATGAAGCTATAATTTCATTTTCTGACAGCCCTTTATGGCCTAAAAAATAGGATTGCATGAAACATCTATTTATCAAGTGAATGTGAAAGCAAGGAAATTTTGGTGTTATGCACCACCTAGCAAGGTAGAAGCCTTTTCTTGTAAATTAGAGGTAATGCATATTTAATTGTTTTCTCTAGTGGGTTATAATTCATATAATTTATGGTAACTTTTGTTATAGTTATATATTTCCTTCATCCTTGGATATGTTTTAGTTTGTGAATCACCAAAACCAATAACTCTCATTGCATGTCATCTCCATGGAAAAAGATATTAGGGGGAAAACTTGGTCACTTTGGAAAAGGATATTATTTATTAGTTCAACTCTGCCGCACTAAAACTAGGGGTTCAACTTTATCATGGAATTTTTTCGATTCTCACAAATAGATTCTACATCTTTCTCCATGAAGTGTGATCCATTTGCCTCATACATATATCAAAAAAGAACCTTTCAATATTTAAATTTATGGTTACAATGTAAACCTACATATTGACATCTTTAAAGTGATCAAAAATTATATAGGACAATTTGGATTCTTTCTTTGATGATACTCTTTAGTCTTGAGCTATATGCGTTGATCACGAAGTTTCAAATTGCTGATTCATTGGACTTTTGTATTTTAACTATCATCATCTTTTCAAATATATACAGAAAGCATGGATATGTATCAGAGTCTATGAAGGTTTATTATGATAGTTTCTAGGATAGGCTGGCATTGACTAGGGTTGTATAAAACTTTAGCCAAGAATAGTAGTAAGAAGATTGAAATGTAGTATGATGTTCTATGTTGCTAGTAATATGCATTACAAAGAGGAACTTACAACTGAATGACAGAAAAGCTCAATCTTCTTTATTTATGTCCAGGCAATTAATAAGTTGGGAAATTCATCAAGGCATTTGGTATGAGAAGGTCATCCTAAGATCAACAGTTGATGTAGCACCAGTGCGGGGGAAGAGGAGAAGAAGGAAGAACAAGAGAAGGAGAAGGAAGAAGAGGTTGTAGAGACGCAGGAAGAATAGAGAAGGAGAGGAGAAGAAGAGAAGAAAGAACGTAGGGAAAAGAAATTCTTAATCATTCATTAAACCCTAATCATGAAAATAGTTCCCTATATATAGGGCCCAAATACACAACTTGCATAAACCCCCCTTACACAGAAATAAATCCTAATGAACCCACAAATAACACAAATAAGCCCTAAAATGCAAATAAGCCCAGAAATAAAATAAACCACAAATAAACCCTAGAATGCAAATAAGCCCAAAAATAAAATAATAAAATAAATATGCAAATAAACGAGTCTGGCTCAATCCGGAGGCTCAGGATCATCTGGATGAAGGGCTCTGATGTCCCCATCAACTCCTCCCGGGTGAGAAAAACTCGACCCCGTCGAGTACAGGTCTAGCCGGCTGTCGTACTGCTCCAGAAGATCGGGGTCAATGCGCTGCAACTGTGCTTTGGAAATCTACGTCACATCAGACTTTGGTCGACCTTTCCACCGAACAAGGTAACGTTGGTAACCACCGTTCCTGCTTGAAATAACCTGCTCATCCAATATATGTTCTATTTGTTCTCTGCGTGCATGAAATTTGGGAGGTGGTGGCTTAACAGCAGGTAATAGGGCAGGGTATCCAACATAGGCAGGTATATCAATAAAGGGGTCAGAAAGCAGGAATATTATCTTTTTGTATGGGACTAAATCTTCAATATTAAATGTCGCACTAATCCCATAGTCATCAGGAAGATCCACAACATATGCATTCGAACTGGTTTTCTTTAAGATTTTGAACTGTTCTGCACTACAAATTTGCAATTTCTTAAACGTTTCCGAAGAAAGTCGTGCAAACCTAATTCTTATCATGATGTAATCTCTTTCACTTAACTCATTATAACGTCTGTGTAAATCAGCAAAGAATTTATATTTTAAGTTATTAAAGTGACTACAATTGCTGATTTCTCGATGCAATGAATGTGGATGTGATACAATTGATTGTGCAGACTCAAAGACTCTATACTGATGAGACATGAAAAACAGGTCTATGGGTTGCCTAAGTTTGTAATCATGCACTACTTCGAATGGACTCATACCTATGGACTTGTTAACCGAACTATTACATGCAAACTCAACTGTCGGTAACATTAAATTTCAGGTCCTAGCATATGCATTCGGTCTGAGCCTATGATGTAGAAGGTTGGGCAGAGATGCTCCGGGAACTAGATCGATTGCGCGTTGGATATCATGCATTGGAGAAAGTGCATCCGGAAGATCATCAGGGAGTGCATCAGGAAACTCCTCTAGAAGGGAAACTACTACCGGGGAATGTTCAAGGTTGGACTCCGCATGGGTAACTTTAGCTACAAGTGCCAATTCAGATGATTGGCTCTCAATATCTGTCACTACCTCTTCCACAGTTGTGATGTGAAGTGGCTTGGTTGTACTTAGATCACTAGTCTCCCTTTGGGAATCATTTTGGACAAAGTCTAATTCTGTAGGTTCGTCTTCAAAGTCTTCTTCATAGTCTTCTATATTTGGTTCATAGACTTCTTCGACATATTCGGCCTCTTGGTTCCTAACTTCTGGTTCAGTAATCGGGTAGGTCTTAGTGGAACATTGGGGCGCTATATAGCCGAATTGTTGACACCTAGAGTATTGAGTTTGGTGCCTAGGAGAGTAGGGAAGGACTACAGGTGGTGCGACCAAACCGATTTTAGGTTGGGCTGTAACAGGGGTTGGCGATTTAGGGGTCCTAGAATGTTGCACGAGCTCACGGATCTCTTGTCTGAATTCTTTGTATCCAGCCCGTATGGCAACGATCTGTTCTAAGACAGACCTCAAAATGTCGGAATCCAAGGTAGCTACAGGGGTTTTAGGTTGATTGAAATAGTACTCCACATCACTACAGGTTGGCATGCAATGATGACACTGGGTGAAGATGTGAAATGCAGTGTCACTAATGAAACCCTAATAAATATGATGCAAGATCAAATTTGATGCAGGACAACCTACTAATGCAATCTATTATGATTTCAGAAATCAGCAAGTCTTCACAATAATAACTTAAAATTTAAATGTTGCTGATTTTTACTTTGGTTATTCAGAATTAAGGATTAAGATTATTCAATTTAAGAAATTAGATTGCAATCAAGTAGTACAGTTGTTCTGATCCTAAATCAATCTGATCGAAGAATGTTGAGAAGCATCCAGTTGTTAGGGTGTGCTAATTTAATATTTAGATTTTAACAAGGCAAATATGATGGGTTTGAAAGTAGGGGTTCTATGCTCTGAATTTTGACAACAATATAAATTTTCAAGTATATGGCTATCATGCAAGAGAACTAGAACATAATTAAATGAACAAATCCAAGAAAAATGGAAACCTATCACCTGTGGTGGATGCAGTCAACCAGAATGGTGCGTTCGAGGTCTGGGGCGACTATCAGAAGCGAAGTGCAGCTGATGGGCTTGAAAAGGAAGGAGGGAGGGGTGGTGTGGCCCCCCTGGAGAAGAAAAGGCCCGTTGAAAGGGGCTCTGCAGTGGCCCGGCCTGCTGACTTGGGCTCGTGAGAGAGAGTCGGGGCAGGCTCCTGCTGCGTGGGCCTGGGTCGGCCCGTGTTGACTTTAGAAGGAGGGTGGGAGGCGCGTGGGATCGGCCAGATAGGAAGGGGTTTGAGGGGAAGAGGGGCGGCGGAAGGTGACAGGGGTTCGAGATGGGGACGACCGGCGGCGGAGCAGAGGAGGCGGCATGCAGGTGGCGGCGGTCTGGTGCAGCGGCAAACGGAGGGCAAGCCGGAGGCGGCGAGGGCTTTGGTGGAGGGGATGGCGATGGGAGTTCGGAAGGTGGCGGCGAGGCAGAGGCAGCAGTGGGCGGCGTGCGATCGGAGAAGAAGCGGTGGGGGTGGCGAAGGCGGCCAGGCGGAGCGGCGTGGTGGAAGAAAAACTCGGATCGGCGGTTGCGAGGGTGGCAAGACGAAGGCGGCGCTGCGGTGGAACGGCGACGGCGGTCGCGGCAAGGACGGGCGGCGCTGTGGACGGCCGCGGTGACGAAGGCAGACGAAGGCGGTGGCAAGGCGGCGAGGCGGGCGGCGACGGCGGACGAAGGCGGTGGCGAGGGTGCTCACGGTGAGGAAGATGAACAGGTACCTTCTTTTTTTTTTTTTCTTCTTTTTTTTTCTTTTTTTTTCTTTTTCCTTTTCTCTTCTTTTTTTCTTTTTTTTTTTTTTTTGCACGCACGTGCGGTCACGTGCGGAGCTGTTTTGGGGACCCGGGTTACCGGATTCGGGTTAACGGGTTTTGTGACTTACCCGTTAATCCTTTCTTCAACTTCCCGATGGTTTCGGAGAGGGTTTTCCGACCCTTGCGGCGGCGGCTGCGGGGTGGGGCGGCAATCACGGGCGGCGGCCGGTCACGAGCTCCGGCTGGTGGCGGCTGCGGACTTTTGGCGACAGACAACGGCCGGCCACGGGTTGTTCCACGGCGGCAGTCTCTTTTGCGGACCCGGCGCAGGCGGCCGGTGGCAGACGCGGGCGGCTCGGGTGGGGTGCTCGTCGGCAAAGTTTGACGGTGGGGAGGCGGCGCAATGCGGGATGATGGTGGCCTCGGGCACGGTGACGGGTGGAAAGAGGAGGAGCAGCCGCAGGGGTTTCCCCCTTCCTTTTTTTTTTTTTTTTACTTTTGTGCGGGAGCCGAGAGAAGCTCGGTGAACCAGGGTTGTTCCCCTCTGTCCCCTTTTGTGCAAACTGAGAGGACAAGAAATCCTTTTTTTTTTTTTTTTTTTTGGTGAGCGGACTGACAGAGGAAGGGGCCTGTTCTTGTTGTTGATGGTAACCGAGAGAAAGAAAAACTGTTGATGGATCGGGGTTTTGGCAATAGAAGCAAAACCGATTGCTCTGATACCAAGTTGATGTAGCACCAGTGCGGGGGAAGAGAAGAAGAAGGAAGAACAAGAGAAGGAGAAGGAAGAAGAGGTTGTAGAGACGCAGGAAGAATAGAGAAGGAGAGGAGAAGAAGAGAAGAAAGAACGTAGGGAAAAGAAATTCTTAATCATTCATTAAACCACAGTGATGATGGTAGAGGTAACGAGATCACCATATTTGGTTGTACCATATACTACAAAAGAAATAATATTTTTTGGCACTTTTAGTCTTTGGCCAGCGTCTTCTAGTCGATCTGTGGAAACCTAGACAAACTCTTTCGATTTTGGCCAGCGTCTTCTAGTCGATCTGTGGAAGAAGTTACGAGAAGCTGTCAAAGCCTGAGCATCTTTAGCGTGCTGGAGTTCCCATCTGAAACTTGCAAGTTCACCGGGGAGAAGTCTGAAATCTATCTATCCATAGCTATAATTCAGGCTGATATATGTTTAGGCTTTTAGCTATAACTTTTTAACCAAATGTTCTTTTGAGATGATTCTTGTCGGGTTAGAAAGATAACGTAAGGGGCTACAACTTTTTATAATCATTCACCAATTCACTGAAGGCATCATAAAGTTCATCAAAAGTAAAACTTAATGAAATTTCAAAGGATACCTCACTATCATCTGCCATAAGGCAAATGTTGGCTCTTTCTTGGGGTTCTTCCTCTGATGAAGACTCCTCGCTGTCGCTCCATGTCATGACAAATGCCCTCTTCTCCTTCTTTGTGAATTTCTTTAATTAAGGGCAGTCGGTCTTGAAATGACTGGGCTTTTTACACGTGAAACAAATCACTGCCTCTCTTTCTTTTTCAGTTTCTTTTGAGTGGGCCTCTTCTTGTAGTATGGCTTCTTCCTCATGAACTTCTTGAATTTTCATACAAGAAGGGCCACATCATCATCTTGTTCTTCTTTTTCTTCACTATTGTCCTCATATTCTTTTTGAGCAGTGGCCTTCAAGGCTATAACCTTCTTTCTTTGGGTCTTATCCTCACTGTATTGCTTCATGGTCAGCTTGTATGTCATTAGGAATCCAAGAAGCACTTCTAGTGGAAGCATATTGAGATCTTTGGCCTCTTGAATCGCTGTCACCTTGGCTTCCCATGACCTTGGAAGGGACCTAAAAATTTTTCTGATAGAATCAGTGTCAACATATGATTTACCTAAACTTTTCAAACCATAAACAATGTCAGTAAATCTAGTAAACATAGCAGTGATGGATTCACTTGGTTCCATTTTAAACAATTCATACTTATGCACTAACATGTTAATTTTGAATTTCTTAACTTGATTGGTACCTTCATGGGTAACCTCAAGTCTATCATATATTTCTTTGGCAGCAATGCAGGTTGAAATTCTATTAAATTCATTGGGATCTAATGCATAATATAAAACATTCATTGCTTTGGCATTCAATTGTGCTAACTTTCTATCATTGTCATTCCAATCTCTTTCAGATTTGGGGACAACTACACTATATCAACTATGCGTGTGAGAATGTGTGGTCCATTGATGATTATGCTCCAAATGTCATAATCAAGAACTTGAATGAAAATTCTCATTCTAGCCTTCTAATAGGTATAATTTATTTCATTGAACAAAAAAGGCCTATTGGTAGACTGTCCTTCAGCTAGAGAGGAGCCAAAAGAGGTTGCCATCAAATCTTTTGCTCTTTGACGGTTAAGTCAAAATCAAAAGACAAGAAATTATAGAGTACCTACTCTGATACCACTTGTTGCTCAAAAGACAACCCAAGAGGGGGGGGGGGGTGAATTGGGTCCTCAAAAAATTATGCTATTCAAATTTACTAATGAAAGCTTTCATGATTTTAAGCGGAAGTAAGTAAAGCAATAATAGAAAAGCAGTAAAGAAATGAAGAGCAATAAATCACAACACAAACACGCAAGATTTATAGTGGTTTGGAGCTAACTCTTGCTCCTACGTCTACTTTCCAAGCTCACTTCAAAATTTACTATAATCTTCAGATTACAGCCTGGTTGTTTTGCGAGTTCACAACCCAACTCGTTATTTTACCGAGATCACAACGAACCCAGTTAGTTTTTCCTAGGTCACCAACTAGAACCAAACCCCAACCAACCTTGGTTGAATACAATCCAATTCATAGGCTTGGACAATGCCTTAACCCCTTGATTCAATCCCCTAATTGAATCAATTACTGTTGGAAATTGTATCATAAATGTCAATCGTCAGCATGTTGATGATTGAATTTTGAAAATGAATTGACAAATTAATAAAGTGTTATTTGGCATTATTCATTATTGTACATCTTCAAATGAACTCTTATATGATGAAGTTCTTAGGACTTATTTTATGATAAAGGAGGATTTATCTTCGAGTCCTTAAACTTGTTCGCGACCAAATGATATGTTGTTTCTGGGACGACAGCATTGTCGAGATTAGGTTGTTGTGTGACATATACGTTGGTTGTCCTCTTAACCAAGGAGTATGGAGACACTGGTATGCCACACAGGTGAAGTGTAGGAGTACATTTTACTGAACGTGACCAATTTCAGAATGCTCTACTGTCAAGAGATGTTCCGAGTGGATATGGGTATAAGTTTGGCCCTCTGACCTGAGATCGTAATCTGTGACTAGTAAGCAACTCACTGTACTTTGGTACCAGACTACCTGAATTTCTAATTCAGTGATAGAAGGTCACTGGGTGCAGTCAAGTACTTGCGTAGTCAGTTGTGAGTCAAGATGGAATTGACCCCTCCTGAAAACAGGAGATAATATCTTGTGATTAATTTAGCAAAACCTTGGTCAGGGTAATCCCAGTGAGGAGTCACGGGATATTTAAAGTTAATCACATAATGGATGTACTAATTATAGGGTTGACAGTGAGCTCTAAGTTATCCTGGCATTAGGAGTCAAAGGGATTGAATTATAAAGTAACCATAGTCTAGAGTTCCAGAATATTTGCTTCGCATATATTCGGCCTATCCGGACGTCGGGTACCATTGCTAGATGGTCACATCGATTAGTATAGGAAGATGTTCCTATACTACCGGCTTAGGTTCGAACCTATGAGGTCACATGCATAGAAGTTTCTAGGTTGATCAAATGGCTGATTGATGATTAAGAATTATTTAGGGATAATTTGGTCAATTCGATTGACAAATTATCCTAAGCAAAAGTTGTATTAAAATAATTATTAAATTATTAGAGGATTAATTAGCAATTAGATTGCTAATGAACTCAATTTGATTGAGTAATTGGGCTTAGGTTGAGCCACATTGAATAGGATTCAATTTGGGCTGCATCAAGATTTGACCTAATTGGATTGGGTTCAACCCAAGTAGATTGAGCTTAACCCAATTGATGGGACTTGACCAATTGGATTGGGCTTGAACCAAATCAACTAGAAGACCTTATTTGATGAGGATTATGAGTCTAAATAATCAGAATTGGATAAGAAGAAGAATCCCTAAATTTTAGGAACCCATCCTTATCTTCTTGGATAAGAATGATACCTTGATTTATCCATAATATTTTCTATGCCTATCCTCTTTATTTTGGGCCAAAAATTGGCATGAGAAGAGAGGAGGCGTGGGGATATATTTCCTATAAAAATGGCACCTTAAATCTTCCTAGAAAGATTTAGATGAATTTCCTAATTTGTAGGGATTGCATGGTGCATGAAATAGGGTGGTCTGCGGCTGAACTATAGATGCATGAATTCCTATACTTTAGGGATTCAAAATGTACGAAATTTGGATATGTTTATCTACTCTTAGCTACCAAACCACCAGAATTTTTTTGGAATTTTATCAGCGAAATTAGTTGGCTAAATTAGGTGTGAGGTGTGGGGTGGTCTTTTGGCTATAAAAGACCTCCATGCCTTGGGTTCAAGATATACAATATTTAGAAGTTTCAAAAAATTCTGAAAAAATTCTCTGAGGGCCTCCATCCCTTCTTCTCCTTCTTGCTCACATCCATCCTCCATATCCTTGAAGAACAATCAAAGGTTGAGTGTTTAGAAGGAGACAGCTTCAGCCATTGCAACGTTCCTACGCAAGCTAGCACTCCCGCGGAAGACGATCTACTTAGGGCTTCGCGTGTACTTCTCATAGAGGCCATTCGTGTGCGTGGCTGCAAAGTCGAGGATCAGATCTACAAGTTTCTTCTATCATAAAAGGTATTTATCCTACATCAATATTTTATTTTGGAGTCAGGGTCTAGGTCTGATTCCCCGAGATTTTACCCTCCTTTGAGGCTCCTCATGGAGTTATCTCCAGAATCCATTCGATGGATATTCGGAGATTAATTAGAATAGAGTGTTTATCTTTCAGATTTGATAGTTAATTATGCATAAAAGTTTTAGCATAATTGTTTAAATGATTCCGGCATAATCCTATGTGTTCTTAAGGTGCTGATTTCTAGATTTGATCTTGTAAGCATGCATGAATTAAATTGTTTGATTTGGTTTTTTTGCTGTATTTTAAAATTTAAAAAGAACTATGTATGGCTTGATCCCCCTTATGAAGGGGTACGTAGGCAACCCGATCAGATTCAGCCATGGTTTTCAAAAAAAAAAAATTCAGCATGCTTAACACCGAAGAACCTAGGATTCACTTTCAGTTACAAGATATGAAAAGATTGTTTTTACACAATTACAAGCTTCTTTATATAAGCAGATATGACAATTTAAATAAAGGAGTAAAGAAAAGAAAGCTTGTAAGCAAAGATTGTTGCTGGAAGAACTTTGGCTTCTCCTTTACTTGACCCTCTTCTGATTTCATATGAAGTTGAGGATCACTGAGGCAGCTTTGATTGAAGAGAAAGCTTTAAATTCACACAAGTTGCTTTTCTTCTCTCTCTTTTTCTTTGAATGGCCCTTGAATGCTTTTATGAGGTGTTTTTCTTAATTGCTCTTTATGATCACTTCATTCCTTTTTGAAAAATTGTTAAACACACCTTCTTATAGTCTTCTACTAGAGAAATAGCAGTTAGAGACTAAAATAGAGCCGTTCTGCCACTTCTGGATGTTCTGACAAACTAGCCATTGGAGTGCCAGTAGATTTGGAGACGTCTCGTTCTTTCTGTAAGTCGGCTCGTCTCAAGTTGGAGACATCTCGAGTCTATCTGGAGTTGACTCGAAATCGGGCTCTTCATAAGTGAGTTTCTGTTAATCCTGCGGGAGATGGCTCGCATATTTCGGGAGTCGGCTTGCACTCTGCCTCATCAAAATTGAGTTTTTGCTTTCATCTGTGGGAGACGGGTCGCAACAGTCTGGAGTCGGCTTGTGCTCTACCTCATTGCAATTGAGTTTTTGCTTTCATTTGTAGGAGACGGCTTGCAACAGTCTAGAGTCGGCTCACGCTCTACTTGCAAAATCTATTCTTCTATTTTTTCTCTGAAGAAGACAGCTCACGCTCCAAAGGAGACGTCTCGCATTTTGATCAGAGAAAAGTGCTAATCTATTCTTCACTGTGGGAGACAACTCGCGCTCAGCTGGAGACGTCTCGTGCACTGGTACGTTGAGACAGTCTTCTGTCTTTCTACTAGAGTCGACTCATCTCTGTCATGAGTCAGCTTGAGGATGTGCCAGAATTCTTTCTTTATGCCAGAGACGTCTCGTTCACTGTGGGAGACGTCTCGTGGACTGTCCAATTGCAACTAAGGTTCAACCTAAGTGTTTAACTCATCTTAATTTCTTTAAACCTTTTTCTAATGGATTTCTCTTAAGTTTTTATGTATTTTCTTCTGAAACACTCACTTAAATTCATTAGTACAATAAGAAATATGCTCATGTGTTTTGGTCTCATCAAAATCAAATAAGGGATCAACATAATTGATCAACACCCTTAGCTATCATGGACTCCGAAGTCCTGAAAATTTCTCATGGACTAGTTTGCTTCCATATGAGCTCAAAGGGAAGAAATCAAACAAGAGGTCCATGAGTTCATGTGAAACTTTAGGACTCCTAAATCGCCAACCTCCTTTACAGCCCAACCTAAAATCGGTTTGGCCGCACCACCTATAGTCCTTTCCCATTCTCCTAGGAACCAAATCCAATACTCTAGGTGTCAACAATTCGGCCACATAGCGTCTCAATGTTCCATTAAGACCTACCTGATTACTGAACCAGAAGTTAGAAACCAAGAGGCCGAATATGTCGAAGATGTCTATGAATGAAATATAGAAGATTATGTAGAAGACTTTGAAGACAAACCCACCGGATTAGAATTTGTCCAGAATGATCTCCAAAAGGAAACTGTTGACCAAAGTACAAATACACCACTTCACATCACTACTTCGAAAGAGGTAGTAAAAGATATCGAGATCCAGTCTCCTGTGTTAGCATATGTGGCTAAAGCTATCAATAAGGAATCCAACCTTGACCATTCTCCTATGATAGCTTCCATTTTAGAGGAGTTTCATTCTTTAGTCTTCCGAGCACCTCTGCCTACCCTTCCTTATCATAGGCTCAACCCAAATGCATGCGCTGAGTTGAAACATCAAGTTGATGAACTCTTTGCAGGAGGGTATGATTGTAAGAGCCTAAGCCCCTATACTGTGCCTGCATTCCTCAACCCCACAAAAGATAGTTCTTGCAGGATGCGTGTTGATAGTCATGCCATCGACAAACTTACGGTTAAATATCGCTTTCCCATTCCTAGGCTAAACGACTTTTTAGATTCTATGTCTGGTGCCACAATCTTATCTAAGATTGATTTGAAGAGTTGTTACCACCAGATTTGGATTCGTTCCGAATGCCCATAGCCAGATGTCATTATGGATTTCGTATTAGGGCTTCCACGTACTTCTACCAAGTACGATTTTATTTTTGTGGTTGTGAACCGATTTTCAAAGATGGCTCATTTTCTTTTCTATTCTAAGACTTCTTGATGGGGACATCAGCTAGGCCACCATTTTATTTGCATATTTATTTTATTTTTATTTTTGGGTTTATTTGCAGTTTAGGGCTTATTTGTGTTATTTGTGGGTTTATTAGGATTTATTTCTGTGTAAGGAGATTTATGCAAATTGTGTATTTGGGCCCTATATATAGGGACCTATTTTCATGATTAGGGTTTAATGAAGGTTTAATAATTTTTCCCCCATGTCTTGCCCTCTTCTTTTCCTCCTCCTCATTCTCTTCTCCCTCTTCTCTTCCTCCTCCTCATTCTCTTCTCCATCTTCTTCTATTCCCATCTTAAAGCTACAACGTACGGCAACCCCAACAGTACGTTCTCATCACTGCAGCCATTTCTTCCTTCCGGTTCGGCATCAACTTGGTATCAGAGCAAATCGGTTTTGCTTCTATTGCCAAAGCCCCAATCCAACAACAGTCTTCCTTTCCCTTGGTTCCCACCAACAACAAGAACAGGGCCTCTCCCTCTGTCAGTTCCGCTCACCAAAAAAGGGATCTCTCGCTCTCTCAGTTCTCACAAGAAGGGACAGAGGGGAACAACCCCTGGTTCACCGGGCTTCTCTCGGTTCCTTCTTTCCCTCTGTCAGCTTCACAAAAAAAAAAAGAACGAAGAGATCTCTACGGCTAGTCCTCCCCGTCCACCTGTCATCACTCCCGACACCACCATCAGCCACGGTACCCTCACCGTGTTCCACCTCCCCTGCATCATCGCCGGCGGCCACTTCGCCGTCCATAGAAAACTTACCGATGTATGGCCGAGCGTTGCCGGATCCCCGGATTTTGGTTGGCACATAAGCTCTACGCGGTACCCCGACCACGGACACCGGAGCGTGTCGACGGGCCACGAGTGACTCCCGCTGCCGGAAAGAAGAAGAGCATCGCCGTTCTATTTTCAGCCCTGTCCCTCGGCACTGTCGATGCACCCGCCGACCGCTGCACACAGGAGAATTCCGGCCGCCACCACGTTCAGCTGCCGCCTGTCGCCGCCGACCACGGAGCTGCGGCAGCGGACTCCGTCGTTGCTCCGTTCGGCCGTTCCGCCACTGCCGCCGAAGCGCCCGGATCATCCTCCCGAATCGATCGGGAGGTTGAAGAAGAAATCGGGTAACGGGTAAGTCCTAAACCCGTTACCCACAACCCGGTAACCCGGGTCCAACAAGTTTAAAAAAAAAATTGCACGCGATCTGCACGTGCTGGGCTTCTCAGTTATCGGAGCGGGTTTCAACCGAAATCCGAACCCGATAACCCAAACCCGTAAAGGGTAAAAAAAAAAACTGTTTACCTATGTTTCCGCCGAAGGGAAACCATAGGTGTTTCCTCCGCCATCGCCATCGACGCCGCCGACGTTGCCGCCTCCTCGTCGCAGCGTCGCCCTCTGCCTATGCCGCCGACACGCAGCGCCGCCCCGTGCTGCGACCGCCCCATCTCCACCGCAGCGCCACCCCCTTCCTCCGTGCTGCGACCGCCATCCACCTCCGCCTTGCAGCCCTTGCAATCGCCACCAAGCGCCGCCGCCTAAAGTTCCCGCCGTCGCCTTCCTCGCCCCACCTCTCTTCGGCTGCCTCCTCCTCACCGCCGCCACCATCTTCCCTTCCGCCGAGAAGCACCAAACCCCCCCCCCCCCAACTTCACTATCCTTCTCTCGGCCACCACCCGAGAGTGAACTGCCTAGCCCCTCCTCTGCTCGCACACCGCAAACCCGCCGCGCTCCACCTTCTTCATCTTCTTCCTTTTCCGCCGCCACGATCCGCCCCTTATCTCCTTCTCCCGTCCGCCCACACACCCGCATCAAACCTCACCCGAGCCACACCAAAACCCCCACAGCCTTCGGGCCGTCCCACTCACATTGCACGGGCCCAACCAAACAACCGGCCCCATCTGCTCCTTTCTGAACCCCAACCCACAAGGCCGCCAACCCTTTTTCTCAACTGCGGGCCAGAGCCCAAGCCCAATCGGCCGCAGGTCCTATTACAGGCCGATCCAGCATCTTCTTCAGCCCATTCTAGAAGTCCAGAAGGCCATTTTGCTGCAGCGCCAGGTCCACAGCTCCAACTAACTTCGCCTGATGCTGATTTCGTGTTCGAGACTCTACAACGGACGCTTCTGGTTGACTGCATTCACCACAGGTAATAGGTTCTTCCTCCTTTTGGGCTTGTTTATCTAATTATATTCTAGTTCTCTTGCATGACAACCATAATTGAAAACTTACTTTCCTGTCATATTTTGCAACCTTGAACATATATTACCACACCCGTCCTATTCATCCTATCAATCTAGATATTAAATTAGCACATCCTAGCGACAGAATAGTTCTCAACATCCATAGATCATATTACTTTCGGACTTTGAACGACTGTAATACGTGTTTGCAACCTAATTTCTTATAGTGACCAATTTTCTACCTTAATTCTGAAATAACCAAAGTGCAAATTAGTAATATTTAATTTTAAGTTATTTTTGTGAAAAATTTGCTGATTTCCGAATTCATAGTAGATTGTATTAATAGGTTGTCTTGCATTGCATATGGTATGTTAGGGTTCATTAGTAGCATTGCATATCATATCACCAACTAGAGTAGTCCCTGCATGCCAACCCGTAGCGGTAGAGAGTACCTCCTCACTGACTCTCAGACCCCTTTACCCACCATGGACCCCAGAGTTTTACAAGATATTTTGGAACAATTAGCTGCATTACGAGCTGATCAAGATGAATTCAAACGGGAGATCCGTACTCCAGTGCAACACTCTAGGACTCCTGAACCGTCAACCCCAATCGCAGCTTATCTCGAGTTTGGTTTGACCACACCACCTGTAGCTTTTCCCCATCCCCCTAGGAACCAACTTCCTCCGATCACCAGTGCGATCTTGACGAGCGACTACTTCATACCGTCCGAGTAGATGCTTCCACATTTGCTGATCAATTAGAGCCGAGTATGTACCTTGATTGGAGAGCAGCCATGGATAACTATTTTGAGTGGTATGAAATGACTGATGATCGAAAAGTACGGTTTGCTAAAATGAAGCTTATTGGGCAAGCTCACTGGTACTAGCATAACGTTGAACATATGCGTGAGACCCAGAGGCTTCCACGTATCACCACCTGGGAGGACATGAAAGAAAAACTGAATGAAAAGTATCTGCCATTCTCTTACCGACAACGCCTTATGGATAGGTGGTAGAAACTAACTCAAGGAACTTCAACCGTTGCCGATTACATTGCACGATTTGAGGAGTTTCACATGAGGTGCGGTGTAATCGAAGAGGAGACTGTTACTCTTTCTAGGTTTCGGGCAGGACTCCGCGAGGAGATTCAGAAAGAATTAATCCTCTGAGAGATTACCACCCTTGGCCAAGCATACCAGTTGGCTCAAGATGTGGATAGTTTCTTACGAATCCCTGTAGTGAGGCGTACCGACTCTCAGTCCATACCCCCAGGAGCCCGACCTAATCAAAGCTATCTTTCGCAATCCAGACCATTTTCCAACCATCCTAGCCAGCCCGGCTCTAGCCAAACACTGACTAGGCCGTTCTCGATGCCTGCTCAAAGTCCGTCATCTGATAAAGAAAAAGGCATACTAGGGTCCAACCCGCCCTCAAGAAGCCAAACCTAATGTTTCATATGCCAAAAGTTTGGCCATATCGCGTCCCAATGTGCCAAGACCTATCTAATGACTGAATTGGAAGCAGAAACCCAGGAGACTGAATGTGTCGAAGAAGTCTATGAACCAAACATCGAGGATTTCATAGAAGACTTTGGAGACGAACAGACCGGGTTAGAGTTTGTTCAGACTGAATCCCAAAATGAGCCCACTGATCAGAATGACCAAACTCTAGGCTCCATATGATTAGGTGTACTCTAGCCCAAACCAAGACCGAACAAGATTGGCGTAGAACTTTCCTATTTTACACGCTTATTAAGATCAATGGTAAAACATGCAAAATCCTATTTGATAGCAGGTGTTGCATCAATGCCATTGTGTCTGGAGTTATTTTCCACCTCGGTCTGAAATCTACCCCTCATCCAAACCATATAAGGTAGCCTGGGTAGATAAGACGTCCATTTCGATGTCGGAAAGATGTCTTGTCCCGATTCAATTCTTATCTTATAAAGACGAGATCTGGTGCGACTGCCTTCCGATGGACGTAGGTCAAGTCATTCTAGGAAGACCTTGGTTATATGATAGGGACGTCACCCTTCACGGTCGGTCGAATTCGTATAGCTTTCTGTTCCAGGGTTGGAAAATTATACTAAATTCATTGCCTCCTAGAGATCCCGCCCCTAAAAAGAAGGGTGCTACACCACGGAAAGATGAGTCACTTCACATCATTACTTCGAAAGAGGTAATGAAAGATATCGAAAGCCAATCACCTGTGTTCGCCCTTGTGGCTAGAGTTATCAACATGGAGTCAAATCCCGAGCATCCGACCGCAGTAGTTCCCCTGTTGGAGGAGTTTCACTCTATTTTTCCTAAGGATCTTACAGATGCACTTCTTCCGATGCGTGATAACCAGCACGTAATTAACCTCATTTCTGGAGCATCCTTGCCAATCTTTCCCATCATAGACTCAACCCAAACGAGCACACTGAACTGAAACGTTAAGTTGACGAACTTCTCACTCGAGGATATATTCGTGAGAGTCTGAGTCCCTGTGATGTACCTGCACTCCTCAATTCCAAGAAAGATGGCTCTTGGAGGATGTGCGTCGATAGCCGTGCTATCAATAAAATCACGGTTAAGTATCGTTTTTCCATTCCTAGGCTGGACGACCTTTTAGACTATATGTCTGGTGCTACAGTTTTTTCCAAGATCGACCTAAAGAGTGGGTACCACCAGATTCAGATTCGTCCTGGGGATGAATGAAAAACTGCTTTTAAAACCAAAGATGGACTCTACGAATGGTTGGTAATGCCTTTCAGATTAACAAATGCTCCAAGTACTTTTATGAGGGTGATGACACAGATCTTTCGACCTTGAATAAATTTGTTATTGTATATTTTGATGACATCCTCATCTATAGTCAAACTCAAGAGCTCCATCTCTCACACTTAAGGCAGGTTTGTGATGTCCTGCGAAAAGAAAGCTTCTTTGCAAACCCTAAGAAGTGTGCCTTCCTAACTGATCACGTCACTTTCTTAGGTTCATAGTGTCTTCCAAGGGTGTCTCCGCTGATCCGAAAAAAGTAAGCGCGATAGTCGATTGACCTGAGCCCAAGATCCTAGTAGAAGTATGTAGTTTTTATGGCCTGGCTACTTTCTATCGTCGCTTCATTAGAAATTTTAGTTCAATAATGTCTCCCATTATAGATTGCATGAAGAAAGAAGACTTTATCTGAACTAAATCGGCATCCCAAGCATTTAAAGAAATTAAGAAAAGGATGACCGAAGCACCTGTCTTGTGCCTCCCCAATTTCACTAAGGTATTCGAGGTCGCATGTGATACCTCTGGCATTGGCATAGGTGGCGTGTTAAGCCAAGAAGATCACCCTGTCGCGTTCTTTAGCGAAAAATTAAGCGACGGCAGGTTGCGTTATTCCACCTATGATAAGGAATTCTATGCGGTAGTGCAAACTTTGCGACATTGGCGACACTATTTGCTACCGCAAGAATTTATCTTGTATTCAGACCATGAGACTTTAAAGTATCTCAATTCTCAAAAAAAACTGAACCATCGACACGACCGATGAATCGAGTTTCTGCAAGCCTATACTTTTGTACTGAAACATAAAGCTGGAGTTGAGAACAAGGCTGCTGATGCGCTCAGTCGACGGATCTTCCTCCTATCTGTGATGAGCACTGAAGTAATTGGTTTTGAAAAAATCAGGAAACAATATACCACATGTTCCGATTTTAGTAATGTATACTTGACCCTACGAGATGGAGTAGAGAGAGAACAAGATGACTTCCTTTTACAAGATGATTACCTCTTTCGCTCCGACCGATTATGTATTCCCTGAACCTCATTGAGAGATTTTCTAGTATGGGAAATACACGCTGGAGGACTGTCTAGGCATTTCGGAAGAGACAAAACCATTGAAATGGTGGAAAGACGTTTCTTCTGGCCGAGTCTCAAGAGAGACGTGGCCAAAATTGTCAGTCAGTGTCGCACATGTCAACTAGCCAAACAACGTAAACAGAACACTGGTCTTTACACTCCACTACCCGTTCCTGATTGTCCTTGGCAAGATGTTAGCATGGATTTTGTGTTAGGGCTTCCACGTACCTCTATCAAACACGATTCTATTTTCGTAGTGGTGGACCGATTCTCTAAAATGGCTCATTTTCTCTCCTGTTCTAAGACTTCTGATGCTTCTAGGATTGCGAAACTCTATTTTGATGAAATCGTTAGACTCCATGGCCTCCCAAAATCTATTGTGTCCGATTGAGATGTTAAATTTATGAGCTACTTTTGGAAAACCCTTTGGCACATGATGGGCACCAAATTAAAATTTTCCTCTGCCTATCATCCCTAAACTGATGGCTAGACAGAAGTTGTCAACCGAAGTCTAGAGAATCTTTTAAGATGTCTGGTAGGTGAGCATGCTAGGACTTGGGATCTCGTGTTACCAACCGCCGAGTTTGCATATAATAGTTCGGTCAATAGGACCTTAGGTATGAGTCCTTTCGAAGTGGTGAATGGATATAAACCTAGGCAACCCATAGACTTGATTCCCATGTCTCATCAACATAGAGTCTCTGAGTCTGCACAATCATTTGCTTTAAACTTGCATTCATTGCATCAGGAGATCAGCAAACATATTCACTTTAATAACTTAAAATATAAATCCCTTGCTAATTTGCACAGACGTTATAAAGAATTGAATGTAGGTGATTATGTCATGGTAAGAATTAGACCTAAATGACTCCCTTCGGGAACGTTCAAAAAGTTGCAATCTCGTAGTGGGGGATCGTTCAAAGTCCTAAAGAAAATCAGTTCGAATGCTTATGTTGTAGATCTTCCTAAAGACTATGGGATTAGTGCGATATTTAATATTGAAGATTTAGTCCCATACAAGAAGTCAACATTCATTCCTTCTGACCTTTTTGTTGATACACCCGTTGTTATTGATCACCCTGATCCAGCACCTGCTATTGAGCCTCCACCTCCAAAGTTTCATGCACGCAGAGAACACATAGAACATATATTAGATGAGCAGGTTATATCTACCAGGACAGGAAGCTACCAACGTTACTTTGTTTGGTGGAAAGACCGACCCGAAACAGATGTGACGTGGATTTTGCGAGCCGAGTTGCAGCGCCTTGACCCTGATCTTCTGGAGCAGTACGACAGCCGGCCAGATCTGCACTCGACGAGGTCAAGTTTTTTCCACCCGGGAGGACTTGATGGGGACATCAGCTAGGCCACCATTTTATTTGCATATTTATTTTATTTTTATTTTTGGGTTTATTTGCATTTTATGGCTTATTTGTGTTATTTGTGGGCTTATTAAGATTTATTTTTGTGTAAGGGGATTTATGCAAATTGTGTATTTGGGCCCTATATATAGGGACCTATTTTCATGATTAGGATTTAATGAAGGTTTAATAATTTTTTCCCCACGTCTTTCACTCCTCTCTTCCTCCTTCTCTTCCTCCTCCTCTATTCCTCCTCATTCTCTTCTCCCTCTTCTTCTGTTTCCATCTTAAAGCTACAACGTACAGCAACCCCAACAGTACGTTCTCATCACTGCAGCCATTTCTCCCTCCCGGTTCGGCATCACTTCTGATGCTTCTAGAATTGCCAAACTTTATTTTGATGAAGTCGTTAGACATCCTGACCCTCCAAAATCTATTATATCTGATAGGGATGCTAGATTCATGAGCTACTTTAGAAAAATCCTGTGGTATATGATAGGTACCAAACTAAAATTTTTTTCTGCCTATCATCCTCAAACTGGCAGCTAGACTGAAGTTATCCACCGTAGCCTTAGAAACCTGTTAAAATGTCTGGTAAGTGAACATGCTAGGACCTGAAATTTAGTGTTACTGACCACTGAATTTGCATAAAATAATTTGGTTAATAAGTCCATAGGCATGAGTCCATTCGATGTTGTGCATGGTTGCAAATCTAGGCAGCCCATAGACCTGATCCTCGTGTCTCATCAGTATAGAGTATCTAAGTCTACACGGTTATTCGCATTGCACCCACATTCATTGCATCAAGAAATTAACAAATGCATTCACTTTAATAACTTAAAATATAAATTTCTTGCTGATTTATACGGACGATATAAAGTGCTAAATGAAAGAGATTATGTCATGATAAGAATTAGGCTTGAACGACTTTCTTCGAAAATGTTCAAGAAATTGCAAGCTCGTAGTATGGAACCGTTCAATATCCTATGGAAAATTAATTCGAATGCATATGCTGTGAATCTTCCTGATGACTATGGAATTAGTGCGATATTTAATATTAAAAATTTAATCCCCTACAAAAGGACAACAATTATTCATTCTGACCCCTTTGTTGACACACTTGCCCTTGTTGATCACCCTGACCCATTACCTGCTGTTGAGCCACCACCTCCCAAATTTTATGTATGTAAAGAACAAATAGAATATATATTGGATGAGCAGGTTATGTCAACCAGGAATGGTGGTTATCAACGTTATCTTGTTCAGTGAAAAGGCCGACCAATATCTGACGTGACGTGGATCTCCAGAGCCGAGTTACGACGCTTTAATTCCGATCTCCTGGAGTAGTACAACAGCCGGCCCGATCTGCACTCGACGGGGTCGAGTTTTTTCCATCTGGGAGGAATTGATAGGGACATCAGAGCTAATCATCCGTCCGTCTAGTCCACCATTTTTATTTTGATTTTATTTTTTGTTTTAGTTTTGGGCTTGTTTACATTTTTATTGTTGTAGGGCTTTATTTGTGTTATTTTGGGCTTTATTGAGAATTATTTTTGTGTAAGGGGTTATGTGTTAATTTTCTTATTTGGGCCCTATATATAGGGGGGCCTCATTGTGATTTGGGTTTAATAAAAGTGAATTAAGATTTCTTTCCCCACGTTACTTCTCTCCTCTCTCTTCCCTCTCCTTCTCTTCTCCTCCTCTCCTCTTCTCTTCTTCCTGTGTCTCTATAACCTCTTCTTCCTTCCACTTTTCTTCTTCTTCCTCCTTATCCTCTTCTTCTGCAGTTGTCCGTCATCACTTTTGTACTGGTAGATAGACTTGAAGCAATTAGAATGTTACTTGCATTTGCATGTTTTAAAGATTTCAAGTTATATCAAATGAATGTTAAAAGTGCTTTTCTAAATGGTTATATTTCGAAGAAAGTTTATGTAGAACAACCTTCCAATTTTCAAGATTATGATTTTTCAAATTATATTTTTAAACTTTTGAAAGCTTTGTATGGTTTAAAACAAGCACCTAGAGCATGGTATGAAAGATTAAGTAAATTTCTTATTGATAATGATTTTACAAGAGGAAAACTAGATACTACTCTTTTTATAAAATTAAAAGATCATGACATGCTCATTGTTCAAGTTTATATTGACGACATTATATTCGGTGCTACTAATGAAAGCTTGTGCAAAAATTTTGCTAAGTGCATGCAAGGTAAATTTGAGATGAGCATGATGAGAGAGCTAAACTACTTCTTTGGAGTCCAAATCAGACAACTAAAGGAAAGCATTTTTATTAACCAATCCAAGTACATAAAGGATTTGCTTAAAAGGTTTGGAATGAAAAATTCAAAACCAACTGGAACCCCAATGAGTCCATCAACTAAGCTAGACAAAGATGAAAATGGTAAGCCAATAAATGACAGAAAATATTGAGGTATGATTGGCTCTTTACTCTATTTAACTGCTAGTAGACCGGATATTATGTTTAGTATTTGTATGTGTGATCATGTCCAAAAGAATCTCACATGATTGCCATGAAATGTATTTTTCGATATTTATTGGACACTCAAAACTTAGGATTATGGTATCCTAAAAATATTTCTTTTGATCTTATTGGTTTCTCTGATGCAGATTTTGCGGGTTGTAAAATTGATCGAATAGTTGTTCTTGTCAATTTCTTGGATATTCTCTAGTATATTGGTTTAGTAAAAAGCTGAAGCTGAATATATTTTCACCGGTAGTTGTTGTGCTCAAATTTTATGGATGAAATAACAATTAAAATATTTTGGATTTCATTTCTCTCATATTCCTATTAAATGTGATAATACTAGTGCAATTAATTTAACTAAAAATCCTATTCAATATTCTAGAACCAAGCATATTGAAATTAGACATCATTTTATAAGAGATCATGTTTAAAAAGGAGATATTGAACTTGAATTTATTAGTATCGATTATCAATTGGCGGATATTTTTACAAAACCTCTTAGCGAAGAAAAATTTTGTTATATTAGAAGAAAACTTGGTATGTCCAATCCTTTTGAAAAAATGATATTTTTTTCTATGCTATGCATATAGATAGGGGGAGATATTGTGCATAACTTTGAATCTTATCAATCTCTCTATATCTTGATGAATAAGAATTCATGTTGTTCTCTTCTCATGTGCTAAAATGCAATTATTTAGGGTGAGAATAAATGTTATCAAATAAGATTGATTCATAAACAATTATTTGATTTAATTTGATATCACATCTATATTTTCTTAGATTTGTTTTTTTTTTTTTTAATGCCAAAAGGGGGAGAAGATATATGATTAATATCAAGAGATGTTATTTAAAAATAACAATAATAATATATAAGTTTTCATCTATTGTTTGTCATCATCAAAAAGGGAGAGATTGTTAACCTCATGGTTTCAACGGTTTACTATTTGATTTTAATGATAACAAACAAATAAATTTAGTTCATTATTATGATTGTAGCAAACAAATAAAATCAAAAATTGAGATTTCTTTTGAAGGTAGATGATGGAAGTCTGAACGTATGTTAGTATTTTTGGCATAACATTTTATTGGAATATAATATTAATGCAATTCTTATTGATCTGGAAATAAGACTTATTTATCTAAAACTTTTATATTCAATATATTTTTAAATTTGAACGTTAGCTATGCGTAATAGAGTCTGCAATCTATCTATCCATAGCCATAATTTAGGTTGACATATGTTTAGTCTTTTAGCTGTAATGTTTCAACCAAATGTCCTTTTGAGATAATTTTTATCAGGTTAGAAATATAACGTAAAGGGCTACAAATTTTATATTCAATTAATGTTGAAATTTGAATGTTAACGATGAGTAAGAGGGTCTACAATCTATCTATCTATAGCTATAATTTAGGCTGATATATGTTCACTCTTTTAGCTGTAACTTTTCAACTAAATATTTTTTTGAGATGATTCTTATCAGGTTGGAAAGATAATGTAAAGGGCTACAACTTTATCTCTAGCCACTAAGTCAAATTCAGCCTTTTGGTTTGTCAAAAAGGTATTGCAATGCAGGAAATCAAATCTGATCCGAATCTGCATACATTAAATGTGTTAAAGAAGGATTTCCAAAGCTTCAAATCGTTTCAAACAAGGAAATGGCTTCTGAAGGCTATAAAAGGAGGTTCATACCTCATATCGCAGATAGAGAGTTTCATAGAGTTTGAAGAGAAATCAAGAAAGTATTGTGCTTACAAGTAAAAGGCCTTCCTTGTTGAGAAATTGAGTGTAGTGCTTTTATTTTTGTTATTTTGATTAAGCATTGTAAGAGAGTCGTTGAGCTCTTGTTAGCTTAAGTGATAAAGAGGATCGAAGATGAAAGAAACTCTTGAGACTAGAGGACACAAAGAGGAAAATTGCCTGGGAGGATCATACTCTAGATAAACAAGAAAGTATTTGAGGGAGTAGATCAACCAAGAGTTAGCTCGGATATCACCAAGTGTAAAGGTTGCTTGCACGCGGAAGACAAGCGGTTTGTAAAGTTTTGGATAAGCATGATGGATTAAATCTTAGAAAGAAGTTTCGGAGAGTGGATATAGACTCACAAGGAGACCGAACCACTATAAATCATCGCGTATTATTTTTCTTCCCTTCACTCTTTATTTTTCTATATTTAGTTGCATATTTGTGATTATTACTTGCTATACTTGTTGCATCTAGTTAATTTTATTAGATTTAAAAACTTGAGGGGGTTTGATTTTATTTTCGTAAAATTTTATAAAACCTAATTCACCCCCCTCTCTTGGGTTTGCCACTCCGAGCCAACAATATATATATACATATGCATATATATAGTTATCTATCTATCTATCTATCTATATATATATATATATATATATATATATATATATATATAACTTGATGACTACTTCTCTATTATGTTTGATTAAAGTCAACATGATTGCAGTGACTGGTTTAAGGCTTCATTGCTTTGAAAGGTGGCCCAATGGCCTTTTTTCTCATATATATATATATATATAACTTGATGACTACTTCTCTATTATGTTTGATTAAAGTCAACATGATTGCAGTGACTGGTTTAAGGCTTCATTGCTTTGAAAGGTGGCCCAATGGCCTTTTTTCTCAAAATGAGGGGCTCTGTGAGTGGCGTAAGAAAATTCTCGGTGTCGTAAATGAGAACCATTGACAACAAAAGGAGAGCCAGTGGGTTCTAAAACTGCTAAAGAACTAACAAGATCTAGAGCTAAAACTGAATATGTTCTGAATCAAAAGAGACTTCATGGTAAAATGTTAGAAACGAGATTCAAAATATTAAGAGCTGATATACTGAGAACTTGGAAGGGAGAAAACTCAAACTCAGGAAGTAGGGATCCAGAGTCATGTTGGGAAGCTAGGAAAGGAAAAAGACCATTTCTACATATATACTTTTTTTCTCTCAATGAGCCTTTTGTTTTTCCATGAAAAAAGTAACCATCAGAAAACAAAACCTTCTCTTTAAGAAGTTACTTTTTTCAGGATGTGGAGGTTACTTTTTTATCCGAAACTTATTAATTTTGAGAGGAGGGATTGCACTTGGGCTGAAAACTTAAAAGAGGAAGGGAATGTCGATGCAACCGATTATGATGTGGCAAAAACCTTACTATGGCACATACGATATAGAGTGGATGATAGTTGGAAGAGGAGCCGGCGCAATTACTCTCTTCTAAGGCTAAAAAATACTATCTTGGCTGGCCACTCCAGGGATACATCTCTTACATGCTCACTCACAATTCCTAGGAATCCACTAAATGGGAAAAGAGAGAGAATAGTGAGAAAACAGGAATAATTCTTACAAGAGGATTCTTATTAATCAGTAATTTAAGTATCTCAAGTATAATTATATGATGAGCCTCAATGGGGATATTTATAAGTAGTGCAAAATGATTCTTTTCTTCAACTTTTTATTGTAGAATTTCAAGTTCCATTCTAACTCAAAAAGCTCTAACTATTAAGTTTTCTTATAACATCAAAACTTCTCATAAAGAAGTTTATAAAAATCAAAATTAACATCAAACTTTTCTATGTTTCGAGATCCATATGTACGGAACCCATGCTTTGTATTGTCAGGACGTGTGATCCATGCGGTCACAATCCACAACCCATGCAGCAGCATGTGCACTCTAGGCACTCCAGCATCATTGCTGAGAATGTTGGCGGTTCACCAAGTTGAGATTTTTACTAGCTAGACAATCAAAAAAATTCATGTCCTAGTTGTTAATGCCACACAAACTATCTGCTGAATTGGAAAGTAATGTGGCTCATTCTAGCCCATTAATCTAAAGATAAGGGTTCAATGGTTGAAGAAAAAGCCAATTATATCACAAACAAAAAGAGACATATTGCAGCCAAAAATCATACAATTTTTTTGGTCGCAAGAGATTCTATGCAAAAGTTAAATCATGCTATGATATTGACAACTCCAAGCTAGGACTATCTACTAAAATCTCCTTGGGAAAAATATTTTCCAAGTTTTTTTTTTTTGTATATACATTGTAAGTTTCCTTATGCTTTCTACAGAAAAGTTATTTTTTCTCATCACTTGGTAATCAATCGCTTATCTCTTCATGAGTTGTATCCCACCTCAACTTCCTTTCTTCAACATTTTGTGAATCACAGATAGTGAAAAGAAGTACTTTCTATGTTTCTTGACTGATCCAGCAAGCGATTTATTGGAGTTAGCATACAATTTGTGTATCTGATGGTTAGAGCTAGACTCAAGGAGTTAATATACAAAACAAAAGTTGGTAATTTTATTTTTAAACAAAGGCAAATCTACTTTGGATGTACAGTTTAATGAAAAGGTTGGGATTGGAGCTAAAGAAACAATAGAACCTTCAAAAGGCAAGCTTCTTAGTGACTGATATTATCCTCAAGAATATCAAGGTTTTCAGGTCAAAATGGGCTTCTGTTGCTACTTCTAAATTATCTTCTAAACTTGTATATGTCAATCAGTTATGCTTCTTAAAACTATTTCATAAACATTTCAATTCTATTAAAATGAATTGATGGGTCTCCCAACTTTCCTCTCCAAGAACTCAAGAAAGAAAAAGAAAAAGAAACAGAAAATTTTTAAATGTTTAATGTTTATGGATATAAAGTGTTTTAAACTATTAATTAAGAAACTTTAGATTTCTTTCTTTTTGGTAAACAAACTTTAGATTTCTTTAATGAATTCAAAAATTGAAAAGATAGGAATGAAGCTATAAATTCATTTTCTAATAGCCCTTTATGGCCTAAAAAATAGGATTGCATGAAATATTTATCAAGTGAATGTGAAAGCAAGGAAATTTTGGTGTTATCCACCACCTGCGGAGGCAGAAGCCTTTTGTACTAAGTTTGAGGTAATGCTTGTTTATTTGTTTTCTCTAGTGGGTTGTAATTCGTATAATTTATGGTAACTTTTGTTATAGTTATATATTTCCTTTGTCCTTGAATATAATTTAGTTTGTGAATCACCAAAACCAATAACTCTCATTGTGCGTCATCTCCATGGAAGAGAATATTAGAGGGAAAACTTTGTCACTATGGAGGAGGATATTATTTATTAGTTCAACTCTGTCGCACTAAAACTCAGGGTTTAACTTTATCATGGCATTTTTTCAATTCTCACAAATAGATTCTACATCTTTCTCCATGAAGTGTGATCCATTTGCCTCATACATATATCAAAAAAGAACCTTTTGATATTTAAATTTATGGTTACAATGTAAATCTACATGTTGACATCTTTAAAGTGATCAAAAATTTTATAGGACCATTTGGATTCTTTTTTTGATCATACTCTTTAGTCTTGAGCTATCTACATTCATAGAGAACATTCAAATTGCTGGACTTTTGTATTTTAACCATCATCATCTTTTCAAGTATATACAAAAAGCATGGATATGTATCAGAGCCTACGGAGGTTTATTATGATAGTTTCTATGACAGGCTGGCATTAACTAGGGATGTATAAAACTTTAGCTAAGAACAGTAGTAAGAAGAATATTGAAATGTAGTATGATGCTCTATGTTGCTAGTAATATACATTACAAAGAGGAACTTATAACTAAATGAAAGAAAATCTCAATCTTCATTATTATATCCAGGCAATTAATGAGTTGGAAAATTTTTCAAGGCATTTGGTATGGGAGTGATCATCCCAAGATCAACAGTAATAAAGGTAGAGGTAATGAGATCACCACATTTGGTTGCACCATAATGGTGACTTTATGTGGCAATGATCTTATATCACCCCCACTCTTCAAATTATACCCCAACTTAATGATGGAAAATCCATCCTTAAATTCAGATATCCAAGATCTGCCTAGGGCAATGAACCTCGGTTGAAATATGGAGACAAAGATACCCTTTAGTCTAGCAGAAAAAATTGGTATATCAATACATCTAATTTATTATATCAGTATTGTATATATTATATCATATTGGTAGAACATATATTGTATTAACTATATATTATATTATAATATATTATTAATCATATTATTTTCATATTAATATTCAATTATAATTTTAAATTATAACAAAAAGAAATTATTGTACTTTATAGTTATATTATGAAATAATTTAATATATTACTTCTATTTACCTTATTTTTCTAATCAATATGTATATATATATATATATATATATATTAGTATTAAAATAATAATACATTATAATTATAAATAAAAATATTAATTTTATAACAATAATTAATATATTTTATGATTAATAATTTATAATCATAATAAATATAAATTTATAAAATATATTAATAATTCATATATTGATAAATATAAAATTATTATAATAAATTTTACATGATTAATAAATATATCTTATGTAATGTAAGAGGAGTAATTTTGGTATTATATAGTCAGTAATTTTAAATCCTCATGGAGTACCAAACAGGCTACTCCTAGGTACTTAAGAATCTTTAATCATTGTAATATAATCTACCAAATGCGATCATCTTAGTTCATCATGAATTTAATTACCATAGGATGAAAATCATCAGTGATCACCTTGGTGATCCCATTTGAATCACCAAACACCCCCTATAGAGTTATAGGTATAGCTCATTGAAAGGCATAACCTTGAAATGTCTTTTTTGAGAGAAAGTTAAGTCTAGGATTATCCCTTTCTCAATAATAAGCCAAATTTGTACTATTTTATGGATCTCTGTTGGCAAACTGCAAATGTCTTAACATGTTTATAATGAAATCAGGACAAGAAAAAAACCTCACCAAATGGAATAAAATAATAGTTTTATCTCTTCTTCTCTGCATGTATGTCTCTCTTGAAGCTAACCTCAATTCCGTGTGTATTACTATTTTAGAAAATGGCTTGCTGGATCATTTGCACCACAATTGGAAAGCTCAAGGCTTGATTTCACATGAAGTTTAACTTTTCCAGGCTAAATCTATATCTAAACCCAAAAGATATGCAATAGCACATAAATAGCCAAACACCCGAAAATCATAACTAACAGATTTCATATGGGACTAAACTTTACTGTCCAAAATAAGGTATATATCAAATTCTTCAAGATAAAAGTTGGTAATCCTACCAGAAACACCAATAGAAAGTTCGTGTTATCAGATATCTTGGAAAGCCACAAAAGTAATTCAGATGAGGCCCATCAGCAGGGATTTGTATACCCTTTAAAGAAGAATGAGAGGGTATAGACAAAAGTATACAGCAGAATCCATCAAGATTATGAATGATTTTAGAACATTTATGGAGATAGATGCACCAAAAAACATACTTGTTGAAGGAAATAATTTAATGATACCCTCTAAGTTGCAGTGAGCAAATCAAGAAGTGGATCTCATAATCTTAAGTCAGCGAACCATGGACTGAAATTATGTTTGAACTGTAGTTTTAAGATTATCTATCAATAGCAATAAGTTTTATAATAAACATGCTAAATTGTTTTATGTGAATGTGGCCACTACTCTCATCTTTTGCAGAGACACAGTTATTCAAAAATCTTCATAAATCATCATCTCCATTAATTAATGCGTTTATTATAAATCCAAAACGCAAAATTGCCTATATACTCATAAAAATGGAGCCAAAGGCCTTTTTTTTTTTTTTTTACTTTGAGTAGAGAAAAAATCACGTTTGAAAGTTTTTTGAAAAAACTATATATTGCTCTAGACTATGTTTAATCTATAAATATTTGAAGAAACTTTAGAACAAGGATTTATTGAAGAAATGTTATGACTAATTGCTATTGATACTTTTGCTCCAAAATTAGTATTTTAAATACTTTCTGAGCAAACATCTTTATGAATAATAGCAGCGGATGATCTAATGGTACTCAGAAGGAAAACATGATGACTTTAACCTCACCTAGCCGTAAATATAAACAACCCACCGTGTCCATTGTTTTAAACACATTAGGTTACAAGCAGTATTACTTTATATTTTCTGATATATCTTGCTACACATAAAGAAAAAGAAAAATTTAAGAATCACTTGAAAAAATTTAAAATATTTTCAATCAATAAGGTACATAAAATAATAAGAAAACCACAGAGAGCAAGTTGGGCAATGAATCAGAATTTCATGTATACCTGTAACATAGGATTCTTCAAAGCTAGCTATAACCAACGGGACCTTAATATAATTGCAGATAAGGCAACCTTTCTTTCTGAACGACCGCACTTTAGTTACCCGGTCCTATCTCTCTCTTTCTCTCAAAAAAGCAGCATACATCATTTTTTGAAGTCCTTTTCTTTAATACAGCATCCTTAGTTTAATTGAACACAATATACTTTTCTCAAAACGTATTCGCTTCAACCAGCCAGAAACACACGCACGCCCACACACAGAGATTGATGGAATTAAGCAGCAGTCATGAGTCCGTGGGGTAGCAACATATACTATTATTAAATCACGGTCAGCTAGTACATAGAAAAGACTACTATATATTACATTCAGGGAGAGTAGAACCCCTCTTTTACCATCATAAACTACCTCCGTACTGATTAACTAAAAGCATTAATTATTCTAGAATATATGACAAAGAGTGTAACGTCTACATAAAGATATATAAAACGCTGGCACACTAAGTACTATACCCTCATCATACTTCTAAAAACCTCAGACCCAATCATTAGGCCGCGGGCGCCACATCAGAATCATCGTCGTCGTCATCATCACCCCCTCCATTATTTTCTCGGTAGACCCGATCATCGAATGCCACATCTCGGGTCTCCACCAAGCCTGAACCAAAAGGAGACGACTTCTCATTGGTGACAACAGCCATTGCAGTGGTGGAGCAAAGAAGACAAAGGGAAAGAAAGAGCTAGCCAATACTAAAGGAAGAGGCTTTGGTACTTCGGAGTGGGTAGTGAAGCAAGAGCTGGCCATCTATTTATACACTGGAGGGAGGAGGAGGAGGGGGGTGGGGATTTGGGCTTCGTTCCTTCTATCTGGGTGGCAGATCTATGTCGACGGAGAAGAGATGCTTCAGCTTTAGATGGGAAAAGTAGAGCGGTGAGCTCCTGCTCACACATTTATCCGAGGTGGCGAGTGGGCCCCGGTATTTGGGGCAGAGCTCATGGAGGATGGTCGCAGCCCACGGTCTCCACGTGGGTGAGGACAACCATGCACGTTCTGAGTGCATGCAGGACGTGCCACGGTGGACCGTAGAGGAGACTCGAGTCAGAAGGAGTTCTACGTTGTCCGCTTCTATGACTTGAGGGGGCTTCGTTCGTCAACCTGGCTGCAGTGGGGTCCCACCAGAGTGACAACAAAAGGGTTGCTTCTCGATCTTTTGCCGTTTGGGCCAGCTTTTCATTGTCTCAAGGGGTGGACAAGATACTGGACACTGCAAGTGGGATAGCTCTCATGGCTTTTCCCTATTTCTTTGATCCTACTACCAGGAGGAGGAGGAGATGAGTTAATTAAAAGAAAAAGGATGTTGTTCTCTATGGGGAATAGATGCAATAAGATGGATTCCATTTCTGATATGGATGTCGCATCCAACGTGATCAAAAACCAACTTGTCTTGCTGGGTTTGGGATGCGTTTGTCTCTTATATCAGTTCTGGTATGGATCAGGTGTAGACTTAATTGAATCAAATTGGGTTTGATCGGAGCAGGATCCATTTCCAATCTGTTTGATGGTCAGTTCGTGGTGGAAGTTAAAACAAGTTGAGCTCGAGAGAGCAAAGTCAAGTTTAAGCTTGGCCTGCTTTGTATTGAGGCCAGGGTATAACTACCTAATTTGATTTCGAGGCCAAGTAATAAGTTATTTATGAACATCTCATTTAAAAGAACTTCGTGAGGTCTTTTATGCCTTCCATATATACATGTTCATCAAAAAGACTTTCATATATATATACATATCTCATGCTAAACTTCCATGATAATATCTTAATTTTGTAATTGAAATACGCTCTTGTTTTATTTAACCTTTGTAGCATTCAGTAAAATAACTAAGAATTTTTTTATCTACGTCTAATAATTAAAGTAACATACAATAAAAAATAATTAATAGTTTATTTAAATATTAAATTTACCTTTGCTGAGCTCAAGCAAGCCATAAATATCTGTTTGTGCCTTCACTTATTCACTAATTGAGCAAGCCAAATGTGATCCAAACTTCCAGGTAATTAAACAAAAGTTGCTCGTGCATGGTCTGGTTAATCGCCAGCCTTGGTGTTAAGTTGAGAGCTATGTGTGATCCATGGTTCTTAACTAGACATATTAGTAGTTGTAACTGGGGTCAATTGGATCCAGGTGGCCGGAATAGAAAAATTTTTTGTTTAATGCAAGATGTTTTTTAAGAAAATTATTTGATGTAAAAAAATTAGACCCATGAAAATATCTAGAAATTAGGGTTATGTGACTCAAGGCATAATCATTGGGAAATCATTTAGTTCACTCCATTTTGCAATCAGAATATATGGTGAACAGTGAGATATGAACATGTAGATTAAAATTCTAGGACCCCCTTGTTTCTTTTGGATGTTGGATTTCCTCTTTCATCCATAGGTTTGACATAAGGGAGAAGATTTGCAACCCCAGTTCCTGTTCACAGTCTCTAATAAAAGCTGGAATTTAAACAAGAGTAGTTTGCTGAACTCCAACAGAAGTTTTCTCTAACATTATTAATTTAAATCCAAGTGATCAAATAACACAAGTTGGACCTATTTCATCAAAAAACACATTGCTAGAAATAACAGCTGTGAATTGTCAGAGACATTCCACAGGATCAAACTTTATAATAAACTTCTCTCTGAAAGAAAAAAAAAAAAAAAGAATGCATTACAACTTCAATACTGGCACAACCCATATATGGATTTTCATGGTTGAAATGGGTACCCTCCAAATGAACCAAATGGCATTTGCTGAGATGGATTGGAAATCGAAGCCCAGCCTTGGAGGTGCCCCAGCCCAGGGAAAGGAGGAACAAAGGGAATGCCAGGAATTATTGGAATGTTAGGAATTGGCATGAAAGGCACTGCTGGGTTGATCTGCCTTATAGGGAAGAAGGGAATGGAAGGCAGGTTGGACACTGGTAGCCATTTGCCAGTGTTCAGCATCTCGGGAAGCCGCAGTGGTTCAGGCTGGGGAGGTAGCACCGACGATTGTTGGGTCTCAGCCTCAGGCATGCGATCAGCACTGGTAACTGAGACTGATGGTAACGTTGCTGCTGAGTGAGGCTCAGTCTCAGGCGAGGCAGCACTGGGATTGATAGCTGGAATAATACCTCTTCCTGTTATAGGGTCGAGAAGTGGTCGAGCACCCATGCATGAGTTGAAGCTGAGCAGGAGGTTCAACAATATGATGGAGTAGGATTTTGGATCCATCAGTGAACATGAAGGTTCTGATGGCTTCAGGAAGAACAATGTGGGGCTCTTATAGGGGTGGTTAATGGAATTAGGTAAAGAGTTGGTGCTTGGAAGCTAAGAAGTCTCTCCATGCATGGTTTAATACGGTGCGTTATTCTTCGTATTCATGAACAATCTGAATTAACCTTCCATCTAGCAAATGATCAACTACAATACAGAACTTTTAGCGTGAATGAAGGCCAAGTTGGGTGGTAGGAAGCTCATGCTTCTGGCTATGCTCACACTTCAGAGGTCTTTAGCAAGTCAGGCAACTGCATCAATATTTCAGCTGTAATTCTTCTTGAGAAAAAAGAAAGTTGAGGAAGATCCATTCGAGGAAACTTACCCCCAAGCCTA
This sequence comes from Phoenix dactylifera, assembly GCF_009389715.1. Lineage (NCBI taxonomy): Eukaryota > Viridiplantae > Streptophyta > Magnoliopsida > Arecales > Arecaceae > Phoenix > Phoenix dactylifera. The sequence goes on from NC_052407.1 coordinate 9,326,064, forward strand.
AATTGTTCGGAATGCACCACTCAGGACTCAAATCAATAGCCTGCTTGGTGTCTCGTATTTAGAGGATAGACTGCTGAAATGACCTCTCCTCTAGCCGTCAGCCTCGGGCTAGGCTCCCAGCACCGGCATCCAAATTTTTGAGGTGCCTGTGCTTGAGTAGGATTAATTCCCGTCTTAGATAGGGCTGTAATTAAGTGGGCCGAGCCATGCCCCTACTTAAATATGGTCCGAATGTTTTTCAGACTTCATGCTGGATTTAGGTTCAAAAATTTTTACTCAAACTCAATTGAATTATTTTGAATTACCCGTTTGGGCCAAAAATATATCTGGTCCGAACTCGGTTGAAGTTTAATATTTTATTTTGTTACTTCATAAGTAAATTGGCTAGTCAAAACTTGGGTTCTCCCCTACAACCAAAGTAAATGATGTATGATATATCATTCTCAACTAAATCCATTCTAATTTTTGTCTTTTAATTTTTTATCATTCTCTCCAAATAACAACATGCAAAAGCAAATAGATCTGGGCCCTAAATTTGGGCTCTGTTTCAAGCTTTATCTGAGCTCAACTCAGGCTCGGACCAGGCCCAAGCTGACTCAATGATATACCCTAGCCCAACCCAAAAAATAAATAAGCTCTATATTTAAATCCTAACCCGGTCTGAACTCTTTTAGGCCTAGCCCATAGCCCCACCCGATGGGCCTCAAGCTGGCGCAAGCCCATTTCCAGCACTAATCCTAGATTTTTTGAGATTATACATTTTGTATTAACGTCTTTAGTTGGCATCCATTGTGCATAAGTTGGAGTACTAAGTAGCAATCTATTGACGTGAGACAAGATATACTATGACCAATTAAACCATGCTAAGCTTCGAAAGAGTGAGCGGATTCTTGGATAAAGATCTTATTAGATTTAGATACTTTTGCCGGATTTTCTTATAAATTTTTCATTGGATGTAGCATCAAATTTTAGCTTGATTTTCATATTTATAAATGAATAATTCTAGCTTGTTTATTTATTATTAGATATTATTTCTAGCATGATTTTGTACTGGGTTTAGTGCTGGTATTAAGGGCCATGTTATATATATATATATATATATATATATATATATATATATATATATATATATATATATATATATATTGATATTGGATAAATCGTGACTTTTTATATATCAATGAAAAAGTCCTAGAAGAGAACTTTCATTGAAGGAAAGGTTCTTCAAACTAGTTCGCCTTCAATTTATATATCAATCTTCGAAGTTTAATTCTAGTCAAATTGCTCTTCACTCCTCATGCTGGATCATCTATTCCGTATACTCGGGCCAAACACCAATTTAAATAAAGTGCTGCATTCCATGAGAGAATATGAAAGCTCTAAGAAATCAAGCAAGATATCATAGTGTTTTGGAATTTCTTCAAAAATTTAAAATGAGCTTGAAATATTTTTGATACCACATTAAGTTCTTGAATTATTCAGATTCACATATTAGTTTCCAAATTACATCCATTCGACATTCCTTCTGGTTGTCTACTTTGTCTTTGACAATGGATTACCAACCCCTTTTTGCTCAGATAAATTAAGCAAACAAGAATAACTGGTCAAGTCTACTCATTCTTCTGTGACTCAAAGTTTTCCTTTAGCCATTTTGCTAAAAACACTTGCATCCACCTTGCGGTACCGGTTCTGCAGCTGCCCAATAAGGTTGTACACAAAGTCATCGACTTGGTCTTCATATTTCTCATAAAGCACTGGCAGGGTGTGAGCACAAACAAATCCTGTATCAAATGCAAGATAAATTAGAGATTCTGATGATTTCTTCTCCACATATTAGTGATGCTCTTTAGAGCATTCTGCAGCTATTTATTTGCACAAACTCGACCATATTACTTCTTTATCTAAAAAATTGCTCACTATAACTTAATATGTGGTGAGATGCCTGATCATTATAGATAAACATGAGTCTTGCCAAAAAAAAACAATTATAATCATAGCAATAGTTAATATTCCTTGTTGTTTTTGCAGAAGCATGAATACAATGTTGAAGAAAATGAGACCACCTTCCGCAAGTGATACCTAGCAGGAAACTAAATATATACACCTCTTTCTGTAAAGATACTTCCCTATTATATGTATGCATACAAATGCCCAAGAGCTTGACTAGGCAAAACTGATAAAGTGGAAGACAGGTAACGAAAAAAGAGGGAGAGTATATCCTCACCAATGTAAAGAACAGTCAGAAAATTGCACCAGCTCCCTATCACAGCAGCAGCCCACAAGCTTACAACAACCTGAAAAAAATGCTCAATGGCATTTTAAACTTTTGAAAAGTTTAGTTTAAATATGGTACAGAGCTAAAAGAAAAAAATATCAAGCCAGAAATTTAGAGAGAGGAGAATCATTGGCAAACTTGGTAGAGAACATAAAAAATTGCTGGTATCATGTAAAGCAACCATGCTTCTCTCTCTCTCTCTCTCTGGGGTTATTCAGGTAAAGATGATTTTTGGTCTCAAATTTAAAGTGATAAAGATGAAAATGTTTCAAATGATAGATGAAAGAATCTGTCATTTTTCAGGTGATTAATGGTGGTGAGAAAGAGAAGAAGTAATGCCAACATTATTTGCACTCACAATTCATGTTATTATTAGAGAGACATTGGATGGAAAGCATGACTTCCATATTAGACTAGGAATGAGAGCTCCTAGCTTGCCTTAAAAAATGTAATTATAAATCACGTTCCTTCATTGAACCTGTCATCCACTCCTGCTTTTGCTACTAGGACACCTACACCAACGTCCTTTGCTCTCGGCTTTATTTTAGTATACCTTAAAATATTATTTAATTGGAGAGGCTATTCTACAAACTGTTATATTACGTATGTAGATAGATTATCTATTAATTGAATTTATTTGCATAATATTTTATTGTACATTATAAGAAAGGATTGTTCCATGACTGCATAAGCCTACACTTTGACATAAATTAGGATTCTCCAACTGCCACCTGGCCCTCCAGGCTCCAAGAAAGGTTTTCTTACCTTGAATTGCCTTTGTGAGAAATTCAGCACAAACTAGGTTGATGTCAGGATGCCAGCCAACTTACTTTCCGATGAGCCTTCTTGGTTTAAAGTTGTGCTCAATAGCCAACCACATTTTAACTAAAAAGGCCTTGGATGATGATGATAATGATGATGAACATGAGGGGTCATAAGATAGTAGTATGTAGTGGACTATTGTCCTCAAGTCACTTACAACTCAGGTTGTACAGAGTAGAAGCAAACAGGAAACAGTCTCCATCACCCTTCTAAACCAACATTGGGCAATCTAGTAATCCATTTACTCATCACAGTTGTTGAATCAGACACCACCTCGATCTCTACCTTCTCTAATATTTTTTTTTTTTTCTGAACCATCGGTTGTTCCCAGTCAAAATACAAAGACCAGTTAACTGTATATGCCGAAAACTTGGCAATTCCATCAAACATCACCATATTCTAGAATCATATTAGGGATCCGATTACTTCTATACATGATAGATCAAGTTTTCTCATCCTTTTTTCCCTCTGAATCTTAAAGTGTAGATGTTTTATCTATTTTGAAACTTGTAATTCCAAATTCCAACAACCTTATTTGATGACATCCCACTTCTAACATCCTCCCAAGGCATTTTTTTCATCTGCACTGCTTTTTTTCTTTTTGGCCAACTTACCTTCTTATGGTGATCATTATGAGTATTTACATCAGGATTATGGCATTCCCAAGCTTATACCTCCTTTCCAACCAATTACTTGGGTAATTTTCACCTTACTGACCTAACTCATACGTTCAATACTCACTTTATAAATTCCTCTATAGTGTTAGTGAGCCCCTAGTTTCTTGTCAAGTGCAGTGATCTTTGCAAGTCATCTCATCTCCTTGATGTCTGGTTCACCTTCCTTGCTCTTGATTATTTGGTTACATCTTCCAATCAAGAACATCATATCCAGTTTGTCAATCTCTCGGCAATTGCAAGAGTCATAAAAATAACTTTAATTCGGATAATTTACCTCTAGCAGCTTTAAATGTGACATTTAAATGCCTAGTTCCAACATCATCAGGCATTGCATGGCATAAGTTGGATCAATGACTTATCTTCCGCTTTTGAATAAACATGCAAATGGCCCCTCTCTACCAAGTGAGCAAATAAGTGCCACCTCATCAACCAGCTAAGGGTTGAGCAATTGATTAATTGATATTGGTGCATGGCTTTTGATGTTCAGATATCACTAACGCCTACCACTTAAGTTTACGTCATCACGACAAGTTCAAGACAGTTTAGAAACAATTGCTCCACAAGAATTCATTCTGCCTTGAGCTTGATATTGTTGAAATAATTTTGAGGATGCCATGCTCAATTTCTGGCATTCAATCAGGCTTCTTCCACTTCAAGGATTTGCTCAATGTGAACCATGGAGAAGATTAAATCTGAATCACTGTGCTTTTATTACAGAATGACTAAAATATTATAACCCCATCCACCCTTGTCCGAACTATTTGGTGTTAACTATGATCAAATTAATATACTAAGACAAAACAATTAGTTGTACGGAAATATAAAAGAATCTGTTCTTATCAATGTTCTTGATGTAAATGTTTCCTGCCAAATGGCATCTTCCAAATTTAAAGATCAAAAACAACAAGAATAGCACACGAGCATGCAAGGGACAGGATTAAGATTGTAACATACCACAAGGGACTGTCTCAGGTTTCTTCCACATGCAACATCCTGAATGAATCCCAAAAATTGATTGATTTGTGCACCAATACAAACAGCAATGTTTATAAACAGTTCCTCAGGCAAAACAAGGCGAGGCACTTGAGATGGAGACCTGTCAAAAAGGACACATCAGTGTCTTACCTTCCACACTTTTTATAGTCAAATATTTCAGCAAATCCAATACCTGCTTAACATATCAGAAGCATTGGACCAGAGAAACTGAATAAGCATTCCAATAACAAGTGCAAAGCATAAGATTGTTAAAATGTTATACTGAAGCCACTCGAAGAGAACCCAGGTAGCTGTTGCACCAGTCAGGACACTCGACGATATCTTCTTGTTCCTCCACAACAAGACATCAGCAGCTACAAGCACAATATAGAATTTATCATTATTCATGCAAAAGAAAACATCTAGGAGCAAGGAAATCTTGATGAAGAAATGGCTCACATTTTCCACCACCCAAAATCTTATGAATAGACTTCTGGCGTCCAACTAGTTTATTCATCTGGGTGGGGACTGTGTTTTGCTCTTCTGAAAATCTCACAGATGTTTGCTTTGGGACATTGTTGGCAATGTTTTCCACTATGGTGTTCAAGATATTTTCAGCTGCATTCTGCAAGTGCTCAGGCATTTTCCCTTCTGTTCTAATATAAGCATCAAAACCAAATAAGGCAGTGCATTGCATCCATTTGCATGCAATTTTTAACATCAAACTACTTTTTCAGTGTCAGTCGGTAAAATTACATAGTACATTACAAAGCACAACTAAAAGATAGTAAAATCAGTAAACACATGATATTCAGAAATTTTAACAAGAACATATTAGGTTCCTCAGGGGAACAAAAACAACACGATTGAGCAATAAATGTGAGACAATCATCAAGAGAACTTTGCTGAAAACAATTTTAGAAAGGATGATTCCCTATTAAAAAGACCGGTTTATGCACTTCAACGAAAAAAAAAGGTGGAAATACAGAACATAACAAGAATAGTTACATATAAGATTTCAAATACCAGTACTGGACCTCACACCCATCTTTTGCCAGAAAGGTATGGTACCAGGTGGTCACATGTTGTACAAGAATGCATCCCATACCGATAAACTATGTACTAATGCCAGAAACCTACCAGAATTGTATGATACTATTCTACTGCCCCAATTCCGGCAGTATTTGACCTTGGATGCTTAAATGGTAGTGTCTTGCAGGAGCAGAAAAATCTGGTGTATCCCACAAAAAAGTTGAGGCAACCTTTACACATCTTACTTCTTTAAAAGGCAAAGTGATGTGGCATGTGCTCTAATGATTTGAGGAACAAGCAATGCGAGCTCAGCGTGAGGGAGCAGAAGCAGGATTTTTGCTAATTTAATTGTGGGAGCCTCAAGTTTTGATTTCATATAACTAGAAAATGTTCCATGACACCCTTTGCTTTGTATCAAGACACAAAGAAGACCCTAGAAGTCCTCTCGTACATTACATGTAATATAATGTTATATATTTTAAATAAAAAAGGATGTTATTTATTTGAAATATCTTGTATTTAGTTATTGACGTTAGTCTTTATAATGTGTTATAATAAGGGCTTTTCATAAGCCTTGACCAATGCTAGACTGGTGTTGGTGTTGGGCACGGATCGCATCCTTCTCGAGAGGGACTCCGCCATGGTGATTGAGTGGGTTCGGGGTCGGGGATATGATGCAGAAGGGCGCCGCTACTCCACGATGCCCGCAGATTGCTGGGAAAGTGTATTTTCTATCAGGCCACGCATGTATACAGGGAGGCAAATAATGTTGCATACTGGGTTGCCTCCTATGCAGCCCACCACTTTGGAGGTTTCATTTGGGCGAGCCACAGGTCAGTGTCTGTGCCCTTATGTAGTCTTCTATTTTCTGATCTTATTGGCCGTATTCACACCCATCGAGTGTGAGTCGTGGTTCTACCCAAAAAAAAAAAAGCCTTGACCAATCAAGTTTTATATGCATTATTTACCTCATCTTTTAACTCAATAAAAAGAAAAGGAATCATTGAAGATCAATATTTAAAGTCTTTGTACTCAAATAAATAAATGACTAACTCCAATATGATTGAAAACACAAAATAATACTTAAAAAGGGTATTTCTAGATACTTCTCTTTAGTTCAAATGGAAAATGGATGGGATCACTGAAAAGCTGCTAGATTTGGCTGAAACTAGCAAAATTGACCAAAACCGAAGCTAGAGATAAATTCTGGTTCTATCTTGAATAAAAACCTATCCATGCTGAACCTTGAGATCATTGTGTTTTAGGGCTTCTTAAATTGGCTAAGACTCATGGGTACCTCTAGAATTTGACTTAGACTTACTACTGAAGAAAACTAAACATTCCTAATTAATCCCATGGGTTAAAGATGGTTACATGGCTTCCAAGGTGTCTAATGGCACCACTGACATGAGCAGATATGGAAAGCTGTAGAGATGCATTCAGATGACTCCTAAAAATAAAAGGACTCACATGCCATGTCGTTGTCATTAGAATCAATATGATACTAGGGTATTACTGTTGAAATCATCTAATGTGGATACGATAGTTACAGCCACCAAATTTGGCAGCATGACCATGCTTTATTATTTTGGCCATAATTTCCTAATCGGACTCTAATTAAAGTGATTCAAGTTGAGCTAGAAAAATTAGCATTGGGCATAATGAAATTTGTCTCACTCAAAAATTCTAACCGTATAGTTGCTGGTGAAGCTTTAAAGTTGCTTCTAGCTGTGATACACCATTGCAAAAGTTTGAGCTCATCGACAACCCTGATCAAGTGCTATTACATAACCTTACTCTTTCTTTTATTTGAAGCACTCAAGAGATGCCCTAGGTGTTTCTAAAAGGGCAGCCCAGTGAATGAGGTTCCTGCCCTTGTGGGGTCATTTGGAGAGGTTGTTTCCGTGTTTCATGGCCAAGGAGATTTTGAATCCTTCAATTGCTCTTAGCATCACTGTCAATGCAGTGCACTCTTGTCCCACATCAAAAAAAGATGGTTTCTTTTTATGGTAAGAGAGGCAATGATGCTCAAGAAGATAAAACAAGAAAATAGAGACATAGTGAAATTATCCACCCTCATACCCAGCCAGTGTGTGGTAGAACTTAAAGAGAAGTAGCGGCAAATGAAAGCACTGAAAGGACAAGCCAAATCATAGAAACACCACCTAAGAATCAAGCCCTCAATCCGGCAAAACGTAACTGGTCAAAACCACATCAATGCCCTCTTTGCTGCACAGAGGAAGAATCAGTTGGTCATTTATTCTTGAGATGCAATTTCTCCAAAGTCGTATGGCAAAAGCTCATTTGGATCTTCCATAACTTGCCAATATCTAAAGACAATCTAAAAATTGTGGAGCACCTGGAGGCCAAAGCTTCAATCAAAGTCATCATTAGCCGCTTAGGACAGCCTAGTTGCAATGCTTTGTTGGTGCTTGTGGTTGGAAAGAAACAATAGATGAATAGACTCTTCCACTCCAGAGCAGAATCCAACAGTTTACTGTTGCAGCATTTCTTGTTTCTATTCAGAGGCTAAACTTCTACAGCAACACACATGCAGCTCAATACCTGCTCAAACCTCCTGCGCCTCGTCAAAGATGTACTGATCGAGCTTCTCCCGGTCCTCTTCATCACCCATCATTTTATGCAATTGCTCAACCACCCTCTTTCTGTTCCATCTTAGCATTTTGCCCACTTCAGGACACTTGTAGTCTCATCCAACACTGTAACTTTCTATATTATTTTATAAAACATCTAATGGGTTAGGACTTCCTAAATCTTATCTTAAAAAAAATGTGGACCCATTTCTAAGAAAAAATAAAAGTAGACCTTTTTCTTGCAGAATTCCCTTTGAACATATCTTGTGCATTCTCAGAATTCAGAGAAATTATACACTTCATTGATCTTTATCCAAGACAATAAATGTCTAGAAAGGGGGAAATAATAAAAACCATGCCACTCATGAACCTGTTCAGATCCTCCTGTCCACTAACGAAAAAATCAGACAGCGGCAATGTATGAATTTCAAGCACCTGAACATTCAAATAATTAGGGCCAATTCATTTCAACGTTCTCACTTCTAAGATTTTGTAAGATGGCCTAACTTAAAAGTTCCAAACTTAGATTTTGACACAGAGAGAATATAGTTTTACAAATATTAACAAATAGAATCCCACAACATCGACCAAATCAAGAAACACAAAAATCAAATAGATCTCCAATTTCTTCTGATCCTCAGACCATTCTACAAAGGAATACCGACATAGCATTAAAAATTAAAGTTTAAAAGCAAATACAAACCAAAACTACAAAGCATAAAAGGCAAAAATAATAACAACAACAATAATAATAAATAAATAAATAAAACAGGCAGAATCAGATGCTTTGGCACTCTAGGATTGTTAAATGCACAAACGATTGCACAGATTTCAAGCACAGCAACCCAAAATCAACCACGAAACATTCAAAATCAGAAGACGAGTCGTTCAAACGAACTCTGGCATCCGACATTAACCGATACTTTCCATGCAACACCAACTACGTCGAATCACCAGAAACACAAATCAACAAGTAAGAATCAAACGTTTCAGAAGCTCGGCCTCCTAAAGATCAATCTCATGGACAAATAGATTATAGGGGAGAGAGAGAGAGAGAGAGAGAGAGAGAGGACTCACCGGAGGAGAGACCGACAGAGAAGGGTGTGGGACGAAGCAGGATTGGATTGGTTCTTCGTCGGAGTGGGGGAGATTTAAGGAGGGGGTGGCGATGGAGACGAGCGGAGGGAGGGAGGGAATCCAACGGTCGGCCCAAACAAGGTACAAAGGAACAGAGCTCGATATGTGCAAGGGGGTTATGCCCGTTACAGGGCGGAGGAATCAAAGTCCTTAGGGGCTACCAATTCTACACGTTCAACATTAATATTCGTGTTCACAGCTAATCGGATCAACACGAATCTCTATGTCATTCCTGTACTACAGTCGAGCCCGATGTTGCGTTTTAGTTTCCGGTACGTAACGGACGGAATCAACGAGCGGGAGACTGCAGACGCATTGACGGGTTGGTCGGAGTAATGCTAGGAGGCCCCCTGTTCTAGTACACAAACAAGTATTCGGTGACGTGGTGAAAGGTGATTGGCGAGATCTACTTTTTGTGTGAATAACCGGCGCCGCTTAGCTTTTTGCCTACTTGACTAAGTCCAGTGTCCAAACTAAATTAGCGACTAATTAATTAAGATTATTTGCGGTAAGAATGGGAACATGGGGCTTTAACACTTGGTTGCAAGATTTGCTGTTGATATCGGGATTTGTTTCTTGTTGGGTATATTCATTGCATCAGTTTTGCTAAAAGGGGAATTTGTTGCTGTGGGATACGGTCCGATTCACTGTCTCGGTCAGCGTTAGCCTACTGCATGCAGGAGTTCGAAAATTAGAAAAAAAATCATTCTAACTTATAATTTTGTCTTATGGTGTAATGAGCTCCTTTTCCATTATAGATTGCCATTTCGGGGATAAGGTTTTTAGATTTTTCAAAGATGATGTCAGGATCGGCCCGAGCCCTAGACGACTGAGGCGGTCGCCTAAGGCCCCGGACCAATGGAAGGCCCCCGGAAGGCTGACCAAAAGAAAGCAAAGATTCCGATCTGGAGCTGGCTACGAGTCTTCCCCCTCGATGGAAGGGAGGTAGAGAGTTTCCTGGCCTGCAGAGGGGTAATTTGGAAAGTTGCGATTGAGGCGGTCGCCTAAGGCCCCGGGCCAATGGAAGGCCTCCGAAAGGCTGACCAAAAGAAAGCAAAGATTCCGATCTGGAGCTGGCTACGAGTCTTTCCCCTCGATGGAAGGGAGGTAGAGAGTTTCCTGGCCTGCAGAGGGGCAATTTGGAAAGTTGGGGACAGTAGTTTTGTTTTGGGTGGGGAGAGAGAGAGAGAGAGGAGGGATTTGGTTGGCTTGATAGACGCCTGAAGCCACTCTTATCTTTCATCCCTTCTCTTTTTTGGTTTTGGTCTTGGTTTTCCTTCCCTCACATTACTCCTGATCCAGCTGGGCCATCCGGAAGAAAGATAGGGGGATTGGAGATGGTCTTCTTGGAGGGTGGAGATTCTTTTAGTTTTCTCCTCTCGGTTTCTTCTCCCCTCTTGGGTGGTAGAGAGAGAAAAGGAGGGAGGGGGTTGAATGGCTGCTGTGCTGTGATGTTGCAGTTGCCGCTTGGGTACTCACTTGAAGGGGAGATGGTGGGATGGGGTGAATTTCCCATAATAACCCTACTTTCTAGTTCCTTTATCTTTTCTTTACCTTGACTATGAAGTGCCCTGGGATGACCTTTTCTGACATGGTAAACAGTATTGTCAAGCATTATCTCAGTTATTTAATCAGTTTCATGCCCTTCATTTAGAGTAATTATTTTTATGTACTTCCATTCAAGAATTATATTAAATTAAAAAGGCTTCTTGTCTATTTTTGTTAGATTCATGTATCTTTGTTGAAATAGTGTACTTGATAGCTATCTATTTTTATATATTTTTTAAATATTTTATATTTATTAAAAAAATTATTATTAAAAAAAAGGCCTTGTTCATTGGATTCGCCTTAGGCCCCAGAATGTATTGAGCCGCCCCTGTGTCAGTGTAACATTGTTTTCATTTGTAAAATGTTGTATGCTTGTTAGGTCCCATGTTCTAAATCTCGGTAGGATAAAGAGGTGTCCTGGATGTACCCTATGAGAAAATGAGGTAGGACTTTAAAACTCATCCACATAGGAAGAAAAAAAATAGAAAGAGAGATTCTGCAATGGTTATCGGATATATATAGGTTATCGAGAGGTTGTGGCATTTTTAAGGTCATTTATGCCTATTGGGAGACGAATATGGTTGTTGATTGGGTCGTGTTCTTTGTTGCTCAGTATTTGGTAGGGTTTTCTAGGAGAACCACGAGACTACTTCTCATTCTCTTCGTCAAATTCTTTTTTTGATTTTCTTAAATGTACTCATACAAGATCAGTATGAGTTACCGTTGTATAAAAGAGAGAGAGGAGGAGAAAGAGAAAAGATAGAATAAAAAAGAAATAAAAAGAAGAATATAAAAAAGGAAAAAATAAAAATAGAGAAGGGAAAAAAGAAAGTAAGGGAGAAGAAAAAGAAAAGAATAGAGAAGGAAAAAAAAAGAAAGAAAGAATAAGAAAAAGGAAAGAAAGAATAGAGAAGAAAATAGAAAAAAAAAAAAAAAGAGAAAGAAAGAAAGAAGAAGAAGAAGAAAAAAAAAGCAAAGAAAAAAAAATTAGAGAAAAGAAAAGGAAAAAGAAATAGAGGGTACCAATCGAGATGTTCAATTAGATTAGGATTTGACAATATCGTGTCAAATCTTAGAAGGGAGAAACTAAGGTATCTGTCATCTATAAGATTAAAAATCTTGATCAGGTCTACATGTTGGTATTATTTATAGTCAATGCAGGCATGTGCAAGGTAATAAGGTGGGAAAAATTTTGAGAATCATATAAAAATTGAAAAGAATGAAAATTTAAAACAATGATATAAAAGTTTCACAAGAAAATTGAACATGTAAAACTAGTATGGCTTTTTTCAAACCATGCTCTTCCAAGAGTTTTGAGTTGGTTTTAACTTTTTCTTCTTTTTTTTTGGTCCCAAACTTTTTAACCCCTAATGATCAATTATTTTTGAGTTAGAGAACTTGATGCCGATCCTTGAAATGTCCTATTATATTATTATATTATTATTGATAATAATATTTTTATTAAGTATTACAAGAGACATCTGAATTATTTGTATGTGTATTGAGTAGGGTGAATGGCCACCTTCTCAAGATTTATGTTAATTTTTAATTTATGTTAGATAATTATGATAATACTACTTGAATTTTGGTTGCTGCAATTCTGTTTATTTCTTTAGCAAGAAGCCAGGGTAGATTCATTTAACAAAGAAGTAGGTATTTAAATAAGAAAAAAAAAAAGAACATGAGCATTGGTTTTGAATATAATAAACAAATAATAGAACAATGTCATGATATAACAACCTGAGAAATTCCATAACACTAATCTTCAAATACTTTACTGAAAAATTTTGCCCACAAGGAACCTCCCACTCGGCAATATTATTTGTTCAAATCTAATGTGTCAAATCATTGTTCTTCTATTCTTGTGAGCATGAAATCATTTTTGAAGTTAATACTTAAGACATTTTGCAAGGGGAAGCCACATTGGGCAGGTTATTTGTAGACATGGATGGTCAAATTAATTTTTTTTAAGGAATACTAACAATTTTCAAATGAAAATTCTGAGGCAAACTTAAACTACAAATCAACACATGCCCTCTAACTATTATTGCTTGACTTGGTTCACCGCCAAAAAAAAAAAAAAGGAATAGAATGATGAGATTGTGCTTTTACCTTTTAACAGGTACCCTGGATAACAACACAAACATTTCTTTTTTTCTTTTTTTTTGCTTTTTTTATAATTTTGGATGTATTATAAGCTAGTTCATTCATATGGTTTAGAATAATGGCCATTATATCAGTTTTAGCAACCTCCTTTAGTAATTGCTATAAACTTATAAGAGCCATCATATAACAAAGAAGAGTGACATACTCACTGATAAATTAATATTTTTTTAATTTAAAATTTTATATCATTTAAAAATGATGTATGTTTCTGTATACATGGTTATATATTCAAATAATGCCATTGTTTATCATTTCGACGGCTAGACTAAGCAATTTTACAATAGCAACTTCTGATCCACAAAAAGTTCAGCTAGACACTAGATTAGATGATTAATTGTTGTAATCTCAGTTTCAAGAGGTTCCACTCATCGGAATTTAATCTCCCATTCTAGTTGTCCAAAAAAAAAAAAAAAAATCGTCCTTCAAGTGTCAATTGGATTGATCGATTCTTCTATTCCTTCTAATCAAGAATGCCAAGAACAGGGATCCGGGATTCCACTTGCAGCTCAATGGGTCAAGTTGAGTTCAGGCTATGTTAGGCCCATATTATAGCTTGATACAATCATTTTTTGGGTGCCCACTCTGGGTCTTTTTCTAGCTAGATTAGGCCAAGTCCAGGAGTGGGATAATCCCAACGTAGCTTGCAACTTTAATCATATTTTGCTCTCAAACCAGCAACTCTTCTCCAAATCATAAGAGGTTGTGAGATAAATCTTATTCCAAAAATTCTTGTGGTTTCAAGAACCTTTCCTCTTCTCTCTCATTTCAGGTCAAGAAGATGTGAAAGTGTATTTCTCTCTGGAAGAAGCGAGAGAGAAGAGATAATTAGGATTAGGGTTTTGAATAAGACGGCCTTTGCATTTTTCATTTTTATCTTTTTCCTCTTTTTCCAATTATTCTGGTGTATTTGCCGTTATTTTCTCTATGAATATAGTAGCTAAATAACCCCAACATGTTGTAAGAGAGATATTATAATAATTGCTCGATTTTCTGCTATTTTTTCTATCTCCATGTGTAAATATCTCAATATGAGTTTACAATCAATAACATCTCCAGCATTGAGAGTGAGGATTAGTCGAAGAACATCATGCACTGATGGTTGGTGACTCCTATTAATTGATGAGTCTTGAGAGCAGCCTATACTGCTTCAGTCAAGTTAGAGGCTGACTCATAGTTCAGTAGTAACTATGTAGTGCTATCCCCATTGATTTGACTCTAAAAACTTCAGCCACAAGGGACATTTGTAGCACCTATTCTTTCTCTGTGCTAGCTCCCACTGCCGCTTGTTCCATATCTATTGCTCTGTCATTGCTCTGTTTTGTTCTTCTAAGGTAAGTAATCTCAATCCTGCAGCTAGTAAAAACATCAGAGCCCTCTTTGTTACATATAAGCAAGCTTAGACTGTATTATACCTTTATTATTTTTTTTTTTTTGAGATCAAAGATTGCATCATATGAATTCTTATCCACTATATATGAAACAATTTTATCAAGAGAAAAAAAAATAAACTAACAATTGCTAGACATATATGCTGATGCAATCTCTTTCTTCTAATATGTGTTTAACTGGAAAAAGAGGAGCCACAGCTGATGTAATTGTTTCTTTAATTTGAGGGAGATCAATAGAATCATCTGTGGGGCAAGAGGCTCAAATTCAGATTTGTCTATCATCACAAAATGCATTATATTTTTCTAGCATAAATTTAAGGGCACCAAAGGTGCTCCAAGATCCTAGGTGACTAATAGCCGCTCTACTTTCCTAGTGCATAGCATATGCCCATTGCTATCAGTCCTCATTATTCATGCCTTCTCTCATGAGCATAACAAGTGATGATGTCTAGTTGGTCATAAATCATAGCCATGTATCAGCAATTGGACTGATATCTTGTCATTGGTTCAGAGTTACATTAGGAGAACTCTCTACACTTACAAGCTAAGGGGCGGAGTATATATACTTGGAGGGTGAGGTGCCGATGTATCCAAAAACTAAGGAGTCATGAAGGAATTCAATTTTTTCTTGGGTGCCGATGTGACCCTGGCCTTAAAGAACCAAAAAAAAACTTTTTTGCATTCTAGAAATGCTGAAGATTTCACCATGTGAGCGGTCCATGCTGCTGCACTAAATTGCAGCTGTCAAATTCTTCACCGGAACTTGGAAGTATAAACTTCAATAATTATATGCAGTTCTTTTGGACTTGGTCCCTTTTTTCCTTCTTAATTTTTTATTTTGCAGTGGATTGAGTAAACGTCAAAAGCCACCAGAACTGCAATTATGAGGACTTGCTTCAGCCTCTCCAAGTTCCAACCTGTACCCATAAAATATTGTAGGTGAGCAGATATTTTCTAAGGTATAATACCAACTCCAATACGTCTATAACTTAAAAAAGACAAATATGTAATAGAAATCTTCTGCAAGGATCAAATGATACATTCTTATATAAATTTAAGGAAGAAGATGTACGAATCCCATACTTTAGCTAGAAAGGAGAAAACTATGAAAAAAAAAAGCCTTAATTAAGAGGAGTGGATTGGTTAAAGTTGTAATGATTGACTCCTAATGTAAGCTATCTAAAGATATCTTTTGCCCTGAAGATATAGACAAATGCCTCTATGCACTTTTTTTTTTTTTTTATCGAAGGAAGGTGCAAACCACCAAATTTATTCGAAAGAAAAAGTTACAAGATGTACAAAAGAAGTGGGGAACAGCAGAAGGACTAAGAAGAGAAGTTCTAACAGCCGTTTGGAAGCAGACAAAGGAAAACTTAAAAAAAGCGGAAAACCCATAAACAAGCAGGAAGGGAAAGCAGAAGTCCTCTAACACAGCCTATTCATTATAAACAAAAGGACTCCCAAGTTTTGATTATTTGGGTTTCTTTGTGGTCTCTCCTCTCTTTTTTTATTTACTTAATTGCATGCTTGAGTATGGTGAACCTGATACAATATTCTTGGACTAGTTGGGTGGTTGGCACTGGCATTATGAGAACCTGTTCGGGCGTGTGTTTGGTTCCACATCGACTATGAATTGAGTAGATTTTGAATATTTATATAGGACCAGAAATCCAAATAATATCTTGTCACTAGTTTTTCGGAGGATATTCTAGGTTATTATAAGCAATATCATAGCAAATCCGGTCGATAGTCCATGTAGATTAGGAGACACTGCAGCAGGGGCCAATTACGCTAATCACAGGCTGATGATGATGTTTGTGATTAAATTTATGATACTTGAGAATGAATTTGTAGCGGATTTAAACGAGAGTATGTGAGAACTTGGCTATGCACTGTATAGATATTAGGTTTTTATATAAGGCAAAAAAATTTAAATAATATCTTTCAGTAATATTTAGACTAAACCAATGCTATGCTGAAATGAAACCAGTTAAACACTATCAATGCGCTTTAAAATCACTAATCTCGGCTCATTTTTGAAGTAGACGTTCAGTTTAACCCACATACTGGTGTCAAATCATGCTAACTGTGTTAATTCTACCACTCAACAACTTAGCTTTTGGGGGTCCTTTCTCTCCAACAGTAACTTCCCTTCGGTCTCAAGTAGTATTAGACTGAAAGAAAAAGACCCTCACCTGCTACTTTGATTTGTGGACTAATTTCAAGAAGATAGCATCATTCCAACCTTGTCTTAGCTCGTCGACAACTTATGAAGATAGCCCTCCAAAAAATCATGAAGAAATGGAGAAAGCCCACAACCACCAACTTCCATACAAGTTTCCCCCCAGTTTCAAGTAGACTAACGTCATCCTAAAACCGGTCCACAGGAGTGCCTTGGTCTTGCGCTTTCTGAAGTGGCGGAAGGCACGAGGCTGGACAAAGTCATGGGGATATGTGTGTATGTATGTATATATGTATATATGTGTGTATGTATGTATATATATGTATGTATGTATATATATGTATGTATGTATGTATGTATGTATGTATGTATGAGGACAGTTAGTGGTCAATGTGGAATTTGGAATGTATGTATGTATGTTTGTATGTATTCATGTATGTATGTGGTCAATGTGAAATTTGGAACTTGGAACTTGGACACAATGAGATACATTCTAGGAGAACATTGAAATTTTTTGTAGTCTCAATACTTCCATCTTGGAGAAGATTTAGCTGACATCTTGTTTGTACAATAGTAGATGTTGGCCAACAATATATCAAACAATTATGTAAGCTAACAAATACTAAAATATTTTGCAGAGACAATATTAAACATATAGATAGAGAATTTTCAATCACATATTTATTTTCTTTAATAACTTTTATTAATAAATTTTAAATTTAATATTCTAGTATAGTTGCTAATCTTGAATTTGTCAAATCTGCCAATATTTTGATATCTTGATTCTAAAATACCAGTTGAGATATCAAAATTTATAGTTTTTCCAAAACTTCGCTATCTATTTGTATCAGCAGCCATAATAAACTAAGATTAATTTCGATTCATCTCCCTCTCACCTACCATCAAAAAGACCATATCCTAGCTTCAATGGGGGGAAAAATGTACAGATTTTCCTCCTTTGGTCTTGAAATCATCTTTTAGATAACTAAAAATGAGACTCAACAATGACGCTAGAACCTAGCAAATTAATGATGGGAATATTAGTACCACTCAATATCTGCCAAAGTTAGAATGGAACCTCCACCAAATGCAATGAATGGGCAACTATTCAGTTTGTTAGCTTAACCTTCAAAAGCAGTGTTTTGGGGGGAAAAAAAGAAAAAAAAAGGGGAGAAAAATCTCCATTGTTCTAGCAATATCTTATCCCTGAAAACTTTGTGTAAAAAGGATTCATCACCTAGTTTTGTGGTCCCCTTGTCGCTAACTTCAGTCTAATTTGGAACTAACATAGTTCGGCGATCGTGATACTTGAGCTTGTGCTTTGTCATTTGGATCATTGTTCATCTTTAAAATATAATATTTAGGTATTAAATGTGCCAAATCAAACTTCTATATCTTATAGGAGAGAATTTAGGAATTCAAGCATGAAATTGAGTAAATCTACAACTACAAATGGATTAGGTCACACTCGAGCATGGTTGATCCCAATTCGACCTGGTTTCAATTTGGGCCTTGATTTTGACTTGGACCTAACCCATTTGTTGATTGTACTAGGTCTGGTCAAGTAAATGAAAATGATTTTAGATTCCACGGATCATTCGAGTTGGATCTGATTGAAGTCTGATACTCAGATTCCGGTCAAAATCAGATCAAGTCGAATCTACAGTTCATGTCAAATATTTAACCATCATTTATAGTTGAAAAATAATACTTAAAATTAAATATAAAACTATTAAAAATTTCAACTAAAACTAGAAAACTAACTTAAACATGAATTTTTATTTTTTAAATTTGATCCAAGAATATGATCATTCTTAAGTAGAAGTTTACATACTATAAATTTTTAAAAAATAAATATTGATATACTTGTTATGTGACTAAGTAAAACTAGGTGTGAGGAGATGGGGTTATTGATATGAATGATGAGGAATTAGTTTAAATAAGATATATTCAATGAGTTGAAAAGATATTTAGAAGAAGGAAAAGGGGCTCTATATTATTTGGGTTTTAGGATTGGAGTCAGATCTCTTTTTTATTTACATAAATTAGATCTGGATATTATATAGGTCAAGTCAGGTCAGAAAATATAAAATCTAGACATGAGCTGATTTCCAAATTTTGTCCAATTTTAAATCCTGACATGATCTACAGATCTACAAAAATGGATTAGATCAAATCTAACTCGGTCGGACTAGGTATTTGAAGTCCTAAATAAATCCTAGTAACACACACACACACACACGCACACACACACACACAAAATAAGTTCCAAGGAAGCCTTAATTTAGTCAGAATAACTAGTGCAATATATTCCTAGTACAAACAAAAGACGGTAACTATGTATATAAGGGAGCTCTTTAATTTCAATTTCTGTTTATGCCACTAAATACCAAAATAGTCGAAATAAATATTTATTATAAGAGTGAATGGGCTGTCTAACTATTTTTATCTTCCATCCCATCCTTTCCCAATTTCCTTCCTTAACTAACTTGAATATTTAATTTTTTAGCATCAGCTCCAAGGTTCAAGCAATAACACTACTAATCATTTAAATTATTTTTTATATTTTTATTAAAACTAAAATATATCTATATTGCATATGCCTCATTCTAGATGCTTTCCGGCATGAAAAATAATGATAATAATAATAAATTTTTATTAGAATTTGCGTCCTTTCAGAATTGATATTTGCATGTATACCCTCGTCAAATACTTGTTTTGTATATATACCCATGCAATCTAACACCATTAAAAAGTTATCGGTTTAAAATTAAAATGACAAAAATACTATTAATGGATAAACATGCAAAAAGAAACATTTATAAGGATATACATGAAAATATCAATTTTGTAGGGTATTTATGCAAGTTCATATATTTAGAAAGATATACATGCAAAAAAAAATTCTTAGATTTTTGCATAAATACCCTTCTAAATATTAAAATTTGCACGAATGCCCTCCAAATTGATATTTACTTACCTGCCCTCACAAAATACTATTTTTATATGAATACTTTTGATATAACGATTTAGCTAACGTAATTAGCCAACATTATATTTATTTAAATTATAATTTAATTAAAATTATGAAAGCATTTTTTTATTTCTAAATCTAAAATGGGTAACAGGTTAACGATCTCATTGGAAACTAAAACGAGCTGCAATAAAAAAAATAAAATTAGATTTTTTTTCATGTAAACTATTACAAATATGTGAAATTGCATTAATACACTCACAAAGTATTATTTGCATATATACTCTTATCAAATATTTTTTTTTTGCATATCTACCTATTAAGAGTATGTCAGTCATTTTTAATTTTAAACTGCAAATATTTTAACAGCGTTAGATGGGCATATATACAAGAAAAAAGAAAAATGGAGGATATACACGCAAAACAAGTATTTTATAATGATATACATGCAAATAACATTTCTGAAATAATATTAATATAAATTTTAATATTTACAAGGATATATATATAAAAAAATTCTAATAATAATAAAGCAACAAATACGGGATTACCGGATGAGGGGGTTGGTTTGGTATAACCTCCAGCTGAGTGGCCGAGGCGGATGTGGCGTCCCAACGTGTCGTACACTCTGACGTGGACTTTTCATCATAAAGATATGTACAAACAATAATGGGGTTCAGGTTGTATCCTTCGCGCTAAACAATGATTCACCTTTTTGTTCCATCTCAACCGTTGGATTGCGTAACATTGGCTTCGAGATCTGTGCCACTTGCTATCCGACGGTCGACGTCATAAAAGAACATCAATCGTTCTTTCACCCGAAAGATACAATCCCAACCTACAAGGATCTTGGGCCACTAGACAATTATGTTCCTTTTATCTTCTCCTACCTTTATTACCACCCTCAATTCTTCCGGAATACGCACCACGCGACCGCACGAGCTCCCGCCGGCGTCACGCTTCGCAATGCCGTCAAATTCGCACCTACCGCCCCCATAGCCCACCTCCGATGTGCAACCACTCCAAGATTCGAGCAGCACCAATCTCAGAAATCCACCTGTACCTCTAAAGCCAGCCGCTTTTCTTTGGTGGTGGAGCTAAACCCCACCCATCCTCCCCGGTTCGCATAAGAAGCCCGTCATGCTCATGACCAAAGTCCACAAGGAGGGGTTCCGAGAGGTAGCCAGCCATGGAGGAGAGGAGGAGATGGGAGGAGATGGACATGGATTGCCTTGTTAACATCTTCCAAAGGCTCGGCCTCGAGGACCTCACCCTCGGCGTGCCCTTCTTGTGCAAGTCCTGGTATCGAGCCTCCCTCGATCCCCTCTGCTGGAGAGTGCTCGACTTGGAGCCGTTGGATTTCATGCCATGGAGCAAATTCACGAAGAGATTCATGACGCAGTACTCTCTGCACCATTTTTCCTTCAGCGGCTTCATGAAACTGGTGGCCATGCGAAGTCGTGGATCGGCCATCGAGCTCCGCTTCCCTCCGGTCTTCGGTGCATCCATGCATGACTTGTTCCATGCTTCATCCGAGTAAGTACAGTCTTCTTTCCTGCTGCCCGTTACCAGGATTAGAGTACTGAAGGTGTTATATATGAACTGATTGTTAGCAGATGGCCAGGGCTGAAGAAGGTTGTCTTGCCGAACTTGTTGATGGAAGATGAGGTGCACATTCCTGAGCTCGTAGCGAAATGGAAGGAGCTCGAATTGCTCGAGATGCAATCGAAGCCAGCTTCTTTCTCGGAGATGGTCACCGAAATCAGCCGTAACTGCAAGAACTTTGCTGGCTTGAGGATGTTTGGGTCCATCAAGAAGGATGATGTATTAGCTATTGTCAGGCTCCTTCCAAAGTTGAAGCACTTGTGTTTTGACAAGTCTTACTTGCCCAAGGAGCAGCTGTTGATGATTATGGATGGATGTAAAGAACTGGAGAAATTGAGTGTCAAGGATTGTATTGGTTTTGAGGCTGATGAGGAGGTCATGAGAAAGACTTCGGGAATCAAAATTTTTGAGAGTGAGGGCTCTAAGCTATTTGATGATTCTGGTTATGATACTGATGAGTGTGATCCACTCTATGTACATGTCATATGATGGTGGTTGTAGCTTCAAAGGTTGGTATTTTTTTGTGGTCCAATTACTTGCTGATGAATTAGAGTACTAGTTCAGGAGAGTTTCTTCCAGGCTCTTCTTCTTTAGTGCAAAGCGTTGTTATCATCCAACAAAATGAGCAGGAATGGGAAGTCATGCGTTGAGATGGATCGAGTGTGATTCTTCCCCTTTTTGTTTTCAAGTGTGGTGTTTCTCTTTGAAGCAGCTCACTTGTCCCTTTCCTTTAGAGCTTTTACTACCGTAATGGTTGACAACACTGGCCCGCTCCTACAATGCAAGGCCACAGCTCACTCCACTATGGAGAAATAGATTACTATAAACTAAGAGGACGAGAACTCCATGCGCTTGTTTGCGGCTAATTCTTGCTTGGCCTAATTAATGACCTATGAGAAATTCCACAGTGGGTGCCTTGGGATGTCCTTGACGGTTTCATTGTGGATGGATCTTTGCGTCGAGTCAAAGAAAAGAATCTGATGTGATCTATAGGCCTTATTTTATTGCTCGAGAAAAATGAGGCTGCTAATTAAATTGATGGTTAGGCAGGAAACATAAAAGCAAGTGTGCCTTGCAGTTTAGTTGATGGGGGCATGTATCCATACTTGATGTATTATTAAAATAGGTACTAAGAGGTGCAAAGAGGGGAGGAGACAAGAAGAAATGGGGATTCCGAGCAATTCAAGAATATGTGGATAAATATAACTTCTGTTTTGAGAAAGAAAAAAAGAACCATCAACATGCATGCAATTGCTTTAGCAGTTGCTTCTGGCTCTATTTTTGTATTTATTACTAAAGTTTATTAACCCATTTCTTCGCAAAGGTTCTCTATAAGGGCAAAGGTTCTCTATAAGAGTATGAATCTATTGCATTGCGCGAATCGCATCGCATCGCAGAATACTGTGCAGCACTTGATGATTACCATCGGGTACAAACAAGATGATCTTATATGTCATACATGACCATCTATCTCTTAATGGTGGCCATCAAGTACCGCACAATATTATATAATATAAACAACTTATTGTAGAGGTTCCTAAATTTCTCTAGAAATATTAAGCTTATTACACTTTCCAGGTATAACAAAATAATAGCTTGTTCCATTTGGATGCATGACTCTCCGTATACATATAACCATTTAAAAATTGAGATTTTGCGCTTTCATTTTGGGCAACTTCTCTTTCAACCACACGTCATATTTCTTCGCTTTCTTGCCTTTTCCAATATTGACCATATACTAAGCTCTTTACAAGTTTGCTTATGCCATTGATTTTAAGTTGTTGATTAGATTATTTTGTTTACTTTACCCCATCTAGGTGCTTTGTTTTCTATAGATCTATATAAACATAAGATTACATTGGGTGGCTCAATTCTTGCTTATGTTTTATGCATTTGGTTACAACCAACACTATTTCCTTTGCTCCAAAAGAAGCTTCTTTGAGCTGCCATAGGTCTTGGCTTTGGCCATTTGTCTTTACTAACATATCTAGAGACTCTGCGGACTTCACAGAAATCCCACTAGTATGCATAAAATGGTCAATTTTGTTGATTTTTCCCTTGATGTAGCCTCTGTAGAAGTTCAAAGCCTATCCGACTCTGTTTCCTTCTAAGAACAAAAGGTCTCTGTAACAATCTAATGTTCATGATCTCTTTTCAGAATTTTTCTTTTTAAAACCTGCCGCAATCAATACATTTTGTTATTCTTTTACTTGGCGTAATTAATTTGGTTTTGTTCTCTTACCAATCAAGTTAATCCAAAGTCAAACATATCGAAGAAGATCGTAATCCAAGGAAAAGGATGTATAATTTTCAAGTTTACAGATAAAATTTGGAAACATTAATTGGCCTCTCGTAGCAGAGCTAGAATGGACTGTTAACATGGTCGCTCTCCAACCTTTCAACATTCTTGTGTCATTGTTTGGCGAGCCGGCTCAGGCGAGCCCCCCAAGTCATGATTGCACCACACACACGTCATGGTTGGACAAAACTAAGGCCCCATCAAGTCATGCTGATCATTAAATAAAAGCAATAGGTTACCCACCTTACATTTGGAACAGGTTGCACTTGTAAACTTTGGGCTAACCGTCATTAGTTCACCATTCTTTTCTTCACGTTTCTTCTTCTTCTTCTTTTTTTTCCTATATAACGGCGGCCCAGAAACGACTAAGGTAAATACGGCCAACAAAATTAGAAAATAAAATATAACGTAAAGGCAGTGGCACAACCACGTGCTCTGTCCAGATGAAGCCTACGGAGTGATGAGCCGTATAGGACGTAACCCAGTCTGCAGCGTCGTTCGCCTCCCGATAAGCATGCATGATCTGGTAGGAGCCACACTTCTTCAGTGCTCTATGAATATTGTAGAGCAGTGGCCGGTCCTCGACTAAGCAACCCCGGCCCTGTATCCAGTCAATCACCGTGATCAAGTCCCCCTCGAGAAGAAGCCAGTCCACGCCCAGTATCCGTCTCGTATAGGAGACACCCTCCTAGGCGGCTCGAAGCTCAACGCATACTACTGACGAGTCGAAAATTCGCCGCCCCCGGCCGCCACCAGTCTGGCATCATGGTCTTTGATAATAAATCTCGCGCCTCCGCGGCTCCCGTCCTCAGCTACGCTGCCGTCGAAGTTCATATTTAGAAAACCGGGGGTGGGGCACCCAGGAGACTAATATAGGTCTAGATGCTACAAGAGCAAAATGGGGGCCCTAGATGTCCCTGATCAACCCAATAGGTGAAACCTCAGTAATGTCGGTGATCTCTGTCGCATGCAGTAGTGCTAGGCCTGCCACCACCCTCGGGTGAGGGCTGACACCCTCGAAGACTCATGCATTCTTATCTAGCCAACAATGGTAAGCCAGATAGGCATCACGAGTTTTTCTCTCCTCCGGTCCAGACCCCCGAGCCGAGGCCTCCAGATGTCGCAGAAACTCCTTAGTAGATGCCCACATCTGCCATTAGTTCACCATTCCAAGAACCCCCTCCACCTGCGTATGAGCCATGAATTGGCTTCTTTTCCACAGACCTACTTTTGTGGTGGCTTGGCCCTAAGAATGCAATTCAAAATAAAGGAAAGGACTCAAACTTCTTGTTTTAGCTTGAACAGACCTGAATCAACTTGACAGAGTCTGGCAGGCAGAACGGCAATGCAAAACAATAATGAGATGCTGAGATTGGGCACCCATTTGATACATGTGGCAGGGGTTCACAGTCTAGATCAGGCTGATTTACTTGGCCAAGATCCCTCCGGTCCACTATCCTCATGCTTATGCTTATTGTAATATTAATTTTAGGGAGAATTTTATGTGGGATATGCTCTGGTCATCTAAGTCACATAGGTTATATATATATAAATAATTTTAAAGAAAATACAAACGTCGGAAAGATTCACAATCACCATATATAAATGCCTAGGTAGTTAAGGGGTAAATTTAGGATAGCCAAATTCACTACAGAAGTAGGCTAGAAAGGATGTTGATAGATGGTAAGACATATAACTAAATGTAATTTGAATATCTTTGATATAAGAGAATAATGAAATAGACTTACCTAGTAAAAAGTCAGCAGAAGTTAAGAAGGATCATGTGATGGTTGGGTCTACTTGATCAGCCAAGTGCTGAGATGGCCCAAGCCACAATATAGCGAGAAAAAAATCAGCTGGGCACATGCCTCGCACATACCTCATGCATACCTAGCAGGTGGAAGACTGCCGATGGGGGTCTTCTTCCTCAACGACTCTCGACTTTTAGAGGCTGTTGGAGGCTAGAATAATCCTAGCTTCCACCTTTCGTTTAAGAGTACTCTACCCCTCCTTCGAGCCTCACCATCGACGGTCGTCGATTACCATCCCTTTTCTCTCTCTCTCTCTCTCTCTCCTTCCTTTTGAGAGCCATTGCCTAGGTTTACTGTGCCCACTAGAATCACAGTCAAAACTCTCATCGAAGATAAGGTATGAGGCCCCCAAACCCTCTATATTCCCTTCCCCTAACCTTCCCCTTTTTTGTTGAGTGATTATGGCCGAATTCCAGTGAGAAATCACTAGAAATCAAGGCAGGAACTGCTCTCTTGTTTCTACCCTATTTTTGGCTATTTTCTCTATTTTTCTCACGGACCGCCATTGTCACTGGCTATTGGTAGCTACCAAACGATATTGTGGGCTGCGGCCTTCTATCACCGCCACCATACAATCCCTAACCCTCTTCTTCTTCCTTTGACTTTTAGCCGAATCTAAGGATCTCCTATTCAGCCATGTTTCTTAGGTCGATTATGTGCCTCTTTTGCACTGATCACAGTCACCACCACCGCTGGCACAACATTTGCTGGACTATGGACCCTAATTGACTTAGTAAAGAATTCCTGACCCGTCCTAGGTACTAGGCAACATGTCGACCCCTCACCACCTGTCCATGCTAGGCATAGCTAGACTGTACTATCATTAATCCCTATTTTGTTACATGTACCCAAGTACGCTTTTTGTTTTATAGTTTGAACAATTGGATTACCCACATCATACTGACCCAAGCTGTTAGATGCAGCTATCTAGTTGGCCCTATCCTTACTTCACCCCAATTGTTAACAAGTATCCTTGAAACCCATTATTGACGATCCCTATCATACAATCTTTTCCCCAATCAAGTTCTTATTTGTTGATCCACCAGCTGAATTACTCAAATCTGACCTATCTAGGGTGATTAGACACCGTAGCTCGACCAACCGTGCTCTTGTTCTCTCTCTTGATATTTTACCACCATTAAAGTTGTTGAACAACAATTACTTAGGTATTAAATGGTTTTGAATAGGTTTGGTCAATTCGTTTAATTGAGTTTTGATGTTACACGGTGAAAGATGTAAATAATCCTACTACTTCTTACTAGTTTGTGTACTACTGATTGTTTTCAATTCTTAAAACTTTATAAAAGATGAAACAAATGTTCGACATTGATGATCTCATGCTTTTTTCAAATTTAAGGATCAAGCATGGTATCATGAAAATCATGATTTGTTATACAAGAATGATTCCATGAATGTTTTAATGTTAATGACTTGTTTATGAATCATGAACTCTACATTACAAAAATTTGCAATTTGTTATGAAAAGAATGATTGCATGATTGTTTTTGTTTAACAACTTATTATGACTTATTTATGGACTATGAACTCTATAAAGTCATTTAATATCTTTCAACTTATTTATTCCTGTATGATTTAAGAAAAAATATTTTAAGAAAATATAATCGAAGGTTCTCAGATAGCTATATACAACCCCTAGAAGTGGGGTAGATTGATATTTGGAACTAGTTCCCTACAACTCTGCCAATGGATAATAGTAGTTGGTATACGATCCTACCACCTAGTAATATTAGTTAGTGTACAATCCTACTAGTGGTTAATAACAAATAGTGTACAACCCTCCTAGTGGGTAATAGTGATTGATATTTTGCGGACTACTATCTAGTCACGGGTATTAATAGTGACCTAAGCATTTATTTTGAGAGAAATAATTTGAACTAGGACATGGCTAAATGGTAAATGATTTATGACTTTATTTATGTTAGATACCTAGAACTAGCTTTATGAAATCTACAAAGTTTATGCATGCACTATGGCATGATTGGTTTTACGACCTAGCTTGATATATACTACTATGAAATATTTATTTTGCAATGAAAATTATTTTCTCTAAATGATATATTGATTCATATAAAAACTTATACTTGATCTGGTAAAGTGATGTAAGATTTATTAATTGAGTTGGATAACTCACTCTTATTTCTATCCTTTTCAAAATGGGGAGTGATCTAGGGATGAACTTCATGCTAAGAGACTTTTGTAGCATAATTTTAATTTGTTGGTTGATTATGGACTTAGCTGATGATTTATAGATTTTTGAAATTTTGGGATTTTGAACATTTGACTTTTAGGTTTAGAAAATATGTACAAGCAACTTATTTTTACTTAATTAATGGGAAATTGTGGACCACTTTTTATTATATTTCATATGAGATGAATTTTCATACTAGTTTACTATAGTTGGCTTTATGTTATTGTAGGCTATACCCTATGGTAACAAGGCTGTATCATGTTCCAGATTTTGGCATAACATATCAAAGAAAGACAAGGTCTAAAATTAGTTTGAAAAGCGTTTTTATTTTGTCATAGTGAATAGGTTGCAAAGCTCCGTGACAACGTGCAGAAAAGTCAAC
Source organism: Phoenix dactylifera (assembly GCF_009389715.1). Taxonomy (NCBI): domain Eukaryota; kingdom Viridiplantae; phylum Streptophyta; class Magnoliopsida; order Arecales; family Arecaceae; genus Phoenix; species Phoenix dactylifera. Next base: position 9,354,140 of record NC_052407.1, read on the forward strand.
TTTAAAGTAAATATATGATAATTTTGGAACAAAACTAGCGTAAGATTTGAAGGCTTTAAAGAAAACATCTAGTGTGATTTAGGGAAATATCTAGTGCAATTTTTCATGTATTCTTAAAAAAAGGAAACAAGAAACACGAGCAAAGACTTCGTCAATTAGGGGGGAAAAATCAATAATTCGAAGCTTCCATATGAACCTTTCATAAAAGGCGGTGCATGTACTTGTACAGAAAAAGTTCAAACTTGGGAAGGAATAAGAAAAAAAGACAAAGAAAGATATAAGATCTAATGTTTTCATTTCAAATAAATTGAAACAGAACTGACGGGAATAAGATTATTCACACTTCTACCCAAATAGATGCAATAAGTCTCTCCTGTGAACTCATGAATCACAGCTCAAGGCTAAGTTTCATCAATTCTTTGTAGGGGTGAAATCGGATTGGATACAGATTGGATACTAATATATCTATATTTATATTTATTTTATTTGATGAATATAGATATAGATTCGGATGTTAGCCGGATGCAAAAATTTATATTATATTTATTTTAAACGGATACGATGTAAATTGGATACTAAAAGTATGGATACAAGAACGAACATAAATTGGATAATTTAACTTTATGACTACAAAATCAAAAATATTACTAAGTGGATGATAAATCAAGTTAATAGCATATTAATATGGTCATTTATTTTTCTTAAAAGTTTATAAGTACTATATAAAATTAAATAGGATTATAAATATAATTGGATATTCAAATACATATCGGACAATTATCTATGGATATGGATATAGATATAAATACTAGTCGAATACTCAAATTTTTATCTATATTCGGATAGATTACGAAAATAGATCTGAATGGATATTATTCGATCCACATTTATCCCTAATTTTTTGTGGACTAAGTATAACCTATGGAACAGTGAATTGTCCACAATGACCTTGATAGAAACATGTGAAACCATCATACATCGTGAAGAAACCTTGGCTTGGGCCAGTCAAAATCACGAGGTTTTGACCCGTGGACCCTCCCATTTGTTCCAAACATTTGAGGTCCACAAAAATTTCCCACGTCGGCCACGACCCTAATATCACAACAATCAACTTAAGCTCCGAGACAATTATGAGGTAGAAGTAGTCTTCGTTTTGCGCACAAAATTCTTAATTTCTGATGGGTAATGTACACCTATCTTTCTCAAGAATACAAGGACATGATCACCTAGGGACTCGTTTAGTTTGCGGAAAAAAAAGAAGAAAAAGTATGGCAAATAAAAAATAATAATAATAAACCTCTTATTTGATTGGAGTTTTACAAAAATGAGAGATGAAAAAGTAGCATTCTCATGAAAATAAGATTTTCTTGTTTCATGGAAAAGAAAAACTCATGAGAAACATTAAAAAGCTACTTTTCTACCGGTTGAAAATTGGAATCCTTTTGTCTTTTCTAAAACAACTATTTAGCCATCAAAATCCATAAATAAGATCTTTTTTTATTAAGGATATAATTATTTCATACAACTTTTTCAAAAAAAAAAGAGCATATGCTGAACCAAATATAAATCATTTTAGAATAACCACTTTCCTATAGTCAACTAAATATACCAAAATTATTTTTTTAGACACATATTCTCAGAAATCAACTTTTTCGAAAAAATATTCTGACCAGAAAATTTTTTTTCTGCAAACCAAAAAAAAAAGTCCTTAATGTGATAATATTTAGATTCTACGCCTCTAGAGATTTCTCCATTGAAGTGGTCCTAAAGAACCGTCTTCCTGTTTTTCCGCAGCCAGGTTTTGAGGACGGATGTAGAACAGACATGGCTGAGGGAAGGAGATGGGAAGCCATGGAGTTCGACTGCTTGGTTAACATCTTTCAGAGACTCGGCATCGAAGAACTGACTCTTGGTGTGCCCTTCGTGTGCAAATCATGGTATCGAGCTTCTCTCGATCCCATCTGCTGGAAAGTGCTCAACTTCCAGGAGTTAGACTTCATGCCATGGAGCAATTTCTCAAAGAGATTCATGAGACAGTACTCTCTGCACCATTTCTCCTTCTCAGGTTTCATGAAGTTAGCCATCAACCGCAGCCATGGAGATGTTGTTGAGCTTAGATTTCCTCTGTTGTTTGGTGCTTCATTGAAGGACTTAGTTCATGCTTCAGATCGGCAAGGACTAAGAACCTATGCCTATTGCTGTTGTTGCTGAGGTTTAAGGCTTTTACTTCACTTAATCTAAATCATTATGTGATGCTTGCAGGTGTCCTATATTGAAGATAGCTGTCCTGCCTAAACTAATGTTGGAGGATGAAGAACACATTCCTGAACTTGTAGGGAAATGGAAGGATCTCGAGCAGCTTGAGATGGAATCGAAGCCTTCATCTTTCTCAGAAATTGCCACCCAGATCAGTCTTAATTGCCAGAGTTTCAATGGACTAAGGATGTTTGGTTCTATAAAGAAGGAAGATGTGTTGGCTATCACAAAGTCCCTTCCAAAGATCAAGTATCTGTGCCTTAGCAGGTCATATTTGTGCAAGAAAGAGTTGCTAGCAATAGTGGATGGTTGCAAAGAGCTGGAGAAACTGATTGTGAACGACTGCGTCGGCTTTGAAGCAGATGAGGAGGTTCTGAAAAGGGCCTCTACTATCACAACCTTCGAGCACAACGGATCAAAATTATATGTTGATTTTGGATATGATACTGATGACTGTGATCTCCATTATGTGCATGTTATATGATGATCATAATTATAGGGAGGTTGTTGTTTTGTGCTCCTTTCTTACTGGTGCCATCATATGGAATCTTCTTCTAGTTTTATTAATGAGACTGGACTATAGGGAAATTCAAGAGACTAATTGAGATTCTCAAGGTCCAAAATTTTGTATACCACCTACAACTTGGAAATCCAAAGAAAGCTTTAGGGCTCGTTTGGTTCGCAGGAAAAGGAGGGGGGAAAGTGTGGTCAACGGGAAAGTAATGAAATGCCTCTTGTTTGGTTGGAGTTTTCAAAGGAGAGAGATGGGAAAGTTGTATTCCCATGGGAATATGATTCCCACATTTCATGGGAAAGTCTTTCCCATGAGAAACATGGGAAAGTTACTTTCCCATGAGGTGGGAATCACTCCTTTTTTATTTTTTCCCAAAAAGACCCTTCAGCATTAAAGAAGCATTAAAGAGGCATTAAAGACCTAATTTTTATTAAGGGCATAATAGGAATTATACATAACTTTCCTAGGAAAGTGGATGGTCAACCAAACATAAGCACTTTGGAAATTTGTCACTTTCCCATGGTTAACCAAACATGCCAAAAGTACTTTCCTAGGGATCCTCTTCCTAGGAATCTGATTCCCAGGAATCATATTCCTAGGAGGGAAAATACTTCCCGCGAACCAAACGAGCCCTTAATGTCATTGTTGCCAATTAATGAAACCCCACAGTAAATGAAATCAGATGGGATTAGTGATGACATATTCTCCCTCCTTATGACTAACAACATCCAACAAATATGACCTCCTATATCCAGCTATTGGTTTGTATCCTTTTACAGTGCACAGGGGCATAGAGAGTATGCTGTAAGAGTTATCAAGTTTATGGCACATAAATGTAGTCTACTGCTTTCTCATGGACGACTACATGTTCCCTGTTCATTTTTTGGTAGACTCCCTGTTGCTCTTCCATTTACAGAATGACCTTTCCATTCTTTGTCCAATGTAAACTCTTCCAAGAGTTCTTTCCTCAACTCATGAGAATTGGAAAGTGATGCTGTAGTCTTGGGTTAATCTTTTATGAGCCTGTCAAAATTAGTGGTCGGCTAAAAATACGGTTTCAAGAACATGGATTTGGATCATATAAACCGAAGAAAGATAATAATTCAGAAGGATAAAAGCGGAGAAGTTGGATAACACCCCACAATTTACTAAGGTTTGGACAGAAACATTGCCCCAACCTCAATCAACATTTGAGAAGCACTCTTCAGAAGCTATATCATCTAGGTGAGCCTACGCCTTCTAATTAATTCCGAGTCAATTCGTCCACAACATGAGATTCAACAAAGAAAAAATTCAGCCAGCTTGTTGATGAGCAGCATCGACTCGGTTCTGTCTAAATGCAAACATAGATTCAGCTCAGTTTCTAAGAGTTCATCAGCTCTCCAAATCGTAGAAATGGAAAATGCAAGTGTATTGTTAAAAGAATGTGGTCAATATATTGCATCAAATATGTATTCTTCTCTCTATCCACCAAGCTTCACTAAGGTTATTTTAAGCTTCTGCAACCACCGTTGTCTAGTCAATGGGATCTGCACACATTGAGTTTGTGGTTGTCAGTGCTCTAGGTTTCTCTTCACTTTGATCCAATGAAAAAGACATCCATGGTCCTCATGTTTTTCCACTAGGCTGTCCCACTTCTTTCTCTTCTCCTTGGCCTTAGGCTCTATTTCTCATACAAGTCCTGGGCTATGCTGTGAAATAATAATAGATGTCAGATATTAAGGACAGTTGTTTTGCTAATTTTGATGTAGGAACATGGGACACATGTTGTAGCCTGTGGGAAAAAAATGGAAAAAAAAATTGAAAGGATCTTAAGAAGATTGAAATGGAACCCAAGCCGCCTTCTGTTGTAGAATTCTAAGATATTTTCTGGGCCGAGGATGTTTGGTTATAACAAAATTAAACATATATTAACTACTGTTAAATCTTCCAAATCTTAGGAATTTGCTGTTAAGAAAATCATATTGGCCTAAGAAGAAGGCTATAATCATGAGAAGAATGAGGGAGATCAACATATTATACTCATTGTATGATGGTTGCTTCCCTAAGTTTCCTAGGATTATTTGCTTCAACTAATACCTGTAACAAAAGCTCATGGCCAACTTCACCAAAGGAAACACATTTCTTACAAGAATGTCAGTGTCTGAAAATTAATTAATCCACGTTTGAGCAAGGTTTGAAGCTACTGTTCAATAACAGAAAATGGAGAGGACTAACTTGGGTTCAATAGAAACAAAATGATGCAGTGGAAACTCCCAAATCATCGTTCTCAATGAATGAAATCATGCACTATAACCATACAAAAGTTTTCCTAATCGTGCTAACTCTTTTTCATTTGTTTTGTGCTACAATTTCACTGTATGTAATCTAATGTATTGTGCCGTTGATAGATATGAAATTTACTGGTGGATTTCATAAATATCTTTAGATTTTTACATCATGTTTCGAGGATGAAATAGCAGTAAACCTTCCTGTTTGATTCATTCCTTTCTTGGATTCATGCTCTTGATAATCCATAGGTTTGAGTAACTGCAACTTGGACACCAAGAAAGAATAGGGATACAGAAGTACAGGCTGATGGAAAAAGAACATAGTTCAATGGTGTCTTCATTAAGGATCAGTACTACTCTTACATGTTGTCCAACACATCTGAAAATATAGACCAGTTTGTTGAGCGGCTCAGTCTGACAATCCTCATAGCAATTCCCCTGTCGTGATATGAACTAATTATCTAAACTATTCCCTTTTATATTATATTTTTACTATAGCATTTCAAGCTCAAAAAATTGAGGCATCACCTTCAAGTTCATTTGAAAAAAAAAAAAGAATTTGCCTTCTTTAAAAAGCATCATAAATATTGCCTAAATTTTAACATCATATCCTGTTTAATTTTCAGAAAAATATTTTTTTTAAAAAAAAGATCAATCATCATTATTTTAACCGTCAGTATAAAGGCCAGTCCATCAAGACAGCCTTTAAATCACACATCTTATTGTCAGCACCAAATTGACAACCATATTATGGACTTAAAAGCTAGCTCCATGAAACAATTTCAGTAATTTGAGAAGTCAAGAAATGAAATGCCGAAGGCAGAGATATAAAGATGTCAAATAAGACGGTAGAAATTAGAAATTAGAGCAGCATCTAAGAGATGCTCGCTCTCAAGGATTCCAATATGATTTATTTTTTTGTTTTCTTGTTTCCCTGCTTACATATTGGAACAAATGGCTAAGAGGATTCATTACATCAACTCCAGGAAATCGGGAGAGGCATACATGATTAGTTTTGGCTATTTTTCCACTTAAGATACTGCATATTGCATTGAACTATGAAAATGATTTTTTTGAAAATATCTAAGAGTTATATAACAGCATTTTGTCCTATAACAAAAAATTTGTAGAACTAGTTACATCAGGGAGAGTTATAAAGAATAAGAGTTCTTAAGAAGGTTCAGCCAGTTGTGAAAGATACTCGCTGACATTGTTTTGCTCAATATTGATTCTACAGTTTTTTTTTTTATGTATCTTCTTCTTCTTCTCTCAACCACTTGATTATTTGCCTTTTAGGTGAATGCTTTACAAGTGGGGTCTAACAAGAAACACTTAAAAAGGAAAAAAAAGAAAAAGTTTAAGGAACTCAAAAATCATACCTGTGATTTTTGAGGATCAAATCATGTCCATAAACGCTAAATAGCTTTATAAATTTAATGTCTTCTAAGCCCAAGCACCAAGTTTTTAATATTATAACTTTCAATCTGGTGTTAGTGCTCCCAAACATGTCACACAAATAATTTCATATTATATGGACAGGTATCCATGGAATAGAATAATCCACTACATAAGGACAATTATTCTACAAATTATAATTCTGATATTACAAATAAGCATCATATGCATGAAAATCTCATATAAGAAACAACAATAACATTCTTGGTGCTTATTAAAACTATATGAATAGCAAGAAAATTTCATGTAAGCTGCTCAGTAGAAGACCATTAAGCATGAGAGAACAATATCAGAGCTAGACATTATTCAGGCCATAAATTACATAAAACCATAGAGTTTACAAAAAGCATTTTGCAAAAGAGGATTAAATCAACACTTTTACAAATCTTTCAGAAGCATGCTTCCTTACAGATATATTACAACTCTAAATTCCTACAGTTTAGCGAGATTACTTCATTCAACTTCATCACAAATCCACGGATAAGACCTGGATTTTGCTCTGGCTGCCACGAAGCGTAAATATTCACCATAGGGCATCTGTATGCAACATATTGTCATCAAATATAATTTAAAATCTACCATAATATAAATATAGATATTGCAACCCCATCCTCAAAAGGAAATCAGCTAAGCACATGAATGGTCTATGACCAAGTAAGTTATTTTAAGTTTAACATGAGATAGATGAGCCATGGCTGTGAGAAGATACACCCAAGTAACACAAACTAAGATGAGCATGAAGAAATCGTAGTTAGTGGTTAGCACTTACTGTTTGCAGAAGTAGACCAAGTTACTTAGAGGAAGAAGGCGATCAGGGACGATCAGCTTGGTGGCTAATTTATGACTACGATTGATGACAAATTTCAGAAACCCCATGACTGTGAATTTCGTTAAACGGTATTCGTGCATGAACCTCTCAATAAAAGGGTTCTCGATAAAAGGGCTCCCTGACCATGGATCAATCCCACGAACGTCTAGAATCTTCCAACAGCTAGGGTCGAGATGAGCTTCATACCAGGATTTGCATACAAAAGGAACACCAGTTGTCATGTCCTCCATACTCAATTTCTTGAAAATTTCCACCAAGCAGTTAACAGGTAAGTCCTCCCATCTTCTTATCCCAGTTTCCTTCTCACCCCTCATCGTGTCTTCACTTAGATCCATCTCTTCTCCTCCATTCTTCAATCTAAAGAATGTGAATAACAAAGAGACATATGAATAAAATCACAGTTTTAGCTACTGGTCATCACTATCATCCACTATGTTTTATAAAACAACGTCATATAAGACCATTAAAATTTCCCACATCAAAATTTTGCTTTTTAACATCCTAACATGTAAATTAAACATAGATTAACAAAATCTCAACCCCCTCCCCCCCCCCCCCAAAAAAAAAAAAAAAAAAAAAAAATCCCATTTTTAGCTTCTCCTCCATTCTTCAATCTAAAGAATGTGAACAACAAAGAGATATATGAATCAAATCACAGTTTTAGCTACTGGTCATCACTATCATCCATTATGTTTTATAAGCCAATGTCATATAAAACCATTAAAAATTTCCCACATCAAAATTTTCTTTTTAACATTCTAACATGTAAGTTGAACATTAGATCAACAAAATCTCAACCCCCACCGCCCCAAATTAGTTTTAGCTTCTCCTCCATTCTTCAATCTAAAGAATGTGAATAACAAAGAGATATATGAATAAAATCACAGTTTTAGCTACTGGTCATCACTATAATCCATTATGTTTTATAAGCCAATGATCATTAAAAATTTCCCACATCAAAATTTTTCTTTTAAACATTCTAACATGTAAATTGAACATTAGATCAACAAAATCTCAACCCCCTCCGCCCCAAATTTTTAGCTTCTCGCCCATTCTTCAATCTAAAGAATGTGAATAACAAAGAGATATATGAAGAAAATCACAGTTTTAACCACTGGTCATCACTATCATCCATTATGTTTTATAAGCAAACGTCATATAAGACCATTAAAAATTCCCACATAAAAATTTTGCTTTTTAACATCCTAACATGCAGATTGAGCATTAGATTAACAAAATGGATGTTTCCCCTTGAGAAGTAACCAATCCCAAACATCCTTGAAAAAGAGAAGCGGATAATACCTTTTCGGAGCTCTTGGTTCGGCCAAATCGGTATATGGTGCGGACGCATCCATTAGAATAACATCAATGATCGTACTGCAAATATAGAGAGAAAGAAGAAATCACCACGAGTTGATACCAATTATTTTGATATCTATTTTCACCACAATCTAGGGTTTCTGCCGTGACCAAACTTAAAGGGGAAGAAGGTCAAAAGAAAGATCAAATTAGATCAAAAACCAGTTGGGGAAATATTGGAGCATAAGACATGAAGAGGATTTCTAACTTACGGAGATGTTTTCTCCAGCGCAAGCGTAAACTCGCAGAGGATCGTCCCAACGCGAGAGAGAGAAAGAGAGAGCAGGGCGTGGTTCAGTGCGTGTCTGGTTAGCTCCTGCTCCAAGAATTGTTTGTAGGGGTGGCAAAATATGACCCGACCCGCCAACCCGACCCGTGTTCGACCCGCCATAAACAGGTTTGGGTTTGGCCTAAATAGGTTCGGGTCGTAAACAGGTCGACCCGTTTAACCTGTTTATTAATTGGGTCGGATACGGGTTTTAGATGTCTGACCCGTTTAAACCGTTTAACCCGTTTAACTGTTGGGCAGGTTAAACAGGTCTAAACAGGTTAAATGGGTTAAACAGGTTAAACGGGTCTAAACAGGTTAAACGGGTCTAAACAGGTCTAAACAGGTCGGGTTGGGCAGGTTAAACAGGTTGGGTTGGACAGATTAAACAGGTCTAAACAGGTTAAACGGGTCAGGTTGGGCAAACAGGTTAAACAGGTCGGGTCGGGTTGGGTAAACAGGTTACCTGTTTATTAAACAGGTTAAACGGGTCGGGTCGGGTTACCTGTTTAATAAACAGGTCAGGTTCAGATTTGTAATTTCTGACCCGTTTAATAAACAGGTCGGGTTCAGATTTATAGTTTTCTGACCCGACCTGTATTTGACCCGACATGTTTATGCCTGACCCGACCCGATTGCCACCCCTAATTGTTTGGGGCCCAGTGGAGTAACTTGGTATGAAAAAATAAAATTTATTTCAGATCATATGAAAAATAGAGTAATAAAACAAAATAAATAGTAGATCTCAAATCATGGTATTTATTTTTCCACCTAGAAGTAACCTAAAAATATCATTTCTTATCAAAAATATCCTCATTTCTATTATATTAATAATATCATGTTATTAATAATAATTATATTCATATTATTTGAATAGTAATATACTGATTTAAAATATTTATAAATTACAATATATTTAATATATTAATATATTTATTAATAAATATTAACTCTTAATAATTAATTAAGAAATATTTATCAATTATCAATAAATATAATATATGATTTATTAATAATTAGTATATTTATTTATATACCAAAAATACTAAAATTTATTTCTAATAAGAAATATATTTTTTAATATATGTATAATTAATTTAAAAATATTTGTTAACTTATGTAAATATATTTCAATATTTGAAATTACTAATATTGGTAATGTTTATGTAAGTGGGCCATAAATAAACAATAAATGGACTAAAAAAAAGTATTATTACTGAAATTATTTATTCAAAGATAATATTATTGGAATTGTTTATTCATATAAGATTATCTCCAACCAAGTATATTAATCTTTTTTTTTTTGCCATTTTGTAGAGTTATTTTTCCACTAATCAAATATGGTAAAATTTATTTTCTTTTGTAATTATTTTTTAAGATAAATGATTTCTAGAAATCATTAGATTACCTCATAATCTGACATACCCAACCAAATAAGCCTTTAAAGAAAATTTTACACAAGACATATATTTTGTTGGAAATGGACCCAAATTGGCCCAAGGTTCGTCGAGTCGAGTGATTGTCCAAGCCTGAGACTACTTTTGTTGGAGTCTGGTTTTGTAAGGCTTTTTTTTTTTTTTTTTTTTTTTTTGTTACCATTGATGATGAGATCTTGAACAGGGCTTAATACAGCTTCCATGCTTCATAACAATAATGACAAGGATGATAATATGGCCACGAGATGGTTGTTGAAGAGTTCGGATCCTCTATGGTGTGCAATTTTCATCACACAAGGCAGTACAAACCTTCCAACCATGGAGAAGGATGGCAATCAAATAGGCTGAGTACAACCCTTCCAACCATGGAGAAGGATGGCTATCAAATAGGCTGAGCATTACGTCCTGGTAAGGGCATATGGTATTATCTCAAGACTTAACATACGCAATAATTGGAGATCTTGAGTGCTTATTTATGATAAATAAATTGGAAAATATAGTATCAGTTATTTATTGATTTTTCCTGTTTATTAAACTTGGTAAGACTATCAAGCTTCTGCAACTTGTGATGCCTGTTGAAGGTGTCAAGAACAAGCAATGAGTAATTTCCTAACTGGTAATGCAGTTGCTTTGTCCTACCACAACTTTGCTCTCTATCATAGAGCTGGACTCGGAAGGGAATGGGAGCTTAGCACTACGTTCCAATATTGACACTGTTGGTCCCTGCCTTTGTTTCACAATATCTGAGAGAGAGAAGCATATATTACTCAATGCAGAGAGTGCACTAGATGCCTTCTTTGCTAAAAAACAAATATATAGCCAAAAGGCTTAACTTTCATTAGCTATGATGACATACTTATATATACTTCATATGGAATTAATATTCCTACATCAAAGGGATCAATATCTCAAAATCAATAAAATGATATAATCCATATAAAAAAAATCTCTACAAATATGTACATAGTTATCGAAATCAAGAAATAATTTCTATCACATGGGATTATATAGCTGGTTATATCTGTCAAATACGAGATATGAAGAGCAGCTTTATTATCACAATACAATGTCGTAGGTGCAAAATAAGCGACACCTAGATTATGGAGCAAATATTTTAACCACTGCATCACACAGGTTGTTGTATATAGCTATGGCACGATACTCGGCTTCAGTAGAGGAGCGTGAGATAGTGACTTGTTTTTTTGTCTTCTAAAAAATAGAAGAACCAAGAAAAATGCAAGAACAAGTAGTAGAGTGTCGAGTCATGGTGCAGCTGGCCTAATCTAAGTCACAATAAACTATGAGATGAAGAGAACTAGAAGAAGAAAGAAGAATGCCTAGGCTAGGGGTGTCTTTAAGATAGCATAGCAAGCGGAGGACGGCATCAAGGTGAGGCTTGTCCCAACTCTAAACTCCGGTGGTGGAATGGGGAGGCCACCCCTCGGTCGTTGCCCTTCGTCCACTTAGATCTGAAGATGTCAAACAGAATCTGTATTACCCTCCTCCACTCTTTGCCCAGTCTCACCCTTTAAAGACCGAACAGTGTTCCTCTGCCTCCTAATGATGGTTGATCAGTGAAAGAAATGGGTGTTCCCGTCTCCTTCCCCAATCCACTAGATTCTAGACTTCTGCCACAAAAAAACCTCCTACTGCCGCAAAAGAGAATAATGCATAGTCAGCATCTAAAGGAGATTGGCTAGCTCAGCCTTAGATAACTGGCCACTACAGTCCTCCTTTCCTTGAAGGTCGACAATAGAAGCTTCCACCTCGTCGAGCATCTAAAGATGTTGCCCACCAGCTCTCGGTTCCATCTCTACAGCCTCCGCTTGGTGAGCTCAAATTTGCGCGTGACCTTGCGCATAGCATCCCAGCACACTAGCGCCCTCCAAGCCCCCTAGTCAATATCTTAGGACTAGGGATAAGAAAACCATATCTTCTCGAGCCAGAATGGGCTGTGATGGTAGGTGTTGGAAGCAGTTTTGATCAAGAGAGGATAATGGTCCGAAATGATCTGAGGAAGATGACGAACCTGATAGGTGAGAGTTGAGCTCGGTAGCGTGGGCTTGTTACCCAAGCGGGGCAATAAGGTGGTTGAACTGTGTGCGTGGATTCGGGGGGTGGGTGAGGTGCATGTCATGTGCATGCTAGTTGAGAGGAAACCTATCAGTCGAAGTGAAATTTCCAGCCCATCTATCTAATCAGAACCTTGCCTCTACTCCCATTTAAGGTGTAAATCATTTGAACACGAGCAAGGCCTATCTCAAGTTTGGCTCACTTTGTAATCAAGCAGAGCTTGAGCCAGCTCATTTAATTTCCATTTGTGCTTCCGTCGAAAATAGTTCTTAAGAGAGCCAATAAGCTTAAAATTTCCCGAGGCTTTCATTTACATACTTTGAACTATTTATCTCAATTATATCTTAATCTTATATTTGATATATATTCTACTTTATATTAATTATGTTAATTTAAAATGAATAAATACCAAGTATTTTTAATTAAATAAAAAGATTAAGATAATGCATTACACACACATGCACACATATATACACACACACACTGGTAAACAACACGCGCGCAAGCGCACGCACGCATACATACATATATACATATATATTTCAATTTTAAGTAGGATAAGCTAGAATGAGCCAAGCCTAGCTCTAGCTCAGCTCATTTGCTAATTGAGTACGCTAAACTTGTGCTGAATTTCAAGCTGAATGCAAGCTGATAATGAAGATTGATTGTCCGATAGACCAACCACCATACTCAGACCTTTAGCAAAAGCCAAGATCATCCTTAATATCCATCTTTAGATGGAATAGAAATGCAGTAAGCTACAGAGGTGAAAAGCCCATGGATAGAGCTAAAAACAGATTGGACATGGATTGAATATTAGTATATACAAATCCCTAGCCATTCTTTGTTGACAAATATGAATATAGACATGGATATTAATGGAATGCTATAGCATGTATACATATTTGTTCTAAAGGATATAGATGCGAACCAGACATTAACAATACAAATACAAATATAAGATCAGATACATAAATTTGGTGTAAATGTTATTCCATTTCATATTTTATTAATCCAAATAAAGCATATAATCCTTTTTTAATGGAAATATGGAAGTATACAATCCTTGCAGCTTTCTCTTATTATTTTCTAGAACAAACAAATTTCTTTAAAAAAAAAGGACACCCAAATAACTGCATCAGCTTCGATATATGACTCTTTTTGTGGATCTTATAACAATTCTAACCTACAAGTTTTAGGTTAAAGGGCATATAACTAGTGGCTCAAGAATGCAAACCACTAAGTTAAAGATAGCAGTGTATGGAAATAAAGTCGAAATCATAATGATTTTGTCACTTATTACCTTTTGAATTGTATGAGAGTTATGTAATGCTAAACAAGACTAAAACTGGATTTGGATACTATTCAGATATTAGTTTTGATCATTTATTATTCAGATATTCAGGTGCTGTTATTTTCTTGTTAGTCATATTCGAGGAACAATTATTGCAAATTGTAGATGCACAAAGATAATCCAGTTTATAATGCTGATATGACAAGGAAATGCCATATAACTGCAGAATTTATAGTGGACAACATCCATAATATGGTTGGCACTTACTAAAACTCCATAAAAACCAATAAACTATTCTTGTTAGCTACTTCATAAAAGACATCTTTCTTAGAAGAAAGTCACTAAGAACAAGAGAATAACAACAGAAGCTATATATCAACCAGGATAAATTTTTGAAGCTCCCAGAAACATATTTACATTCAGAAATTTACATCACTATGTACTTAAGTGTTGCTTGACGGCCCCATTAAATGTCATCACAAAACTGCGGATGAAACCTGGATCTTGTTCCGAGTGCCATGAAGCATAGACATTTGCCATTGGACACCTGTATTGAGAGAATCACGGCCAAATATATATTAGAGATTATAACACAAAAGCACGTATTATTCGCCTACCATTAAAGAAAATCAGCTATACCTGCTAAATAAAAGTTTCATGTCCACAAAGCTTGATAGTCCAATGTTCAGTTTAAAAGGAAGAAGAAAATATATTCAGATGATCTACTTTTGAGATTAATGAAAATTCAGATGATCCAGGGCTAAAATAAGATAAACCAACTAATACAAACTATGCTAAATACATAGAAACAAGAACAATTTCTATATAGCACTTACTCTTTGCAGATGTAGACCATTTCGCTCAGAGGAAGAAGGTAATCAGGGAGGATCAGCTCGGTAAGTGATTTATGGCTACGATTGATTATAATTTTCAGAAACCCCCTGGTTGTGAATTTCTTTAATCGGTATTCATGCATGAACCTCCCAATAAAAGGGCTCTGTGGCCACTTATACATTGCACGAAGGTCTAGTATCTTCCAGCAGCTAGGATTGAGATGAGCTTCATACCAGGATTTGCATACAAAAGGAACACCAGTTGTCATGTCCTCAACACCCAATCTCTTGAAAATATTTACCAAACAGTCAAGAGGTAGGTCCTCCCATCTCCTTATGTCAATAACCTGCTCGCTTTTCATTGTTTCTTCACTCGCATTCATCTTTCCTTCTTCGTTCTGAACTCTAGAGAATGACAGATGCAGTTGAGCAAACAAATAAAGAGCTTTATGAATATGATTAAGGTGCAAGATACTGGTCATTGCAATCAATTATTGGGTGTCTCCAAGCCAAGGTCATATAAGACCATAATGGATTGCTCATTCTTATCAATAAAGGCAAAGAGTAGTTATTATCCACTAAAATTTAGACACACCAACTTCTCTATGTGCATGTGGGTACAAGCATGCTCGCAGGTGTATATAGAAGTTTATTTGTATAAATTCTACTATCAAACTCAAAACATTCAAGTGTATTTATTAGGCTACACCTTGGGGTGTCATCCATCTCCAAGCAGTAATGACTGCTCCTATTTTAGATAAATATACACCTTAGTTTAGTTCTGAGGCAGAGAAACAAGAAAAGTGCGTCTCTCTATCAAATTGCATAAATAATTGGAAAAACTAATCAGATTGGAGGATCACATCCATCTATACCATGTATCGCATGCATGATGCATGCCTTACTCTAGTATGCATTACCCAATTCCATGATGGTTGAGGAGTTGCATTGCCCTTTTGTTTCCAATTGCATCCTCAAAGGGCCTCCAACTACGTGGAAGTCCGAATCTCCACAATTTATCCCATTTTGATGGGCCAAGATTATTGTACCTGCAGTAGCTCACCAGTAAATCTTGTTCTTTGATAGACTTTTATGCAGGTGCAACGAAAAATAGTTACTTCACAAACACACACGCACAAAAAAAAAGAAGAAATCCCCGAATAAATTTCGACATGGGTTTTGAAATGAATATTGGTTTCAATATCGGATATTTCGTTGAGAAATTTTGTCAAACACTTCAGACGCAGACAAGAACTGGTCAAAATCCCAAACCTCTGATAGCTTGGCTCGGCAAAATCGGCAACTGGTGCGGCCCGACCCATGAGAGAGCCACCTAGAGAGATGAGCAAAGGAAATATCATCATGAGTTGGTACCAAATCTTTGGAAAACTTATAGTCATCACTCATCATAGTTCAAGTAGATTGGATCAAAAGCACGGCAGTAAAAGTCTACGAGAATTTGAAACATGAGCAGGGTTCCTAATTCGCGTTTTTCTTGCTTGAAACATGAGAAGGATTACCTAGTTTGGTCCTTGGGAGAAGGAGATAAGAAGAGGGAAGGAAGACCAGCGTTTATGATCGCAGTGTAAGCTCTGAAAGAAGAGAGAGGATGATTGCAGATTCCTTAAGGGAGGAAGGTCTGGGTACATTACTAAAATATTGAAAGGGAGGACGGTCTGGGTACATTACTAAAATATAGATAAGTTATTTTAATAGAAGAGTTAATTGGGTTAGGTACATTATTAGGATGAATTTTGAATCGGCACCTAAAGCATTTTACCCAGCTGTCTCTCTCTTCATCAAATCCACGACCACGAGAGTCAAAAGCCTGCCACCTCAACAATTTGGCATAGCATTTATTTGTAATTCCTTCACATTTAATATTTTGATAATTAATTACTTGAAGGAAAATTTAAATGCTGGAACTAAGGATCCATGACTCAAGGGCCTATCACCTTAAAGAATGGCAACACCTTAATATAGTAATTTTTTTCCTTTTTATATTTATGGCATCTATTTGCAATATGTTCATTTCATGAAGAATATAGCCATTTCTAATATCTTATGTTATTTAACATTTTTATAGAAATTTGTTTGGATTGATGATCCAATTTCCTGGTCAGCTTCGTCTCCCTGCAAGTATAATATCTATATATTAAACCATTGTCTAGTTATAACATATCATTTATGATATTAGTAGTATATTTTTCGTTCCCATCGTTTTATAATTAGGTTATTTTTATAGTTCTCAACATTGAATTTTAATGCACGGCTAAGTTAATTAGTTTGGGATAATATCCAATTGTGATTATTGAAAGGCCTCAGATACGCAAAGATCATTCTGAGAGCTGATCATATTCTCCTGGAAGGAGACTCCTCCACTATGATTGGTTGGATTTGAGGTAAACTCAATGTATAAATAGTCATCCTTTACTGATTATGGAGGTACCGTATGAGTTGGTCACATTCTAGCGTTGAAACAATACCTATGCATGACTTACTAATAGGAAATGATATACATGGTCAAGTGGGCTCTATTTAGTATGAGCATGATACCTTGTGTAACTTGATCCCAATGCTATATTTGGTATTCTTGCCCCTTGAATTTCATTAATGTTGAATGATGAACTCGGTAGCTCTGGATGCTTTTACACAATAATAATTGTTTTACTTACGCAATGTTGTAACATGTTTGATAAAACATTTATATGTGCTACTACTTTACTTGCACTGATTATAATTTTAAACTGATAACTATAAAGAACAAAGTGCTATCATATTATACTATAATCAAATATATTTTTTAATAATTAGCATGGTAATTTTATCATTATAAAATAATTCTATATTATGATATAAGTAGATATAATTTACTGCATTGTTAGGAGACCTTTTCTTCGTCAACTAGCCCAGAAGAGAAATTACCAATTTCATAAAAATTATCTTATGTAAGAAAGAAAATTATGCAGAAGCCCAACTTGTTACATCATTTAGTGTGAGAGTTGAACCTTGAACATTACAAATCCGGAGATTTTCTTCGTGACTCCACAAAATACTCTTTACCTAATCAACTATGTCTTGGCATCTTATTAAGCATCAGCATGAAAGGATCAATTTGTCTATTGTTGTGAGGCCTTGGTATTGCAAAGATGATAGCTCAAGCCCCTAAATTGAGTGCCTCCAAAATACTGGCCATCATGTCTGAGAGCCACACATAAAAAATCCTCAGCCAAGAAAATCCAGGATGAGCAACAATGATTATCCTCAAGATTCTATCTCTAAAATACTCAGCAATGTGGTGTGAAGATCTATTTGATCACTGGAATTAAACTTTGAAAATCAATACAGTAATTGAAAGCAAACCAAATTAGAGAACCCTTCGTTTGATAAATACAAACTCTCTCTGAGTTATATTTTGAAAAGTAAATGTTATCGAGTTAATTTAAATATTTAAGTAAAATATGCAAGCAAAAATGTGCAATATCATATTCAAGTCTTTCTAGCAGTGAATAGAACTATTTATAAAATAATAATTGTCATACAAAATAAAAAAGCAATTTACTAGGCTATAGGAAATGTGCACTGAAAAGAAGTTATATATGTACGTATATACATGCATAAATACTATAAAGATAGAGGGAGCGAGGAAGTAGGACTACATACTTTAACTTTAAATCTTTGGAAAAAAAATTAAAAATTCAAAACCAATGATCCATTATTCAAATTGAAAATTCAAAACGTTAAAGATAATCTGCACTAAAAAATGCCTAAAAATCAAAGTTCATCTATTTTGGTGGTCTCTAACTAAACATCAAATGAGTAGGAAATAAACTATTATAGTAGTATGATACCATAATTTACTACGATATGATAATTCAAAACCTAGTAAATTTAATTTTACCTATGTTTAATATGTGTATCTCATAACCAATAAAGTAGATTTTCAATGTTTATATCTTATCATATATTTTAATACACTAGTGTATTTGATCTTGTTCATTCTTGCACCCATTTTCACCTAAGTGGTTGGTGTCCCGCCTAAGTAGAGATAGGGTAGGTGGAGGATAGAAAGGTGGGAATAACCTCTTCTAGCCTTAAAAATAAATAAATTGCAATAACCTCATGAGATTAGAAATAAATTGCACTTAGATTTAATAACTTTAAAAACCTATACTTACACTCTTGAGGTTTATTTTTATCTAATATTTTAACCCATAATTTAACAAAATATTAGTCAAACAGTTAACCTTAAATAAAATTCAAATTTTATATTAGAAATTTTTTTAAAAATAACCAAACTAACCTTAAGTGACATAATAGCTATCCAATAATATAAAAAAAATATGTGCATCTTTTTTTTTTAACCCAAGGGCAATTTGATCTTTTACATGAGGTAAATAGTGTCACTAATGCCATTAATTTAATTAGGTATAAGTGTAGGTTTTACAAACTATTGAATATAAGTGTAATAAATATAAATATTGAAAGGATTTTTATAATTCTCAAAAAGTAATGATAGAAGGGGATTTCTTTTCTACTTGAGAGGGAGGGGAGAGAGAGAAGCCCATGAAACTTGATAATAAATATATTATACTCGGAGAAGAAGGCAAAGATCAATCAGTTAAAATAACTTTAAAATTGGTATATAAATTGAGAAAAATAAGAAAAATTAATGTACAAGCTAAGAGAGATTCAGTTTTCTTCTTCAATTCCTAAATTATCCTTCTATTTTATTCAAACATCATTCTTCTAAAAGAAACCAAATATGCACAGTTACCATTTTTTTATTTATTTTTCTAGCTTAATCAAATGAATTAAAATTATATACATTTTTAAATAAATAAAACTCAATTTCTTAGACCAGACATTCGAAGTCAAAATGCATTTCCCATTCCCCAATTTTAGATAAACAGCGGTGTCATGCCGACCTTTTCTCTGAAACAGAGGGGTCAACCAACCACCAAACTTGGACTACTCCATTGGCGTCTCCCATTCGCACAGAGAATAGCATTGCAGTCGATGGTACTCCCTTTACCTTTGGATGTGGCCAGGTTAACGTTTCCATGAATGTGACATAAAATCTTTTTATATTTGAAATACGTGTAGTTAGTCTTGGTCCGCAAAAGGTGTAAAGAAAAGAAACAGAACTTAATCCTTTTTCTTTAACCAGGGAGTCATCCATAACAGCTCATTCTGCATGCCAGAAAAAAATTCTCACTTCAAATCCAGACCGCCACGCAACTGAAAATTAAAGTATACGGTGTTTCTTATCCTTCCAATTTGGCATGCTATAAGAGTCCAAGAGAGGAAGGCTTGCTCTTCTTACAAGGAAGCAGACCTGAAGAGATTTGGTGTCCAGAGAGCAACATGGAAGAAGGAAGGAGATGGGAGGACTTGGCCGTGGACTGCTTGGTTCATGTCTTCTCAAGGCTAAATTTGGAGGACCTGACACTTTGTGTCCCCTTTGTATGCAAGTCATGGCACAAAGCTTCCTTAGATCCCCAGTGCTGGAAAGTCCTCAACTTCCGAGCACTAGACCTCATGCCATGGGGCACTTTCAGCAAGACATTTGCACAAGAGTACCACATAAAGAGCTTCTCCTTCTCAAGCTTCATGAAACTTGCAACTGCTCGCAGTTGCAGATCGGCGATCGAGCTCGCCTTACCTAGTACTGCTTTCATTGCACCACTACCGGACTTGATCTACGCATCTAATGAGTAATGAGTCCTACTTAATTTTCTTATATTGATCAGTTATGACCTTTCCTGTTGTTATTTTAGCTAAGAGGATTAAGCTTAACTTTGTTGAGAATGGTCTATAGGTGTCCCAGAGTGAAGTTGCTAGCTTTGCCCGATATATTGCAGCCATATGAGAAGCATATTCCTGAGATCATAGGGAGATGGAAGGAACTTGAGTTTTTGGATATGGGACTGAAGACATCTTCTTTTGTGCCCATACTTGAGCAAATTAGCCTCAACTGCAGGAGCTTTGTGGGGCTTCAGATCTATGGATGCTTATATAGAGAGGATGCTCTGGCCATTGTTACACACCTACCAAAGCTCAAATACTTGGCAATGAAAGGATCGTTTTTAGGCAAGCAAGAGCTGCTGGTGATCTTGGATGGGTGTAGAGAACTGGAGGAGCTGGATGTGACAAGATGCAGGGGTTTCGATGTCGATGATGAAGTCTTGAGGAAGGCTTCTGGAATCAAAGCATTTGAGTACAAAGGTTCCAAGCTTCATGATGACTACGATGAGTATGAGGATGTCCTTTGGGGAATGGTTTTGGAAGTCCATAGAAACCATCGATCATGAGAATTTTATATGTTTGTCAAGAAACTTGTTCCTCTCCAAATATTGAGGTCGTTGTTGGTTTCCATGCATCTTACTATGCTTTACAAAGATTTGGGTAGTGAGCTCCTTGAGATGCTTTAATCAAGGAAAATTCAATGACGCCATTGTGTCCTTCTGGTCTTGCTTTTTTGCTTCTTTTTTTTTTCCTTCTTTTTCCTTTTCTTTTACCGAGTGGCTATCTTGCTTTTGGCACCACCAATGACAAGGTGCAGGTACTTGACGTAGATGTAGGCCCATTAGTAGGATATTATTGCTTCACCAACTGTAGCTGAAAACGATGCGGGCACGGAAGTTGACAAATAGTTATCAATGCTATAATGTTTGGTGGGTGTAGAAAACCTAGCAACAATAATTTTCTTATTTTTCATATATAGTTTCATAAGCTAAATGCAAAGACCAGCATGGTTGGTGACACAGGACTTCTTGCCTACCTATAAGTCCATGTCCATTTATTTTAGAGCATTGTTAGGATGATAACGCAATCTCACCAAACAAGCCTCACAACCATCCCACATTTGAGTAGAAATGCGAACTGGCAGTCTTCCTGTCAAGGAGTGCTCCTTGTTGCAGTATTTTCCTCACAGGAAACTATGAGGGTTGAATGCGATCGAAGATTGTCTTTGCCTCCAAATTATCTAATTATGTTTAGGCCTTCATCTTCACCTATGACTTACCTTTCTTTTTTTTTTACCACCTAGATAAGGCGCCAGGAATTTAACTAATTCGATAAGACTTATTAGTAAAAATCTAGTTTAATAATAAAAAGTGTTTATGAGCGCACCCCCATCATCTCTCATCTCTCTCTTATAAGAAGGTCCTTTAAATTTTTATGAATACATAACAAAAATAAAGAGAAAGTGAATAAATAGAATGAGGGAGTGAGAAGGAGGGAGAGGAGAGAGGGAACACTCCACGCTTCCTTGATACTCCATCTTTTTTCCTTGATAAGTTGCTAGTGGAGGGTTACAGTTTGTGGCATATGACAGGGAGAGGAGGAGGGTCATGAGGAAGAAGGCTAGGGTTTTGGAGGGGCTCCTCTTCGTATAAACTCCCTAACTCTTTCCTTTTATCCACTTCCTTGAGTCTTAGAATTTATATTTATTTTGCAAATATAATGGAATGCATCATAGAAGGTTAGTTGGACTCCAGTTGAGATATGGTTATGGAAATCTCAATTCACAAGCAAATCTGCTTATGTTATAGAAAGAAATTCAAGATAATAGTAGGTTGAAAGAGTATATTTTGAATTTTGAGGAACAAAAAATTCAGGAAACCAACTAAAATAACCCATTTCTCTCATAAGTATTCTTTTTAGGAGACCAAACTAAACCGGATTTCTCTAATTTAATGAATTCCCAAATTTTATGAGGTCAAATGCCCCCACCTCTCAACCTTCAACTAGCGTCTAGAGGTTAGAGCTGATGAAGACTAAGATGGGAGGCTTAAGGTAGTAGTAAAGCAGAGACATGGTGATGACACTCGATTTTGAAATCCAGTATGTAGAGTGGCCATGCAATAGGTCATCAGTTGATGCATGAAATCGGAAATGAAGATGGTACTTGATGGGATGGATGGTGATGGTGGCCCAGCTCAATATCAAATATGGTGGAGAGGAGTGAGAGCCTTAAAGAACTAAGCTTAGTAGTGAGATTAGGGTAATAGGGGTCTGAGTTTAGAGAAGAGATCAAGGTGGATTTAATATAAGGGGAGAGCTTTGCTTTTCTCCCTCTTCTATTTTTATGTTTATGATTGATTTCTGATTAATTCGTGAACTAGTGAAAAACCCAACCATTGTGACAGTTTAGTCTAAGTTCGATGAATTCAGAAAATTGCTCCGAAGTCCGAACTAACTTCCATTTTCTCTCTTCTAACTAATTCCTTTCATACCTTACCCTCTCTCTCATTCCTCGCCCCTTCTCTTTGCAATATCATTGCCTAATCTTCCCTCTCCCACCTCCTTATCTTACATGCCCCACCCTCTATCTCTCTTCACCCCTCCACTTCATTCCTAATCCATTATACCCTTCCTTCTCTCCCTATCAACCTGTTTATACCATCTCTCAACAACCTAAAAAGCAGTAATGAGCAAGCACCAATGAACCAAGTTAGTTAAAGTCAAACGAGCGAAAGCCGCATAATCCTTGCTAGGCTTGATGAAATTTGGCCTTAATAAATTCCACCAAGTATGGAGGAATAGGTCAAAGAAGGAGGATTTGGCTATGATGTTAATAAGCAGACTGAAACACTAGGATGGCCAGGGTCAACCATAATGCAAGATGGATAAATCAGTCTCAAGGGTGTTCCAAGATGCAATGATCATACTACAAGATGACTAGATATGGCAACACAAGCCATGTTGGGATAGATCGAAAAAATATTAATGATAGACCAAGACCGATAAGGTATTAGAATCGGTCTGACAATTAGTGCAGAGTAGCCATCATGATGATCGTGCAGTAGTGAGAGGAAACCGGCGTCTGTTACCAAAACCGCTAGAAGTGGAGAACGCAAGGAATAATTGTTGAAGTCGACAGTTATTATATATCAGTATAAATATTGAACTTGTATTCTATATTAAGATCCTTCGATAATTAATCCAATGCATTACTTTATCTTTATCTTAATCTATTCTTCTAGAAGTAGGTGTAAATTAAAATTTCTACCATAGTCCACCCCTACATCTTTGCCTTAGCTCAGCGCTACATCCCTACTGTAGCCCTGTGCTACACACTTCTACAATAGCACATCGCCACACCCTTATCTAGTTCCATCTTCTTCAAACAATGGTATGATAGTGATGAAAGTCATTAAAGGTCCAGGCATATGAACCAGTGCTACTCTCTATCCTCACTTCAATCAACATATTTTCGGCTAGTCTAACACCAGTGGCACACCCACGCACATATCTATCCCTTACCTAAACAAGCTTGCTGGTGCATCCTCTACCAAACGATTGAGTTTTGTAGGATCTTGAGTTTCCTAGCTCGCTCGAAATAGAACAGAAAAGATGCCAATAAACATTCTGTTACACTTGGTGGGACTCTATGTATTCGTCGTCACACTATTTGCAGTGGGACAACTATATAGCTACCATCAAATCTTGCAGAAGGAGATCAAGGAAGCAACTGCAGCAAAAGTGGTTGCCATAATTGGGCCACTCTTGAAGTGGTATGCAGCTTCTTCAGCTCTAATGTTAGAACAAGTCTATAAACTTGTTTCTATTATTGAAAGCAGGTATTGCATGCCATAACACATTTTAGTATAGATTATGGCAGCATTAACCAATCTTGCCTTCATAGTAGTTGAATCGGTTTATCTATCGCTATGGAACGAGAATGCCGAGGTCTTGAAGTTATCCATCCCTCAGATTTTGGCCTATCAAGAGAAAAAGGCTGAAGACTATTATATAGAGTCTTTGTGTCACACCTAACACAACCATGCTATAGTGGAGTACTGTCTGTACTGCCCATAATGATATGAAGCCAACAATCATAATCTCCAATAAAATACAAAAGAATAAATCCATGATCCATTAAATAATTAAATAATTACTGGTTCAGAATATCTAAATTCAAATATAAATACCAAAACTTATATTTCTCAAAATTTGGAAAGTCACTAACTAGAAGTTCATAGTCAATTAAATAACTAAAAATCTTCTATAAAATCGCCAAGCTTGCTAACACAAATTCTAAGCCTGGATCATCCTTCATTTCTAGTAATTCTATTTATCTAAAAAAGAAAAAAAAAAGAGATATGAGTTAGAGCTCAGTAAATAAAATTTATACTACTTCTAATATATCTCTTTAGCAGCATATTTCATAGCACCATGGTTCCAAGTATATTGTACAAATAAAATCATAAATTATTTTTTGCCATTTAGTCATATCATAGTTCAAAATATTGCTCACAGATTTTTTTGCTAAAGTTATTTTATACCCATGACAAGGCCTGTGTTCATAATCGATAAAGTATCATGTGTAAGCCAACTTTATATCCACTGGCAGGGCCTATATTTGTACGGATGCTAGCTCTGGATATCGATCTTCCCCAATTAAGGGTCATACATAGCTATTTGACAGCCTTTGAAATATTCATATCTTTTTCTTAAAATATGCACATAAGTAGATGAAAAAAATACTAAATGCATGATAAAATTCATGCTTCATATACATGCTATTTTCATGAAAAACAATCATGGAAGCACTTTTCATAACAAAGCATAATTTTCATAATACATATGCTGATCCTTTATTTCAAAAAAATATGATATCATCATTGGCAAACCATATGCATGACAAATATGATAGTTTGAAAATTAACAAGGAGTGTATAAACTACTTACAAGTTCAAAAATTAGTAAGGAGTATAGGATTTACTTACTTCTTCCATCTTAAATCTTCAAACTTCACTAGAGAATTTGCTAAACCTTGGTTCCAATAGCGTTCTCCAACCTCGACTTTCGATGGGCACAATGCTTGGGAATGGTGAGTTCGAATGAATACAGTGGAAGAAAGAGATAGAAAGAAGAGAGGAGAAGGAACGGTGATCCCCGGTGGAGGGCCATGGAGGGGAGGGAGTCCTATTTATAGAAGTGAGCTAGGGTTCTAGGGACCCTAGGAGAGTTGTAGCACCCCAAGGTCTTCTATTTTACTAGGAGTTACCTGCTTCAGATAGAAAAGTAGACTCCTATCGGGAGTTTACTGCTGCTTATCGCGTGCGATGCATGCATGGGTCCAAGTCAGATTGGTCAAGTGGATTGGCCCTAACCAGGCCATTACACTTGGGGTTACACAAGCTGAGGCAAGGTAGAAATCTTGCTATGAATGCAGGATTGCATCAGGCCTAATAAGGAATTGGTATGTCAGTACTGAACTAGCACTTAGAGCCATCAATCGTAGTGCTTTATACATCATTGTTGGCGACGTCGGTGAACCTACATCAACATAGGTCTTTACTGTTAAAGCTCGTGATTTGCTAGTGGTAATGGATGGAAACCAATAGCACTATCATCCGTTACTATCAAAAGGGCTAGGGCAACCATGTCAATAGAAGCCATTATACTTTTCTTGAATGGTGCACATATCGGAGCCATATGCCGAGGGTAGCATGACAAAGCAAGAGCCGATATGGCTTAGTGTCTAGCATTATGTGTAGCAGGAGAAACATACAGGGATTATGGGTGAGATAGTTATTTACTAGGTATCTATATCTGTAGATGGTCCGTTTGATCTAGAAGCAGAAATATATATATTAATAGTAGTATAATAAAGTTCACATGATGGTGACAATTTTACAAAAGAGATACATAAAAAAAAAATGCAAAGTTAAAAGAGCCTTGCTATTTATTACTTTCAACTAAATACAATTATAAACATAAATACAAGGCCGAATGAGTTAGTACTCTCAAGATACTCACTTCACTCTTGACCTAAACTAATACAGTTCTTCACCATCAATGATTCACCAAGGCCTTAGCTCACTACACATTGTCATCAATTGCGGCGAAGGTAGACTAAGTGCAACGAACCTAAAGCTTAGGTGTGAGCCCAATTGACAGAAGTAGTAATGTGGAGGGATCCACCATAACTAGTCTGAAGAACGTAAGGGGATGGAATTAGTCGAAGGTCAGTAGACGAAATGTTGAGTTGCCAATTTGGAAGCTTTGAACCAAATGGCAAGTTGTTGTTGACAGTATTCCAATTTAGCAATGCAAGTCATTTATAAGGATATCTTGATTCATGATGGTATTCTAATTTGGCAAACCAATCAGAAATCAGTGAATCAAAATGAATGGGTTGCTCGGCTAATACCCAGTGATACTTACCATGATAAGTGAAAGGAGATCAGAATGAGGAATGAGTAGTCAGAAAAAAGATGGATGAGCACTAACGAGAAGGGCTCGAGGCCTACAAAAAAGAAGCAATCCACATTGATGTTGAAGATAACATCAGATCCTCACAGATATGAAAGATCCTCTGTACAACGTGCAAGCCATTTTAGTACACAGAATTATTCCATGAAGGAGGGCTAGTGGTAGAAGCAGAAAATTCAAGGAAATAGAAAAAGATGCAAGTATATTTATGAGGACGAAAGCAATGCTTCGGTCAGAGGGTAGCAATCAACCAACCAATCAAGACCATAATTATGGAACTTCTATTCTATAGGTACCGAGAATGTGATGATAGACCTCTTGTCAGCCTCTTAATCATCAACTAATGTGATGTAAGGAGCATTATTTATACATCTCAACAACACAAAAAGCAGCAATGAACAAATGCCATGTGGACCAAATTAGATGAGGTCAAATTGGTGAAAGTTATGTGACCCTTGCCAGGCTTGATGGAATTCGGCTGTGATAAATTCCCCCAAGTATGGATGAATAGACCGAAGAAGAATGATTTGGTATGATGTTGGTAAGCAAGAAAATGATCAAGATAGCCACGATCGACCACAATGCAAGGAGGATGAATTAGTCTCAAAGGTATTCCAAGATGCAATGATCATGCTGCAGGATGATTAGAGATGACCAACACAAGCCATGCTAGGATGGACTGAATGAAGATTCATGATACACCAAGCCCAACAAATTATTAGGATCGGTCTGGTAGATAGTGCAGAGTGGCCATTATGATGATAATGCAATAGTGGGAGGCAACGTGCGTCAGTTATCAAAATTGCTAGAAGTAAGAAATATGGATAACAACCATTAGAGTAAGTTATTATGTATCATATAAATGTTGAACTTGTACTTTATATTGAGACCCTTTTGACAATCAAACCAATCATATTACTTTATTGTTATATTAATCTTTTATCTTAGGAGAATGCGTAACTTAGATATTCTACTGTAGCCCAGTGTTGTATCGTTATTATAGTTCAACGCTACACCACTATTATAACCTAGTGCTACACCCTTCCACCGTAGTTAGTGCTATACTCATATCTAGTTCCATCTTCTTCGAACATAGTGTGATTAAATCGAAAGTCTTTGAAGGTTAAGGCACCTAGAACTATACTACTCTCTATCCTCGCTTCAATCAACGTCTTTTTATCTAATTCAACGTTAGTGGTATACGCCCAAACAAGATTGTCAATGTGTCATCCACCAACCAACCAAGTTTTTCAAGATTCTGAGTTCCCTAGATCACTTAGAACAAGGTGGAAAGGATGGCATCACAACCACAACTCTTTTTCTTTGGTCCTCTTGTCATCGCCTCTTTATTTTATCCCATGCCCACACATCCCTTCTTCTATCCTTATGAATCTGAATATCCATCTATCCTCTATATGGCTCATGCATATTATTAAAAATAAATGATTTAGATTTATCTCAATTTATTTATTTTTATTAATTGATTACTTGATTTGTTGTTATTTCATATTTAGATTTTTTTATTTGTTATTACTAGCAAACAAACATGTGCAATACATATTTTAAAAGAAAGAGTAAAACCAAATATAATTATAAGTAACTT
Organism: Phoenix dactylifera; assembly: GCF_009389715.1. Classification (NCBI taxonomy): domain Eukaryota; kingdom Viridiplantae; phylum Streptophyta; class Magnoliopsida; order Arecales; family Arecaceae; genus Phoenix; species Phoenix dactylifera. The sequence goes on from NC_052407.1 coordinate 9,382,558, forward strand.
AAATTAACTATAATATAAATATAAAATTAAAAATAAATTGAATATATGAAATAAAAGTTAGGGAAAAAGTTGGAGAGCATAATTTTGATAGATTAAAGAGAGGCTAAAGTATATTACTGTAGACTTTACTAATAATGCTATTTGGTACTATTTTCAAATAACGTTTCTCTATTAGGTTGATAGATTTGAAAGAGAGAATCTATTTGGCATATTTCTCTCTCATTTTATAATATAGTTTCTTTTACCCTTTTATTTTTAAATTTATTTTTTAATTCTTAATATATTTCATCATTTGTATTTCCATTTTTCTCTTACTACTTTCTCAAACGTACATTACAAAACTCTATATTTCTATTTACTTTCTTTATTTTCTATTTTTATTTTTACTTCTAATAATTCAAGGACTTAAACATACATTCTTTGTTTTTCAATACACCCTTTTAATCTATCAATCTTGCGTTTATATTTTATTTTATTTTTATTTTTTATGCTTTTTTGATTTTTTTGGTTGCTTTAATGCATTCAATTTTTTAATTTTTTGCTTCTATATCTATTTGTTTTAATATACATGTTTTGAAAGCTAATATTACAATTTACTGACCTATGTTTATGCTTTTAGCTGCATTTATCTCTCTCTCTCTCTCTCTCTCTCTCTCTCTCTCTCTCTCTCTTGACATACATTACACATGCTAGATTCTTAGTAACTAATGGTATGAGCTTAAATTGCTATCTAGCAATTAATTTGTCTTCATTTGTTACAAGGAGCTCCTAGCGTGATGTTTTTATTTCTATCTGCGCATAAAAAGGCCATTTTAAAATTTTCAATGATAGCTCATTTTAACAAGTTAAAAATAATTGTGTCAAAAATCTTTCTTATCCATAAATTCTTTCCTATCAATAGTTTGTACAATGGGTACTCCATGGATAGCTGATCTCAAGGTACATTGCTTATAGTCTAAACAAAGTGTTCTTTTCTTGAACCTTGAGGTGCATAAAAAGGGGTTCAGTATGTTGTTCTGTTACATATGTTGAAGCACTTTGGCAAGAAGGTGATTTGCAAATCTCTATTTATTATGTTGGTAGATTCTCAACTACTGTTAACCTGTATATTTTAGCCTCTAGGATTTATAGATTCCACCTGCTAAAACATTTATGGAGTGTTGACCTTCCAGCAATTCTGCCTGCCTTGTTTGATGCTCAAGGATATAGATTTGTACATCTTGAACTCTAGGGTTTTCCATTTTGCATCAAAAAATGTCAAAACTTCTGCTCTAATCAGTTACCTTGCATGTGGACAAAAGCTCTCTAAGTTGGGCACTTTCCACATCATGCAGTATAGTTGGCCCCTAAGAGAAAGAGCCTTTACAACAAAGTCACCTGCATCATTTCGAAATGATCTACATGTTGAAGCCATATTAGAAATATAGAAATCAGTACCAATAATGCTTTACGTAAAACCCTAGCATCTAAACACTATTTGTAATAATAAACTTTGGATCCTCTCAATTCTTGATCCTTTCAATTAAATTATCCATGTATCATAAGCTTGAATAGATCTTACTGATTGAAATAGAAAGTGAAGTGGTCTCACTATTTTGTTCAATCATAAATTAGTGACTAGTAGATGGGCAACAGTAAGTGATCCCACCTCATTTGAAGATGTGGAGTATGAGACCCAAAAATGAAAGAGGTCTCCATCCTTCTAAATTGCTTGCATTGATAAAGGAGAGATTTTACTCATTTTCCTATTGAAACTCCTACTGTTGTTAGTATATTGGTTAATGATGGGTGATAAAACAACAGTGTTGCCGCCAATCTTTGGATCACTGATGTGAATCGTTTTCGTTGATCTACGAAACAGCAGCATATCAAAAAACTCACCGAAGCTAGCTCTAGTTAGGCCCTCTGATGCTTCTTAAGTCATAGAGGAAGTTTTGATGTGGAAAAGAGAAGGAATATAGCTGCAGAAATTAGAGGAGGCAGTCTTCTTGTTCTCATACCTTTCGTGTAGGGATTTCGGATCTATATAGCTATGGGATTCAGAATCTCTCGAGGGTCATACTGTAACAGACTCAGATCATGCAATAATTATTGAGAGATGTACTATAACTATTCAAGATTGCATCATAACCATCTTAAGATGTGATGCAACCATGTGAGGCCGTATTGTAGTCGCATGGCACGTGTTGTAGCCATCCAAGGTTAATATTATAATCTTTAACTCTAGGCATCATGGAAGGAGCGCGTTTCGGCATAAAACAGTCATACTACTATTTGAGGTAAAAAGGATCAGGTTAGCCTAGGATGGTTGCCAAGTTGAATAGATGTTTGGCCGAGCTGCAAGATTTAATTCGGCATATCAGACAATGCATATAGGCTCGGAGGTCATCTACTTATGCTCTACTTGATTTAGCTTTTAGGTCGGTTGGAGTTGACTTAGCTTGATTATATCAAAAAAATTGAAGAGTGTATCTCAATTGCCACATCAACTATGATGTAGACGTATCTGCTTATGCCACATCATCAGGCTCATAATCCGCCCCATCATATAGAAGTATCAAACACAGGCAATTGAATTATATCTTATCCTCTTCAATCACCAATCTATGATTGATGCCTGGAAGGTGAGCAATTGAATTGGACTCTCGAATTCATGAGTGGAGAGGGTCTAAACTCAATCCTTTTTCCTCATGTCATATAATGGAACATTTTTACATTTTAATACTCATGATTAACCTTGGTTTGGATCGTGATCGGCCTTGTTTTGGATTTGAGGACTGTTACATGTTTTTCCTTGCGCCTCAAGTAAAAGAACTTATAAGTATTGCTGAGTAATTGGAATAAAGAAAATAAACAAAAAGGAGATGGGGGAAAAGAGTAAATGAATTTGATTAATATGATTGTGATTCGACATATCTGTAGGCCAACCAAGACTTGATTAAATACAGTTGGTCCACATTATATTGAATCATGATCATGTTAACCAAATCTATTAACATTTTAATATTTTTTTAATTTATTATACATTGATGACTCGGTAATACTATTAGCATAATTTTAGAGATCACATGACAACTTGTATCAACCCATATTATTTTTTTTTATTAGCATGATACTGTATCGATTAGTATTATTTTTCTTAGTTAGCATAATCTTGTTACAGTAATTTTAGGTTTCACGTAACAACTTATATTAGCAAGTATTATTTTTTTTATTATCATAATCTTATATCAGTTTATATTATTTTTTTTGTATAGAAGTATTTATAATCCTAAGATATACCGAATACGATGGAAAAAAAAAATTCTACAAATATTTTAACAAATACTAAGTTCTCTTATTTGATATGTAAAAAAGAATCGGAGCATTCCTTTCATCGATCCAAACTGAGATCGACCATGAGAGAAATATTTAAATGCGAAATCGCCTCGCTGCTCCCAAAAATGTGTGAGAGAGGTATTTGCATGGTTAGGATCTAGAGGGAATTATTGTTTGCATAACACGGGATCCGCGAATCTCCAAACAGAGAAGCTCCGAGGAAGGTGGCGGATGTCGCGAGCGTTCGTTACTTTTTCCATTGCTTTCTCCCTTCTTCTTTACGATACTGTCTCCTCCTCTCGTCTCTCCCTCCCTCCTCCCTCTTTGGTTTCCATAGATATTTGCCGCTTTCGGCATTGTTGGAGACTCCAAAGCTTTCCCAATCTCAACCGGTGTCCGGCCGGCCATTTTCTCAAACTTCTCGATTCCGGAGTCCCTCGATCGATTCAAAGTTCTCACCTTTCCCCCAAAATTTGATCCAAAATCGCACCTTTCCAACTCGTAAGAGCCAATATTTCTCAAAAAGTTGGAGCCTTTTTCCATGGAGCTCGTCACGGAGGACCCGGCGGCGGAGGACGAGGAGCTGGAGATGGGGAGCCCCACTCGAGGGCCCCGCCACTACCGGAGCCATTTCCCCGGCGCCGTCCGGAAAAAAGCCTACCTCTTCGACGGCCACGGCAACTTCTTCACCAAGGAATGGGACCTCCGAGAGGGCAGCGGCCGAGAATTCTGCTGGTACCACGTCGAGTTCCCCAAGAGCAACCAGAAGCTCGCCATCTCCGCCGAATACCTCATCGACGTCCTCTGCCCGCCATTAAAACTCCAGGACATTCTCACCCTCGTCAGCAACGGCCCCTTCTGCGGCCACGTCGATGGCGCCCTCGTGTTCCGGGTGAACTCCCCTGGCCCGGCGTCCAGCAACTTCACCCTCCGGCTCGCGGCGAGGGTCACCGAGAACTCGGTGATCACCGTGAGCCTGGGACGGGTGCCGAGGCTGGGATTTTCGCAGACCGAGCAGTCGTTGCTGTCGGAGATACCAAGCGTCGAAAGCCCAATCCAGCGTGTGCTGAGGGATGAGGAGATTGGTGGTTCAAGTAGCATTGTGATTGGCGAGCATGTGCTTGAGTTCTTGCTCACAATGAATCATTCGGAGGAGGCCGATAATCCCGTGCCGGAGACTGTTTCGAATCTCATTGTGCACATTGTTGACACACATATTGATCAGGTGCAGGATATAGTGACAAAGCTTGAGATGGAATTGGATTCGATGGAGCTGGAATTGGACAAAGGTAACTGTTACCATGAATCAGACCCATGTCTTAATTGCTCACAATTCATTAGCAATCAATATTTCTGTCACTTATAGATTTAAGTTTGAGTCATAGCTTTGAATCTGTATGGAATGTTATAGAAGGAAAACAAAAATGCAAAATTGGATTCGGAGATGGAAAGGTTACTTGTTAGACAATGCACATGTTTCTGGAGACAACCAATGGACTTGCATGATGTTCGAGGTGCATCAGAAGTGAGGTAGTGGAACATGGTGAGTTCATATGAATACAGAAGGTAATCTTTTGATATTGTTAAAGGACTCTCATAAATACGAGGTCCGCATATTTCTAGATGATCATTTTAGTTAGCAGAAGAAAAGTAGCCACTCAAAGTAAGTAGACCAGCTCCATGAATGAAATGCCTCTGAAAGTATGGAAAAACTATAGATTAACTGGGTTGATTTGGTAAAATAGCTTTTTCCGTAAATATTCAAGCACATGAATATGCTAGATGATTGACAATTAAATGTCGATTAATAGTGATGTATCAAATAGGAAAAACTACCTTTTAGCAAAGTTTATGAGCTGGATATTTAATTGTGTTGGGAGCAAATCGTTGAATGGAGGTAATGAAACATGACAATCATCTTTAGCTTTGGCTTACCTTGTGTTGAAGATTGGCGGAAAAGGTTGGAAGACTTAAGCACCAGTAACTAGAATGAGTCAATAAATCGATTGCAATTAGATAGGCGGTTAGACGTTCTGCTTTGAGGACCATTAGTCCACTTAAATCCTGGTCTTTTGAAGAAAACATAGTTGCCATTTCTGTTTCTTGGCCTCACATGTCACCTTATCATGATCATAAATACTTAGCTGTTATCTAGTCTGGCAGTCCAGCAAAGAACCTAGTTCAAGACTTTTTTTTTTAAGAAAAGAATAAAAAGGGGTTGGGCATCTAACTATTTTAGGTAGTTCTGGCAGCTACACTATTTTAGATAGATGTAGCATCTACATCAACTACCTGCTTAGATTTATTCATCAATTCATTGTTGCTAGTTCATTGAAATGAAATTAGTATGCTGGTGCTTCATTACTAATACAATGTGCTGTTTATCATAATTATCACCATTCCAGTGCTGCAACTGCTTATTTTTATAGTCAGGCAACTTACCTTCTGAATGATACCAATCAAGAGGCACATGGTCGGCTTACTCCAGGGGAATGAGAACCATGTGGAAGACCTTGTCAGTTGGCTTCTTTTGTGGCCAAGAGGACCCTTGTATCTCCAGTCAACTTGAACCATACAACTTCAACAAATCTGGTTCTTTTTGGCCTAAGATCTTGTAAAACTAAGATAATCCTTCTGGTTTATTGTAGTTTTAGTATAGGAAGTAAAAAAATACTAACTTATTTACAAGAGTCCACTCCTAATCTATTTTTAGTGACAGGGCATCATGGCTGGTTGAAATATGTTCACAATTTTTAGCAATTCCACTCTTAGCATGGTTATGGAGTTTCTTGTTTTTTTTCCTTCCCCTTTAGTCTTAGTCCAGTATGCATGCATGGTTAGTCAATATACTCACTGAAGCTATTCCTTTGTGTCCAGGTGGAACCACACATAGGAAACAATTGTTGGACGACAGAAGATTTCCAAAAATGCATTTGAATTTGCAGCGCCTCTTACAGGTATTCATTTATTTTATTTTATTTCTTTATCATTATTATTATTATGTTGTAGTGGCAGGTTAATGCAAAGAAGGTTGTGGTTTGTGTATATGGATCATTGGAACAAGGAACCCCCAGCTCTAAATGGATGATTGATCTTCTCATTTTCCTGATTGTATCGTAATCCAGGTTGTTGCTCATGGCGAGCAAGTGTTTCCACGTGTAAAAGAAAAGTGTGCAGCTAAAAGTTGGTTTGCAAATGAAGACATTGTTGCGCTTGAAGAACTAATAGGTCGTCTTAGGAGGTTGAAAGAGAACTTGGGATTCATAGTTAATCGGGTAACAGCAATTCAGGCTGGTCTTGATAGCTGGCAGTCAGAGCAAATAAACAGGAAGCTTTACTATCTTTCTTTTCTCTCGATGATCTTTCTTCCACTATCTATTGTTACCGGAGGTAGTTTCTCTTTTCACTATATTAAATAGAAATAGGAAGTTCAATATCATATGATTCGTTCCAGAGAGTAAGTTGTATAAGTGCTTAACTGATCTATTCTTTTTATGTCACAGTATTTGGGATGAATGTTGGGGGTGTACCATGGACAGGGCAAAGAGACCCTGATTTGAAAGATGGATTTCGTAATGTTATGATTCTCTGCGCTGTATTGCTGTTTCTACTTCTAGTTTGCTTCACTTTTCCTTTTATCTATGCACACATTTCATCTTGGAGTAGGCATGATGCACTGAAAAGGAGTTGCTCTATTGGTCGAAAGTCATTCCCGAGAAAAACCCTTCATCGAGAGGGATTTCAGGGAGGAGGCTACATCCCCATCTGAGAAGCGAACTTGAGGTCCATATTCTTTTTCTTCAGTTGGAATCTGTTTCTGTAGCATATCATTTATAGATGAAAGCTAATTCTGTATAGACATATTTCATATATGCAGAATGTTTACCCTATATTAGTTGTGTTATATCTACTTAGATGTTATTATAAGCATACCTGCATTGTTCTTCCTCTGGATTTCCTTGATCTCTTCAAATATTTGCAGGGAATCTTGCATCTCTTGCCCACTGCAGAAGTGGTTTCTTGTAAAGGCCATTGCGTCAAACAGACATTCAATGCCCTTGTGATATATAGAGTTATCCAATTTGTCTGAATTGAAGACAATGGCACATACATAGAGATAATTCTTGCATTGGAAGATTGCAGCCCGCTGACAGGGGTCCGGAGTAGTTGGATAGAGGTGTACAGTTCCTAGCATAGCCAGAAGCACCATTGGTTGAAGCCACCATTTTTTTCATCTATTCATTGTTTCTTGGTTGCAGAACTCTGCACAGCTTCAGATATTATTCAATTGAAAGCTCAGATATCTTTCGTCAAAAGCTAAAAAAAAATTAAAAAGAAGGTAAGATATCTGATGACAAGTGAAATCGGCATTTACATGTCTTGCCTTGAGTTTGAGATTAGATATATGGTGTTGTATTGTCCGACATCCACACAGTTTGACTATAGCTACTAATACAAAGCAGCGTTTCGTAGATCTGGTGTTTAAGCTATTCATTTATATATCATTGAGATTTTTGCTACACCATTGCTTGGAGGGGCCTGTATATTTATCCTAATGTCGGCTGCACCCTCATGTTTCACCTCATTTGTTCTCGAAACATCTTACCAAGACTATCACCAGAGAAAAAGAAAAGGGAAGAAAGGACTTCAGCAACTTCTAGATAGGTATATCTTTGGACATGAAATCTTAATATTCAAGTGTTTCTTTAAAATTAGCCATTAAGGTAGCAGATCTGTATACTTTGATTCACTGTTTCATTGTGTCTGTTATTTTCTTTGCATTTCAAATTATGTGATGATGTAAACATCAGGTGTCAAAGAAGACATTTTCAGGGCAATCCAAATCATAATATGTCCGGGCTGGAAGTGATAACTTCTCATGTAAATTCCTGTTTTCTATGACAAATTCTTGTAATTTAACCACAAAAGAAAAAAATCATTTCTCCTCCATCTTTCACCTATTTCATCAAGCTGTCTATTGCAATGACTGAAAGAATAGAGGTTATCCCACCATAGAAAAAGGAAATCATATATGTTAGAACTCATAACTTCGAGACATACTCCTCATTTTTGCGCCGAAGGATGCCAATTAACAGCAATATGGACCTCCTACAATATTATGGATTGTTTGGCTGCTCCTATATGAATATCCACAATTACTGCAATGAAACTTTCTTAAGGAGTGGTTCTGTCAAATCTTCTACTTTCATTCTTCCTCTACTTTCATGCTTTGTTGGAGCAAAGTGCTACCAATTCTGGCAGTCCATAGTCTTCTTGACAAAAAAAATGGAAGAAAGGATGGGGGGTGGAAAGGGAAGAAAAGTATACTTAACAAAAATTTCCTCACCAAAAGAAAGGTCCAGCTTACTGCAACCCAACCGAAAGTAAAACGTAGATATTTTATAAGAGGCTAGACCAGTCCCCTAGGCAGGAAAGAGCAGAATGCAGAAACACTGATGTAGAGGACTTCTTGTGGAGAAAGATTTCGGCATCTCTCTCCTTCCTAAGGCTCCAATAAATAGGTAGTGACGGTTGATCCAACAGTATCTGATATTAAATATGATACAGTTCCATGTCCAAATGAACCCAGAGGGACAACAATGTTCATGGTCATTCTTTGATATATAAAAAACCTCAAGTTCGATTCAAATGTTCTTGGTCGAGGTACAATTGATAAAGACTGGATTGGCTGATTCAATAGAGTGATTGCAGAAGGGACATTTATTATTGACATGCCATTCTTTCGTTGTTAGGACCTCACCAATTTAGAGTCTGTTTCTGATAAAAAGCCATGTACAGATAATGGATATTTGTAAGAGCAGCAGCTTTCAGACCCATAGATCTAACGCTGGCCTGATCAGCTTTAAATCACAATGGAGATATCCTCCCTTGGTTTAGAAATTTTTCCCCTAGAAGAGGTGAGACCGAGGTAGGATCACCGGCAGTGAAGGAACCACAGGGACCTCATGGCCGCGAAGAAGATGCACTTCGAGTTAAAGAACTGCTCTCTGCTCCAATGGATTCCTAACAAACTCAACAATTGAAACTATTAATCCATGCACAGTCCACTCTCATTCCACAAATCAACTATAGCATATGCCACAACTCCTAAACTTAGGTAGTTAAAAAACCAGAGACTTTTGCCTCCTAAGCCATGGAGCAAACATCTCTAACTTCTACCACCCTTCTGGGAGTTCTCTATTTTTCTATGAAAAATGATGATTCCAAGGAAATACCCCCCCCTTATTAATTGCAGTCCAGGTGATCCTAGCAACCAATGCTAATACTTGTGGCGCTGCTCAGCTGGTACGAGAAAATTCTATCGTTGGTGTTGACAAATTATCAACAAAATCATGAACCATAACTTTTTGAGCTATGCAACCATTACCCAAGAATGAAGCTGGATTTTTTAGCTTTGAAGCTATCGCCTCTAGCTGAGACCTCTTGCCAAGAGGAGAGGGTGTCAACCAGGAGTAAAAGATTATCATTGTCATAAAATTCATATTATGCATAATTTTAGAACTTCTAACAGCGCACCTAAAACATGCACGCCAAAAATAATGTTGTTTCATACATTCAGTTTTAATGCAAGATGGCCAAAAAAGATAGTCCAGCTGCTGATACGATAGCTGATTGGGTAACAAGCCATTTTTTTCTTTTTCTTTTTTTTGGTGAAATTACAATCAACTACGAACGATAAATTTAGTCAACTGGCCTCAGGCAATCAAGCAAGTTTAATTGCCAAATAGCTACTCAGTGAAAGAAGTAAAACCAGCATCAACAGAAAAATATTCATGGCTCGCAAGCTAAATTATCCATTCGATGGTTGTAATTTTTTGTTTTTCCTGGATGGGATACAAATACTGCGTATAAACCAGAACATGTACACGTACAGGCGCAGCGCGTGGGCAGACAATTATAGGGGATAACACAATGACAGCCAACACTGGACAGGGATGGGAAAGCAATCTGGTGCTACGTGGACCAATCAAAGCTTCTAGAACTCTATCTAATCTAAAACTCTCATGCTCCTTTATCCAGTTCCACGTCCATCCCATATCCGGAGCAAAACCATTTCCCTCCACTCATCACAAAGCCACCACAATAACCCACTGCCGCTTACCAAAACCCAACAAGAGAGGAAGAGCTCCGAGAGTAGATAGAGAGAGAGAGAGAGAGAGAGAGAGAGAGAGAGAGATGGCATCAACTGCATGCTTCCTCCACCACCATGCACCCTCCACCTCGAGAACTCCACCACGTCCAATGCCAAGCATCAGGCCCACCCGGCTGGTCTGCAGGGCGCAGAAGCAGGCAGGCCAAGAAGACGAGAGCAACACAGTGGTCTCACGTCGGTTAGCTCTGACAGTACTCGTCGGCACTGCTGCTACCAGTGTGAAGGTCTCACCTGCCGATGCTGCCTATGGAGAAACAGGTGATCTTTCCTTCGATTCTCTGAAACAAAATCACAAGCAATAAACACAGCAGGAAGAAAAAATTGTCAGTTCATTTAAGTTGAGCTTGTGATGGTCGTAGCTGTCAGTATGTGTACAATTACATAGGAAGTTGAACAGAAAAGGAGGATATTCATAATATAGCATGACTGAAATATTAAGAAATAGTATGTAGTTAGCTAATTGGTATACAAAAGTTTTAAATAATCAATGTCACTAGCCAATTGCCTAAAAGATTATTTATTCAATGCAGCTAATATCTTTGGGAAGCCAAAGACAAATACAGATTTCTTTTCATACAATGGCAATGGATTCAAGTTGATGATACCATCAAAGTGGAACCCAAGCAAAGAGGTGGAGTATCCTGGTCAAGTGATGAGGTGGGAAGACAACTTTGACCCCAACAGCTACGTTGCCGTCATGGTCACACCCACGCCAAAGAAATCCATCACTGACTACGGCAGCCCTGAGGAATTTATCTCACAAGTAATTACGTTGCACTGTATATTAGTCCTTAATGAATTTATGCAAGATAATCCTAACCAGGCCATACTCAACATAATAAAAAAAATCATGAGGAACAGTGATCACAAGTTATCCTGCTGTTATGTGTATGCCTCGTGCCAAATTTAATGCTTCTTAGCTTGTAAAATTGATGAACCATAAGTACTAACCAGCAGACCTTTTCTGAAGCTATTTGGTGCCGGTTATATCTTAATCCTTCGCCATCTGTTCCAATTAAAGTTTGCATCCACTAGCACAGCAAGTTTTCTGCATCTTTTCGTACACATTCCATCCATAATCCTTAAGTGATTACGTTCAATTTCCTAAACCTTCAACCCTTATTTAGCCTCAAATTTTTATCGTGTTTTCTCATATTGTTTAACTTGGCACTCTAGTGCTTTGCCCTCGATAAGTGCCACACATGCTTTTCCTTCGGTGAATTCATGTTTCACCCTATTATTCCGAAGTCTATGACATACGTATCTGAAGATTTTCGTTTCTGCCACATTCAAAGTGATTAATCAAATAAAGTTCTAGTTAATCTCATAAAGGTTCTGGGTTTCAGGGGAAAAAAGGGGGAGGGGGGGGGGAGTATTGGTCAGTTTCTCCATATACACAGTTCATAAGGAACAATTATCAGCAAAATTCCTCCACATGTGGCCCCTGGGGTCTCTACACTAGTTGTTCAAGTTCAAAAAAAAGGAAAAAGAAGTACTAGCTCAAGAAAGAAAATGCAAAAGTTGGTAACTGGGCAAGCGTGCAGACTAAGTTCACAAGCAAAAGTTCAGATAACAGAATCCAGGACTCAAGTTCCAATACATTCTGTGCAGGTTGATTACTTGCTAGGGAAACAGGCCTACTCTGGCAAAACAGATGCTGAGGTATGTTAAAACTTAAAACCATACCAAATTGATCAGTCTTTATCAATATTAGGTTTTGCATCTTTTGATACTCACATGACTAACAAAATATTCATGATAATTAAAGAAAACATTATTAAATTAAAAGATTTGTCTTGATAGGGTGGGTTCGACCAGGATGCTGTAGCAACAGCCAACATATTGGAAAGCTCCACACCGGTGGTAGGTGGGAAACAATACTACTACATCTCAGTTTTGACAAGGACAGCAGATGGAGATGAGGGTGGGAAGCACCAGCTTATAATGGCAACAGTTTCAGATGGTAAGCTATACATCTGCAAGGCACAAGCTGGTGACAAGAGATGGTTCAAGGGTAGCCGAAAGTTTGTGGAGAGTGCAGCCAATTCCTTCAACGTTGCATAAGAAAGAGGTTGTGTGACACTTGTTGTGTAAATGAGTTGAATGCAATTAGAACTGGCATCTTTAGGATCAGAATGTGTTTAATGTGAGTTGTCTGATAAGAGGATGGTACATGAGATTTCAAAGTGTCAGACAAGCAATTTAATCTTAAAGATCTTAGAGAACTCTCTATGTTGTGTCCCTAAATGCTTAGCAATGGAAAATGTTATGAGTCCAATACAAAGGCTTGACTCTGGGAGCTCTGCTAAGATTTGACAGACAGCAACTGAAAGGAGAAAAGACAGAGTGGTGGGTATTAAGAATCAATTCATCACAAGCTTATCTGTTCCAACTCTGAATGAACTCATCCCTCAAAACCCAGCAACAGCTGTATTAGGTTTTTAAAAGAAATCGAACATATTTGTAGCGACATATCATTGATGGAATAAGTATTATATAGGGGGAAAGAAAAGAAGTCCATTGGGTATTTAAATTAAAATATGAACAAAAGGAAAAGAAAAATTGAAACAGACGGTTCAGGAGAAGGTATTTTGTCAATTATGCTAGAAAGAAATTGGCTATAGTGAAGGTTATTGGGTAATTCTACATCAAAAATGAGACATAGGAAAAGATGGCAGCAATGGAATAATTTGACAGCTGAAAAGATGGAAGAGGCCCTATTGGTGTTTATTTTGAAACCTTCATCTTCAAAAATAGTTTTCCTTTTACCCATCATTTACTTTCTTGCACAAAAAAACTGTTTAATTCAAGGTATGCCGTACCAGCCCGAATCAGACAGTATAGAGTGTACCGTACCGTACGATACCAGCTCGGTACCAGTACTATGTACCGGTGGCATACCGACACTCGATACGCCAAAAAAATTCCATATGTACCGTACCAACGCTGTGCTAGTGTGGCACCAGTACGAGGTTTAGTACCAAAACGGTGAACCTTAGTTTAATATTGATGCAATAACAACAATCAGAAGAGGCACCCTTTATATTGGAATAACCAAATCAAAGCGCACCTCAATTTTGATCAGACTAGCACTCCAAAGAGGTTATTATATACCATGTTAGCATGATTCAAACTGCCTAATGCCTGAAGTCAAGAGTTGTCAAAAAAGAACTTGAAAGTTTATCTAGAACAGAATTATAACATTCTCAACTTAGAGATTTTGCAAATTGCCATTATGGACTAACAAGATTTCAAGGGTAATCAGTAACTATCAAAACCTGAACCATGAGCAGCATAGAGTCTGAAGGTGCTATAAATAGAAATATAATTATCCATATACGATGCAAAATTTTTAAGACCAGAGGACTTATTTGAATGATCAATGATCAAAGACTTCTCCATACAAGAACCTCTATTTGCCTTCTATGTTTTATAACAATATACACCAAAAATGTTGATGTAACTGTCAGTTCTGTTCAGCACAAATGACCACTTCTAACAGTAGCAAGACAGGAAGCATAAGGTCAAACTAATGTGCCATTAATCAATGAAATGACAAATCCTTTTGTAGATCAGGTCAAATTATTTTTCTTCTTTGTATTTGCTTATGATGCACTTTGATCATGCAAGACCCACATCCCTATCCTGCAAGGATGAAGTTAGGTGGGAACTTATCTTAGGTTGATGAACATGCAATCAAGGATGACTGAGACTAGGTATTAGAGGAAAGAAAGGAATGACTGCCATGAAGCAGGGAAAAGGGTTGGACTGCTTTGCTTCCTTAATTAACATTCCCAGAGGCTATTGCAATCTTTCTTCATTTTCCTTTGTTCTAATATTTGACAAGCATGACCAAGTAGAGCAGTTTCTAAGCATCAATAGTGCAAACTGATTTATGAGAACCAGAATGTAATCCGCCAAAATGTTTCCAGCATCAAGATTCACACTCACAAATTTGTGAGTAGCACTGTTAATTAACATTTAATATCAAAATATGGAGGTTAATAAGATTAACAGAATACCATGGTATATGCCTTTAGAAAGCCTCCAATTAACATTATCACTGCATTGTAGTGTTAACTTCAAAAGCAGATTCAGCAATAAAACTCTCCTGTGAATAGACAATAACTTTGCCACATGTTGCATAATGAAGAGCAAGGATGTAACTTCTAATACTTTAACTAGTTCTGCAATAATAAAATACAAGAACAATAACAGGAAATGATTCCAGAAATAACTTGAGTTCTGCAACTTAACCTTTTTTTGCAGGGTGATAGATTCTATAACATAAAAATTGAAAGGATGTAGAAGTGTAGCCAGTAAATAAAGAAACATAGGCAATGAAAAGGCAAGATCTAAAAAGTACAATATTAAGGAATTATGGAAAATACTTGACATTTTCCAACATTGGGCTAATATGTAGTTAAGTCAAAAACCCAGCTGGAAACATTCTACTTTGGGCCTATTTGGGTAATCTAGCATGATTGGGCTGGATTTCCTGCTGGATTCATGGATGGGGAAGCCCATTTGGGCATGGCCCATGTCAACCCAACACACCCCTAGCCCGAATCCTATGGGATTAAAAAAAAGACCCCTTAGTTATAATAATATTTATTTAATATTCAGTTATAATTTTAATTTAATTTAAATATATTAAGATATTTATTTCATCATTATAACATCACGGTTCAATTTTGGTTGACCCAATAGTTGAACTAGTGACCCGTGACCGGTATCTTTTTCAATTCAATCAATGCTCTATGTTTTAAAACATTCTTATCTATTGCCCATTATTAGAGCTTATTGTTCCAAATTTTCTCTAATAATTCTGCAAATATCCTATACCCCATTGATATGCACACCTTATATAACATATCATGCTAAATACTAGAGTTTGAAATACCAACAGTACTGCCCTATACCATAGTATATACCTCCCTAAATTGCGTACTGTACAACCTCATAGCAACACAATCTTTTATATATGCCAACAAACCATAAGTAGATATGGGGTGTAATGTAGTACATACTATGCCGGTCCACCATGGTTACGCCCCATACCATGGTATCTCAAACCTTGCTAATGACAAACAATGTTCTCTGTCCTTCTCCCTAGTATTCTTCAATGCAAGCCCAACATGTCTACCAGACCTTGAAGGAAAACAAATGAAAGTTTGAAAATCATCCATGACGTTGGCTCTATTCTATCTTTCCAAAATTTATAAGTCAATCTGACTTGCTCATTTTTATGGTGAATTCTAAATTTTTTTATGCTAATGGGTAATGTTATCTGCAAGCCAAACAAGCCTAGGCCTCTTAAATGGGTTCAGCGAGGGCTACCAACTCAAAAGCAAGGCTTGAACTAGAAAACATGTTCCTTTTATCAAGTGGGCCGAGATTGGGCTTAACTATTGTAACAACTCAGGAGCTCACCCAAAACAGCTAGCCAAAAGGTGTTATTTATTCCTTGACCATGTATAAATATCCATAATCTATCCAGCATATAGCTAATGTGGGACTAAATGCACACATGTACGGTCCTTACATACTCCCTCCCGTATAAGCCCTGGCATCCTCATGAAGCTAAAAGTCCAAATCCATTCAAATCCAATCATAAATACCATAAATTCAATCACAAGCACCACGATCAATCCATAGACAACCCAAATAAGCTCATGTTATAGTGTCCCCTAGTCCACATGAGCCATAGGTCGATACCATTTATAACAAACAAGGACCTCACCCAAAAAGGCTAAGATGTTATTAGATTTCTTGGCCAGCAACCAAGATCTACTTAATATATAGCCAATGTGAGACTAAATACACGCCCACATGGGTCCTCACATTCATTTTCATACACGTAAGTTCAATTCGAAAATGTCATGTTCAACGTAACAGCCTTTTTAACTAAAACCACATTATCCCTGTAGCAAGACCTGTAGTACCGTATTTAAATCCAGCAAAGTAGGTCCATAGTACTACATTTAACCCCTGCAGAGTAGGTCCATAGTACCACACTTAACTCCTGCCAAGTAGGTCCAAAATAATCAAGTCCCAGAACAGTCATAGTACCAACATTTAACCCCCGTCAGTGGAGTCCACAATATAGCCAAGCTGAGAATCCAAATCCAAAACATATCAAAGAATCTTTATAGAAAAATATATATCATATTCCAATCAAAGTATACATATTCCATATAAGATATATAAACAACATACATAATATTCTATATTAAAAATATTAGTTCCAAACCAGAAATTTATTTTCCATTCAAACACAGTTTCATCAAGTTCATAAATTGCATGTAAATCATTTATAATGTATTTGATATAAAATTTTATATTAATTAATTAAAAAATCTAGGAAAGGTGGATTGCTACTTACACATCTACTAGCAGTAGGTAGATGTTGGGTACTTATATATGACCGAGGAATCCAAATTACACCTTCTAGATAACCTTTTTGGGTAAGGTCTTGGGTTGTTACAATATCAAGTTTGATAGGCCATAAGAGTCCTAATTAAATAATTACATGTGTACAATATACACAGTTACACACAAAATAATCAATTAGTTACTATTAAGTATTAACAATCACATAGTAACTATCAGCTACTTTACAATTTATGTTTTGTTACTATAACAAAAATTTTCTTCAAAAAGAAGTTGTGGAATATAGACAACCATTATTTTTTAAATATAGGGGAAACACCATTCCAACGAAGAAAAAAGTGAATATGGAATTACTAGAAAAAAAAATAGGGCTTTTGAGCTAGGTTGGGCCTTTCTATGATGGCTAAACTAAGTTTGGTATTAGTTCACTAAGATCCATCATGGGCTTGGGCTTCAAAATTGGCGTCTAGGACACGCTTGAGTTGCATGGCTTGGTCCAATCTCAAATCATTGATAGCCTCAATATTTGACCTTGGTAGTGTGGAAAAAAGAAGGCAAGTATATAAGGTAACAACCAAGATTCATATATGAACTCCAATCTAATTTAAATTCAGCGATTAATTAGGTGTGGATCATGCAACCCTTCATGAATAGAGATTTCTAAGGTAGATTCAAGTGGGAACTTAGCTAAAATTTTCACTTGATGCAATCCAGTTTTGAAAATCCAAATTAAAATATCTTAATAGCATGATTGGCTCAATTCCAAGGTCAACTAATTGATGCATTTAGGTCATAAAGTAGTGCACAGGTTCAAGCAAGCATGTCCTTGGAAACTGGTAATGACAATTAGGCTCCAAAACCGTGTCAATAAAACATATTAAAAAAAATAATAGTGCAAAGTTTCACAGAACAGGGGGAAACTTCATTTAGGAAGAGAAGGTTAAGAATAATTGAATAAGAGCTTCTTGTTTAAGGTTTTTCGTCTATAAAATTTATATAAGAAATTAATACCATCATCAAATACTTAAGAAAGAACGACAAGAAAGAAAAACTTGGAGATTTTAACATCCACAATAATTCTTTTTATTGGTAATTGTTTATTCATTAACTATGAGAAAGTGAGAGGAGAAATTGCAAAGTTGGTAGAGCTTAGGGAAGAATAGGGGATTATTAAAGTTATATAGAGAGGGATCAACGAGATTAAAGGTAAGGCATAAGGAGTGAAATGAGGATCAGGTCATAGAAAAAGGAAAGGTGGGAGTATCTAGTGAAGAAAATCCTACCCAATCAATATGGTATCAGATTAAGAAGCATTTGTTGAGAGGGAATAAGAGCAAGAATTAGTGTTCCCTTTGCTAAGAGTGGGTACTACAGAAAGAGGAGGCAGGGTGGCTGGTCAATGGACATTAAAGATTGTGTCATGGAGAGAACGTCCTAAGTTTAGATCATCTCAATTCCATCTATAATCAAAGAGTTCAACAATGGGGATTTACTGCACAAATAAATCAGCAAAAGGGAATCACTGATAAGGTCAATCAGCAATTTCAGGCCTTCAAATCACAACATCATAATACAAGATCAGATGCTCTATTATCCTACATCCACGCATTGGCAGGCTAAATTTAACTCAAGTCCTGGCAGTGCTTTGAATGAATGGATCCAGCTTACAAGGTTTTCTTAGAGCAACTATTCAAGGATTCTTAAATAGAAAGGAAAGAAGAGCAGAGATGGATGCACATTTCTATGGACCCCACATATGGAAAAGGCCAAGAAATAGATTTCCTACTCTGCTCAAACGAGGATCAATGTGGGAGCCTTTGTGATTATGTTCCCATGAATGGAAACAGAGCTAAAAACAAAGAGCTAAGGAGGAGACCATATGGAAGTCCTATTTTAGGAATAATGACAAGAAATAATTTACATAATGTCTTCTTGTTCTCTTGAGGTATGACACCACAGCAACGGAATTTCTTAGGTCCCACGGTGAGTCAGCTAATATCCTTCCTCTTCCTTTCATACTTTTTATATTTTTATTTTGTATTTCTGTTTTATGTAAGATCTGGTATTATTCTCCTGTTTTTCTTCCACTATCAATTTTTTTAACCTAAATTCTACTGACTCCTAACCGGCTACCCATTGAACTTTTAGCCCTCTTGCACAAAACAGTTGTTTAGGTTCACCTCCAAATCATTTGTTTCTTTCATCTTACATCTCCACCACTAAGTTGCAGACAACTTCAACCTAAGGTAATGTTACCTGCTTTAGAAACTCCACAAAGCTCAAAATCCAATCTGCTTCCTAAAACTTCTTTTATTCGAAGTGTTTTTCAAAAATATTTGCATCCCTATACTTGCCCCTGCATCCACTCCCAATTTTAGCAACAAAGGTCCATGTCTACTAGTTGGATCTTTAATCCAAAACCTTCAACTGCACACTAGTCAATCAATTTTCTTCACTTTAGAGAACTCAGATTGTTAGTTCAATTCATATGAACATTGCGAATTGAACATGTTAGACAGCAAAGCATTAAATTGAGTCCTAGGTACCCCCAAACAAGTATTGTATGGAAACACATACAAGAACTGGATTTAGACATCTTTCCAAGCATCGAACTTAGTAAAAGAAGCCATTTTGTAAAAGAAAACATTGAAAGTTACATTCATTAATATCTTACAATATACATGTCTCTCATTCAAACTTTTCAATTAGTAATAAGCATTTAAAAGCAAGTTTTGCAGTACCAGTACTATACCATGCCGGACGTATCATACTGTACCGCACTGGTATGCAGTCTCGTACTGTACCAACTCTCCATACGCCTCGCCATCTCATACCGTACCATATACCGACACTGCAATAGAATGATACTGATACCGGATCCGATACCGAGACGGCAAACCTTGTTTCAAAAAAAAGACATTTTGCAATGCTATTTTATGCGTACGTGCCTGACAACTAAAAGAAACACGTATCGTCCAAAATAGCTAGATATCAAGGTCAAAGTAACATAGGCCCAAACCTTTTAGTTTCATATCCACTAGATTCTCCTCCACATCCATTACCAATTTTGCATTGAATTTCAATTTTCATAATAAATTCTAATTAAAATTTATGTCTAAATTGAACTTTCCCACTACCTATTGGTTAAGTTTCAACATAAACACTAAGGCCCTGTTTCGATGCTCGTTATATGAAGGTTAGGGATGGGTTAGCCAAACAAGAGCGAAAAAGGCGTGTTAAGTTCAATCAATCAACACCCCAAAAAGCAACCTAACCCAATTAACTTCATAGGGGAGGATGAAATAAAGTTAACCATCGGAGCTCTCTCTCTCTCTCTCTCTCTCTCTCTATACTTCTTCACTTTTTTCTACAACTTATCCCACTAACCCTCAAAATGTCAACCAAACAATGAATAATTCTAACCCATGGTTACCTGGTTAGCAAGTTCTGACCAATGGCTTCATCCTTTTATCCCCCAATTAACTATTTGGTTCACTTCTGACCAGTGGTATTTCTATGTGTGAGTAGCGACAGGGGAAGATCCAGTTAGGTTTTCAATTTCTATGTGCGAGTAGTGATGGTGAAGCTTGTGCATAAACTTTAATCATTTTCTCACCAAGTTGGGTTTTGAAAAAACTCAGGCCCTCTTACTCATGCTTTTAATATAGTTTTACTAGATACTATGCTAAAAATTTTGTTAGGAAACAAATGTCATGCTAAAGAACTTGCTACAAAACAAACTTACAGAGAAGATGCATAGGATCATCCTAAGTTCATAAAATACAACATTGAACAGTTTACAAATCACAGAATTGATTGACTAGACATTCTGCAAAGAAGAGTCGACTAAATTGCAGACTCTATATGTTAGTGATTTTCAGCAGGGAAGTTCATAAAATAGGACCATCCTAAGTCCATAAACTTACAGGGAAGTTTAAAGAGACAACATAGACAGCTAATAAAATATCATATATGATGTAAACTTTTTAAAACAAGAATATTCATAAAATTGTGTTAACAAAAACAATTTTAAGATAATGAGTTTGAGAATAATAAATAATTATCAGTGATGTCTAAATTCATGCAAGTATATGCACTCTAATACTGACCCTTATCATCTTAGCATCATCATTTGCTTCATCGAAGCAAAGTAACATATTCTCTAAATTCCCCAGCCACGGCTACCTTCCAAGCGATAAACCATCTCATTCGAACCAAACCAAGTCTTTCTCTAGCTTGGTCTAGCCTCATACAGGACCTCCTTTTGATTATTAGTACTGCAAGAAACATTTCATGATCAAATGTGTACACAATATGGAAACTCCAACTGAATTTATAACAACCAAACTATAGCAGAAGCTACTGAAATATAGATTAAAAAAAAAATTATATACAGCATATCTACCACACCACAATTATCAATGATGTACTAGCAGGAGACAGACATCTGTTATATATAATGAATAACTGCATTACCTAACTACATTGTTGGCAAGGAAACTTGCTGACATCGAATGATGCCTGCAGCTCCGCCATAACACAACCATCTTTCACTCCCTCTGTTCATGTTCCACCTTATTCTATGCATAGCCACAACTTTGGGAGGGTATGCTTCAAACTGTTGTGCAGATCCTTCATCTCTGTTTTCGTTTCTTTGCAATATCCCTTGCTCTATTTCAGCATGAAATTTTGTTTGGCCAGATATTGCACTTGCATGCTGCTTCTTCCTCTCATTCTTTCTGGATTTTGATGTTGTATTTCCCATTGTTTCTTCACTACCTAAACATGAAGCTGGTAAGAAAGGGAGACAAGTAATGATTGGTAAGAAACTTTGGCAGCAAGAATGGTTGGAAATTTCTATGATCACCTGAAACAGCATGACCTCTTTGTTCTGTCTGATCTATATCTGACAAGCAACCATGCAACTGCATGGTCTGAGCAGTGTCTACACAGTCATCAACCAACTTCTTTTGCGTGAAAGGAATGTTGGGCAATGGAACATCAGGTAGTGGGCTATTGATCTCAAGAACTTGGCCTTTTTCCATAAGTGACCCGCAAAGGAAATGCGGCTTAGGGTTTCGCTTTGGATCTTTGTCCACAGCTTCAGTAAGCTACTCAGGAGAAGAGTTTCACAATAGTCTCAGAAATGATACATATTGTCATTTTATATCATTTAAAAATGATATAGAGAGAAATCATTGTATTGGATTGGGATAAACATCTCCTTAAAGCTTACATCAGATAGTCCATTTACCTGAAACCGAACTGCAGAACCATCTGCACCACAATAAGCAACGAGACCTGAGAATTAACAAAAATATAGATTGATTGATAAGTACTATATATTGGTTTACAAGCAGGAAATCAAGCAGCATGCAATATTTGACTGTTAAAATGACAGCGCATTGGGCAACACTAGAATCACAGTTCATACATATGCTTATAACATACGCATCTCTGAATGGATATGTATGCATAGAGATACCCTTTTCTAGCTCACTAATGTTGGAGACAGAATCAATGGAGAATAATATGTGTAACAAGTTGAATAAAATCCATTCTTTCCATAACCTGGAGTGTAATATATAGTTTCTCAACAATGAAAAGCGCATTATCTTCCCAATAATTCCATGTAAGTTATATGTACAAAATATTATGATCATTTATACTCAAGGATTTAAGTATAGTTATACACCAATGCAAATTGACCATATAGATTCATATTTGGTAGAAGATACCAGTACTGGCATGCTCCTGGTACCGGTACCATACCGACACGTATAAACTCATCTTTCATGTATGAGTACATGGAGTACCATGCACCCACAAGGTACCCATCATACCAGTAAGGTACCCATTCCATCACACTAAACCTTTTTTCTATGCTTGTATCACCATTTGGCAGGCTTACACATTGGTTTCAGAAAATTAACCTGTGTTTATTAGACTTAAAAAATAACTTCATCCAAGATATGTTAGCTGGAAAAATATGAGGTGCACTTGAGATACCAACATTTTGCTTGAAAGACATCTTTTCTTCATCATGATCTGATAAAAGCTACATATATCTTTGTACTATATTATACTTTGCAAGCAAGCAAGTCCCCTTTGATTTTATCTATCAAAACAGTGCTTTGGCTAGAAGGTTTCCACTACCCTCACCCCTCCTTCCTTGTGCCCCAGATGCGGCAAGTGTAGGTGGACCCCATGAAAGCACAACCAAAGAAAAGTAGAACTATATACCATTAGTAAAGACCTTAACATCAAGAGTAGAGAAAGCTAAGGATTAGAGAGACAAGCACAGATTTAAGTTGGAGATGGTGAAATGAAACAGGGATAGAAAAGTTGCAAAGAGAGGTGGAAACATTGGATATAGTGTGGTAGGGCTACTCAAACAAAGAATTAAGCATACTGGTACCGAGAGCAAGAAAGGCTAGTTGAAGGAGAGGGGACTTTTAAGAGCGAAATGCAGTTGGAGCAGGGGGGAAGGGGTTTTATTCTTTAGGGTATTAATTGGAATTGGAGGATAAGGAGAGATAAAGGGCAATGAATCTTTTTTCATTATTTATTGTATTTGGCTTTCTTTCTAGTTTCTAGTCTTCTATAGTCAGTCACTATGCAAGCCAAAGCAATGGAGTATTTAGCTCTAGAAACTGTCACAGTTTAAAATTAACTAAAAAGTTAGGGCGTGACCTTCCACTTCGACATTTCCATCTGCAAAGGGTTATTTTCTAGTCTCGAAAGTTAGGGATGCCCGGTACAGTATGGTGCACCCAGTATGATAAGATACGGTACGCTCGGTACGGCAAACCATGACTGGCATGTTCTCGATAATTGTGGGTTCTCTCTTCTTTGATATGCAAGTCAAAGATTTGGCTTCAAATATGGAAATCATTTCAAAATAGGACACCTCGGAGAGGAGAATAGAAGTTTAGTCTGTGCTAAAGCGGGTGCAACATGTAAAATTGATTTTATGTGAAAAAGCTATCAACAAATTTGATCCAAAATTGGTAGCATTGTACTGATCAATTACTATGTTGCATGGGT
This sequence comes from Phoenix dactylifera, assembly GCF_009389715.1. Lineage (NCBI taxonomy): Eukaryota > Viridiplantae > Streptophyta > Magnoliopsida > Arecales > Arecaceae > Phoenix > Phoenix dactylifera. The sequence continues at coordinate 9,406,490 of NC_052407.1, forward strand.
TTGGTTTATGGGCATCGAGTGGGGGTGCGCATCTTGAAGTCAGACTTGCACTATCCCCAAATCCTAGGGCATGGGAACTTGGCTTAAAAGGATCCAAAAGTTGGGTGCGGGTATGTGGACACGTCCTACTAGCTGCTATTTTGCAATTAGCCCTTATCTGATTAGCATTGAATGTTGAATCCATGCACAAATTAGGCATTATTTTTACAAATGGTCCTTTTATACATACTAATGCATGGTTAAAATTAAAATTAAAATACTCAATCAATAAGGCCTAAACATTAATTGGTAGTCTGTTCAAGGATTAAACTTTAATTTTACCCAAGCACAACATGTGTTGAGCCCTAATAAAACCCTAGCCCCCTTTTATGGTATCCCTCGAACCCCACCACCTATTCCACAGAAAAACACTGATCCACCACAACATAGCTAACCTCCGTCTCCCTCCTCTTCTTTCCTTCATTCCTTTCTTTCTTTTCTTCTTCTTTCTTTCCTTTTCTTCTTCATGCCTTTCTTCCTTCCTTTCGTCCTTCTTTCCTTCCATTCTTCCTTTCTTTTCATCTTCTTTCTTTCTTCCTTCCTTCCTTCGTTCATTCCTTTCTTTTTTCTCCTGTACAACCAATGCACAAGTGTGCCAGATCTAAATCACATACCCATGTGATCTAAATCAAGCAATGCAAGTACGCTGAGGCAAAATAAAGCGTCCGGCTATCATAGATCAAGAAAAGGTGCTACATTGTTATTTAAAAGAAACAACTAAATAGATAAAGATCCGCAAAACCAGTACTAAGAACTGTATCGGTGTGTTACCGGTTCGATACGGTATGGTCAGCACGATACAGTACACACCCTGTCCCAAGACAAGCTTTCAACATTTTTCTCACTCCCAATGGTATTATTTGAAACTGGACGATACCGGGCGATTCCGCTCAATTCGAACTAGTACGGACTGATTCAACTCATATAGTACGGGGCAGTATGGGTCCATATAGCAAACCTTGGAATAGATTCATATTCCTCCGATTTTGACTAAAGCTACTATTGAACATGTCTATATAGGAAATGTTGCCAATATTTTGGTAAACTTGCCTCAAGTAAAATAGCTAGATATTCAAGTCACTTATTAGAACTTAGAAACCAATTGTTGCCCCACCATAGGTCAACTTGGAAAAAATGTAAGATCACCCTATAGTTGCAACGAAAAAAAAATGCACCTAAGTGGACAAAGTCAAAGAATTTATTTTAAAAAAAAAAATACTTCAAACGTTGATTGGTATCTTATCCATGGAATCAAAAATGGACTGAACATACCTAGAGTTCGTGACACCTGGGCATTCCAAATGGCGAAAGACGAGCAGCCAAAGTTATGCAGTCCTTGATACTTTGTCCCAGCAAATGGTCTTCCAGTAACAGGAACATCATATGCTGCTTTCCACAAGCTGAGGATCCTCAAGGTTCCATCATCAAGCGATAAGATAATACATCTATAAGGAAAAAGCATGAATTTTAGAATTCTACCCGCATGAATGATACTTATCTGCTGCTAATTGTACAAGTAATATGTCATGCATGTAACCTCATATGCTTACATGTGGTAGCAATAAATTTTTACAGAGTAAACTATGTGCTTGAAATAGATGTAAATCTACTTCTGCATGCATGTTCCAGATAAATAAAAGTTTAATCAGAATAACAACTTCTACATTTGAAAACCACCAGAAATCCAATACAACTGCCTTTCTCCCCAAAACATAGAGATACACAAGAGTTTTATAGTTGCATCAAATGGACAGAAAGCTAATTGAATTAATTATCGCACTGTATCCAATAAGCACTCAGATCTTTAGCTTTTATGAATTATGAGGGTATGGCTTTACAGAAATCTGGAAATAAGTGAAATAGCACTTAGTGTATTTTCCTTTTATCCTCAAACTAATTGAAGTGAACCTTTATGCATCAAAAAGCCAATACTAAAAGAATCAAATTTATAGAAAACTAGCATGCATTCATTTTGCTTTCACTTTTACAAATGAGTGTTTTAAAAATATTTTCAGACAAGTGCATACCTTTGGTTGCTTTAGAATAGACACAAACAACTCTAACTGTCCACACCCTGAAAGCATGTGGTGTGTACCGCAGCACATTCACATGCACCGAGATATATTCAAGGCATGTGCATGAATGCATTAATATATTTTCAAATGACATGCCCAAGATACGTCGTACCGTCCCAAATCGGACGGTACAGGGCATACCATCCCGGATAGTCCCCAAAACGGGCCAATTCGGCCTTCTGAAATGGTAAACCAAGCGACTACTCCAAATCGGCGGTATGGAGCAGTACCTGTGAGAACCAGCCTGTTCGCAATTGTCTGGGTTCGGATCAAGTTGTTGCCCGAGTTCGCACCATGATGCGTGCATGATGGGTGATGCGCATGTCCCATGCGCATCCACACCTATCGCATGCATCTGCGCCTGCCATATGATGCTTCTGGATTTTTTTTCACATGAGGCTCAATTAGTGAGTCTCGTGTGACCTATGGGAAGAAGGCTGAGTGTCCCAAAATTTTAGCGTAGCGCCTTTTAAAAAGAATAAAAATCGGCCCAATCTTGCCAACTTCATCTATTTCAGCACGGATTTTTGTTGAAATCAGGTAATGCCAATCTCCTCTCTTCATTTCTATTATTTTTTTTATTTTGAGGCCAAAAATTGGCCATAATTTAAAAAATAGAGAAAAACCATGTCAAATTTTCATATTTTGGTGTCATTTCGTCATATATTGTAGATCTAGGAAAGATATACATGATGACACCAAGACCTTGAATTTTCATTGAATCTAGTTAACACCGTGGGGCCTTTCACTCGCTCTGGCACTATATTTTTTAAATTTAAAAATACATTTTTGATTAAAAAATTAAAAAAATAAAATTCAAAAATACTGAAAAATCAAAAATATGTTTAGGGACATGAACGCCACTCTTCATGAAAATTTCATAATGCTTTATTCAACTTTGGCAGGAACACGTGAATGGTGACATAGGTCCAAAATTGAATAAAATTAAAAAATAAGTGGCTTTCCAAGCATGCCCATGGGATAAAAAATATATATATAGCATCCGGAATGGGAGTTACACAGATGTAAGCTCAAAATAATTTTCTGATTATTTGAATTTAATAATTATTTTTAAAATAAAAAATTGATAAAAAATATAACAAAAAATTATGAAAAATAGTATTATGTATAGATAAATCAGAAGTATTTTTTAAAGTAGAAAATATATTTTTTGCAGCATGTTGAAATTTCACTATTTTTCAAAAAATAATAAAATCGAGATAAGCTGAGAAAATAATAAATGCAGCATAACAATTATGGTTCCGCATTTTTCTGAATTAAAATAAAATAAAATAGATATTTTATTTAAATATTCAATTAATTAAAAATTAATTTAAAAATTATTAAAATTAGTTAATTAAGCTTAGTACTATACAGTTAATTACCTAAATATCAGTTAAACTAAAAATGTTTAATACAGGGTCTGCTGTGCCGGTACCGGACGCCGTACCGGTTGTCCAACAGCACGAGTTGGTACAGGCCTGCGCCGTGTCGAATCTGTACCTATGCAGGAGACTACGGGAGAGAAAAAGAGAGCGTGCGGGGCTAGAGGAGGCCAGCGGAGGGCCGGCCGAGGTAATTTTTAATTTTGAAATTTGTAAGTGAAGTTGGCAAGCGATTTGCCGACTTTACATAAAAATCGCAAAATTTTTTAGCGGTCGAACCCCTGTTTCAAACGAAACAGGGGTCCGACCATAGCCTCCGCCATCTGTACCAGCGTCGGCCTCTATCGACCCGCCAGCAGCCTCCCTCCCTCTCCCTCCGTCCCCGCTCTCTTTTTTTCTCTTTCCTTCTTCGATGACAGCATCTCGATTTCTTTGTCGAAACCGTTCCGGTCCACCGCGGTACGGCTCGAGACGCCCCGAACCGAACGGTTTAATATGGTTCCGCCGACCTTGGTTTGACATGTGTTCAATTGCAGAAACGAATCCATCCAGAAGGAGCCGGAGCGTAACATCGGCTGGAATCACGATATCATGCTCTCGGGTCAGCAACACTAGAGGTGCAAGTGGTGCGACACCGAGTTCAGTGGTGCATCTTGCTGGCAGTTACCCCAATGTGTCGATGTGCCGAAATTGCCTCTAAAATATCTAGCAACTGAAAAAGAAGCACTTCAATGATTTTAAAACAATGAATGGAATCAGTGAAGAAGATGGCTGCCCAGAATAAAACAGAGATATATAATCGAGCAGCAGAGACACCATCCTACTATTCCAGAGTGTTAGCGGGTTCTATTCCAGATGATGAGGCATAGATCGAGGCTACCATCCAGACGAGCTTGGATGACTAATGGTCGCAAGAGGTGACCAGACAAGGCTCAATTTGGGCCCTTACAGTATGAGTCGGGCTCTAGTTCGCAAGCCGGTGGGTCAAACCTAAAGTTTAGAAAGGCCTCCTCAGTAAGAAAGGATGTCAGCGGAGGTGGGAGAAGAATAGCATCTACATTGAGAGTGTTCAGTAGCAAGCGCAAGAAGTCCTCCAGAGAGATACCACCACAAGCCAATATTCACGATCTTGATCCATATGCCTTTCCTCGCAAAATTTTTTAGCGGCTGAACCTCTGTTTCGAAAGAAACAGGGGACCCACCGCGGCCTCCGCCTTCTACCTGAGCGCCGACCTCCGACGGCCCTCCGTCAGCCTCCCTCTCTCTCCTTTCTCTCCTTTTCTCTCCCCCTTTCGCCCCTCCCCCGCCTCCACTACTGTGTCGGTACATGCCCAGCACGGCACGGCACGGCACGGACCCGTACCAACCCGTGCCACGGATAACCGGTCTGGTGCCCGGTACCGGCACAGCAAACCATAATCGATACCATGTTGGTACAAGATAAGAAACAAGATATATAGAGAGCTTCTGCGTCCTAGTACCACTTCAATCATATTCCAACGAATACAGTAGCCAACAGATACTACCGGTCAGCCATCGCCTCAATATAGAGAGCGGGACAAGGTGGATCGTCCCAGGCCAAAGGATATTTATGGTAAGCTACTTGACAACAAGAACAAGCTCAAGAAATGGATAGCTTCATATAAGAGCAAATGGGGTTAACAGTGATATCTGATAGGTGGACACATCCCAGCAGACGAAGCATCTAAACTTTCTGATTTATTGTGACATGAAGACCTTCTGCAAGTCAGTTAATGCTTCTTTTAAAGTACATGACATAGTACATTCTGAAACTGATGATGTGATAGATCATGTGGAAGAGCAGAACATTGTGCAAATGGTCACCGATAATGGACCACATTATAAGACTGCTAGTGAGTTATTGGTGAAGAGGTGGCCCCATATGTTCTGAACACTGCACTGCACGCTGCATCAACCTTATGCTGATGAACATCGAGAAGATTCACAAGGACAGGCAGGTCGTGGAGACAGCACAGTCTATCACCAGATTCATTTACGATACATAGGTCGTAACTTTGATGAGAAAGTTCACTACGGGAGGAATGTTAAGGCCAAGTGATACATGGTTTGCAACAAATTATATTGCACACATGCAAATGGGCTTCCTTTATCATATCATGATGGGCGCTAAAGAGCATATCAGGCAAGCAGATCAAATGAATACCTATGAGAGTACATAGATATTATTGAGCAGAGGTGAGACTACCAAATGGGTAGGGAGCTGCAGCTAGCATGTAAGAATATGCATTAAAATAGTTGTTTATTGTCTAGTTTTCTATTTGGTCATGTCATACTAAAATAATTGAAAATTTTATGGGCAGCTTGCTACTTGAACCTGAAGTTCCAGTACGGCATCCTGGGTATTCCAATGGACGACGAACATCTGTCCGCCCTGCACAGTGTGATATACAAGATGAAGACTCATCCAAATTCCACAATGCAATATCTTGAGGAGGTTAGTTAATTTAGGTGCGCTATGTCTTCCATAATTTTAAATTTATTCAATATATTATAACATCGCGAGCCATATCTCCTTTATACAGACAGCTATTTAAGGAGGGCTTCCACAGCTTCGATGAACGAGATGCTGTGCTCAACAAGGGAAGTATCATGATGAATCTAGGTATATTACATATAAACAATAGCTATTAGGTGGTTAGTTTATAAACTTGATATTTTATCATTGAGGCGTCTCTGTGTGAGACGGTTCCTCTGTTTGCTGTGGATCAGAGCAAATGCGGACCAATTGCGTTCACAGCCACTCGAGGACACCGTCTGTGAGAGGATTCGGATAGCCAGCCACCTTAGATGTCCGGCCGACCTTTGAAATGAAACCACCATTCAGCTGCAAAAAAATTGAACAAAATTACATAAATATGCACTACAATCCAAATTGAGGCTTAAGTGCATCAAGGAAGATTTGGAATTGAAGTATAATGATCCGCTCCATAATGATTTTGTATAAGATGATGAGGATCCGATGATTGGTTACTTAAGGGCCGGCAACGGGAGCCAAAACTCAACGAGCTAGGATTGCCTCACGACTAGCTAGTATTGTAGCCAGCGAGGCCAGGGTGGATGCAGAGCAACGGGAAGAGCATCAAATCTAGCATATAGTAGGCAGAGAGGTCGGTGGGGATCAGATCATCAGATGATTCCATGCCCGAGATATCCTCCCAACAATTTGATCAAGAGATGCTCGGATAAGACCGCCACACTACTCGGTCCAGCCAGTCAGGAGGGCATGATCGATCATCACAGCGGAGTCAGTCAAAGCGGGGTGAGATACGAAAGAAAGCAGCTGAGAAGAAAGGCAAAGGCAAAGGCAAGACCCCATTGGACAGAGTGGACTTAGATTCAAATACTAGGGAGCCCTCACACTCATGGTTATATAGGAATAGCAGCGATGATGCGTCTGGTGGCCAGGGAGGAGGTCAAACCACTATGTATGGACAGCCCCAAGATGGGATTCGATTCATCGGAGAATCCCAATTCACTCACGCCATGCAAGATAGAAACCACGGTGCATGACAGAGAGACCGCAAGGATACGTTGCATATAAGAGATGAGGTTCTCGAGGTCATGGTGGATACGAAGTTACTACAGAAGGTATCAGGTTCAGAATCCTATATGGGATCCTATGGATATGGTGTTGCCTCCTTTACTTATGGATATGGTGCTTCACACATGTCATCCCCCAGTAGCTACCATCCTACACACCCTGAAGGACCTTATGAGTTGGAATTTGCTATCGACATATTTGGATGCCCACAGTCGTAAATAGATGAGTCCTTCCAAAGCGACACCATCACCCACAATACGTACAGAGACTATCCGAATTATGTACCTTATGGCGGCCCCACAAGTTTACAGGAGCAGGGGACCATGGGGTTGGAGCCAATTTGAGCCCCCTACATACGAAGACGAACCCCAATGTCTACAAGAGACATTATCATTTGACGAGATTTTAGATATCGATATATATATTATACTTTAAATACATCTAATTATTGTATCATTATATGTTTTGTATTTTACTAATTGATTTTAAGATATTTTATGTTGCTTCTTCTGGCGTGTGAAGCTAGAATCGCTTAAAACATCACATTAGTGTTTTGACCCCAATAAAAACATAAAATTAGGATTTTAACCCTAATAAAAACATCAAAAGAAACCAAGAAACATCAAATTATACTTAAAATTATTCAAAAAACAATAAAATTGTTAAAAACATCAAATTAGACTTAGAATTAGATTTAATTTTCATTATTTTTCATTAAATGCTAAATATTGAAAAAATAAAAAAAATGGCATGCCCGTTCGGAACGGGCATGCCATATTGTACCAAGTGTCGGTATCATGGAATGCCGTACCGGCCCGTACCGGCCGGTATGGGCCGGTACGTACCGGTTCGGTCCTAGACCGGTACCGGAACACAAGAAAACCGGTATCTCCGGTTTTCTTGTGCGAACCGGCCGGTACGGAGCCCGTACCGGTCGATACCGGCCGGTAACGCTTCGTACCGGCCTCGTACCGGTGCGAACCGGCCGGTTCGCACCGGTACGATTTTTTTTTTTTAATGAACCACAGCGCGAGGCGCTGTGGTTTTTGGCTCGCGGTACCGGCCGGTACGTACCGGTCCGGCCCGCCACCGATACGCCGACCGGTACCGGTACGGTGGACTTTGGTCGGTACCATATCGAACCGGTACCATACCAAACCGGGTAGCTGACCGATATAAGGCACGGTACCGGTTCAGCATAACTTGGACGTGTCAATGTGGATATACATATTTTGCAAATGAACCTCCTTATTTTCATATATAGTTTGAGCAACATGTAACACAACCAAGAAAGTAATTTGACACATCATGTCTACCCAACAGAAATAAAATTCTAGCCTAAGCCAATTTTGTTTAGATCAATTTGGCATATGTTGTAGGAACAAACTCCGATAGTCTGATTAATAGTCTGATTGTTAGTAGCCTTATGCCGTGCTCACTTCATATTGGCTAGTCTTCTTGAAGTTAACTTCTCACAACATATATAATAGAAGGCTACTTTCCAGATTAAATCTGGCCTTATTTTAATCAGCATTTTCGTGTTACTTAGGCAACATAAAGTACACAATAAGAAAAGATCCTCTCTTAAGAAGCCTTAGTGGTTCTTATTCAACTAAGTTACTTAATGATCCATCACCACTGACAATGAGAGTGTGCAAAAAAGGTGGTATGAAGAACACTTAGGTGAACACTTTCTGCCATAAATAAAGATCAAATGTTACCTAGGATGTTTTATCCAATCCACACTCAAAATTGCTCTTTGTGTGGGATTCAAGTCCCATAGCGGACGGAATGGATCACTGCAAGAGAAGAGGTGTTACATTTTTTAGATCTCACAAACTATATGAAAGAAAGAACATAATTACACCATAAAGCAACTTGTATTTATGCTGGCAAGCTTATTCTAAGATGCAATAAAATGCAAAGATGAGAATTGCTGATAATAATAATTAAGGTTTGTAACATTTCATTTTCCGAGCTTCGCATTGCAGGTCGATATGAATATTTTTATGTCAGAACACTCCATTTGTCAAGTAAAATTGTAATCAGATGTAAGACAGAAGAGCTGCAAGTAGAAAATGTGTAAAGGATGAGTTGACAGATTAAGCATGCAAAAATGCATTAAATTGAGCATACAAAAGCACCCATTTCATTATTACCCCGTGTTCAGATTGACTATGAACATAGAGGCCCAATTTGGCATCATAAAACCCAAAATAAAATATATGGCTTGTAAATGTTAGCTGTCCACGACTAAAGAACAGGGAGCAAAAACTTACATGTGAATTTCTCTCTTGCACTCTCCATTCCATGTAATACACCCACAAAAGGAATGTGACAGTACAGACCAACACACAAACATAATTTTCAAACGGGGCATCAATTATTTTACAAATCCACCAAACTAGCAGTCCAAAATACCTATATACAAATCTTAGGCATTTTGAACTCCAAAGTTTTCCTCCATAATATGAGTTGAGAAATCAACTTTGTGATCACATCATAAGAAATATAAATTTAATCATCTGTAAATAGAATACGCAAACCTAAATATCAACCATAATTTTGAAAATATGGCGTGAAAAAAGATAAAAAAGCTTCAGACTGATCTATTCCACAATACTTCATATAATAATACTATATTATGAATTGTAGATATATTAAAATAAAATAGATCCTCAGTAAACATCCTACATTCTCATTCTCCAAACAATCCAAAGACATTTTATACGCCAATTTAACAAGAGGAATATTTATAATGTTTTTCTTTTTTACTTTTAATAATCCTTCTTAACTTCCAGCACTTTTGGTCAGACTAAACTCAACTCAACTAAGCCTTAATCCAAACCTAGTTGCGGTCAACTACATGAATCCTTTTCTTTCCATTTCACTCAGTTCAGGGCGTACTTTCTGAGAGATGTTAAGCCAAATCTTTTTCAGACCAGAACTAGGCAAATCTATTTTAATGAGAAAACCTTTTGGTTAGACTCAGATTAGCCCAAATATTTTCAGCTCCTAGGCAAATTTTGCCTTTATGCCAAAACTTAACTCTCAATCTTGATGATGCTAAAAACAGGCAATGAGACAACTTTCTCATGTTCTCCACAAGTTTCTTTTTTTTTTCTAGTCATCGTTTAGCAAGAACATAAGCATCAATGACAGTTCAAATCACAACCAAAAAGCATCATTTACATACAAAGCAAAAATAAGGAGATCTTTGGCCATAATTAGCAGGAAAATATATTGATAGAGGAATTTAAGAAACATGTATTGGTCAATTGAGACACAAAAATGGACCCAGATCTTCTTTTTTCTTTTTTTCTTCATTATAAAGTAGAGCAGCAAACATACCGTAGGTCCCAAAATTTTAAAACCTTCATGTCCAGCAGTCACAAAAAGATTCGCACTCTCCTTATCACTTCATAACATACAACAGCATTAGTAACATACCATGAGGAAAACAAAGGAAACTATGAAAAAAAAAAAATCATAATCATAGAAATTTACATGGAGGAATCTAGAGTGATTCCTCCACCTTGCAAATAACAACTAAATAAAGTCTTACTGCAATGGACAAACATCGAACTTGTAGTAATATTTGTCAATTCTAATCATCCTCCTACTTATTATTTTACAATTTGGCAATTCTAAAAATTTGCCTTCTTATATTTATCTGATTAAGATATCGCTAATACACTCAAGGGACAGTTCAACTCGTTCATTTTTTTATTATCTTTTGAAAGATAGGGTTCCATATTCACATATCATATCCACATTTTTTTAACGTAATAGCCAAGTATTGAACTACTGCATGTCAGTGGCACGACAACCTGGCAGTGGCACCATATGTACTGTGAATAGCCGTGCTATGCTTTTCCATGTCAATGTTCAGCACACACTGATATGGAAACATACCGAGTAATGGCAAAATATTGATACTTGGTAGTTTACAAATTTTGCTTGCCAGTAGGTTATTGGCATGGTAATGTATCATTGGTTCTGCCAGCAGCACTAAAATCTATGATATAGCATTAGATCTACAGCTCAATCTAGCATACATGGATGATCCTTGAAAGCATCAAAGTTTATGTACTTTTGACACATGTAAAAATAACTATGATTAAACATATTTTCATATGAGAAGAAGTGCACGAGTATTGCATGAAAATATCATAAATCAGGTTCCTATCAAACTTAACAGATATGATGTATTTAGAACAATGTTGCAAGCAGTGCTCATGTTGCGCATACAACAGAACCAGTACATGACTGCATGACACTTATTAATTCATTTTTAAAATATTTCAGTTGAAAAATGGATTTTAAGATTTTTTTAATTCAGCATGATGTGGCACGTCTGCTGGTGGCACTGCACAAGAGAGGCTCTCTTGACTGGTTCTGCCAGAACTGCTGCTTAAATCCTTGGTTCAGATGTCATAAACTGCAAACAAAATCTAAAATATTAAGGAAGCAGGTACCTTTCCTCTGGAGCCCAAGCAAGTGCTCTTATAGGAGCAGAATCGGCCGTGAAGCAAAGTAAGGGTTTTGTATCTGTATATAAACAAGTATAAAACGAAATAAACTTCTCAATCCATGCAATTCTGACAGCTTAGAAAGCATTTTGCAATTCAATTACTGATATTTATAATATGATATGTAAATGGACTTTGCTTTGAAAGAATTTACAACCTTTGAGAAAAAGAAATTCAGTCGCTGTTAAGGATTCTAGAATAGCATATCCATCATTAATTAGTTCAATATAAATTTAAATTGTTATTTCTCAAAAAATAAATTGAATAAGTATAGATTAATACCTTGAGATGGATATTGTGCAGCAAACTTCCACAAGGCAACCTAAATATATGAAGTTTAATCAAATCTGAGTCCAACTAATTTTCATAAAAGACAATTATAAATTTCAGGAATTTATTCAGAATATCTGAGTTTGTAATGCTTCAATATAATTGGCTAGATCCAAAATAAAATGAAAACAAAAGAAAGCTTGCAAATCCACAGGATATGCCTTTTCGCAATACTCTAATCAAGAGAAACCAAGCTGCAAAGAATCATCCATTCGGATGAGCTCATAAGCATAGCCAGGAAAATGAGATCAACCAACTACTAAAAATGATATGCAATAACATCTGTAGTATGATTTTTACCGTTCCATCGTGGCATCCAGCTAATATTAGATCATGCTGGGCAGAAGGTGACCACTCCATTGTCAGAGGAATGCTGTGTAACATGAATATGAATAAGAAAATAGAAAACACTAGTGTCAAATGATTCATAAATAATTAAGCAACACCTAATCCTTTCTAGAGGCGGATATTTCCATGGAGCAAAACCAACAACCAAGTGAACCTTTGGCAAAGGCACATCCAACTGGTTTTACCTGTGTCGATCTCCACATTTCACCTTTGCACATCTGAATACAGGTTCCAATTTCAAAAATCGAGGATCAGTACCTCACCACAGCTAGAAGCAAATAAAACTTTGACCAGACTAGGGGCTGGAACTTCCACCTGTATGTGTAAAGAAAGGGGGGAAAAAGTATATCAGTATGATACCATTCAACAAAAAGTTTGGCAGAGAAAAAAATAAATAAATATATATATATATATATATATATATATATATATTCCGACCAAAAGGCATATGCATACACTTCCAGAGAACCATTTCCCCAACAATAACAGCCAGATAAACCATATGATGCATGCCTCTGAATCGTTGATTGTGGAAGGTCTCCATTTCACATCCCATGCAACTTTCCCATTGTGAGCTAGACAGAGTACAACCCGGGGCAAAGCGATGTCTCTTGGAATTAAACTAGTTAAATCAGCTTTTGATGAGCTCTCACAGGCCACTTCATTACTTATGAGCATCGCATCCTGAGAATTGCCGAAATAGAGGTGATTCAACTACATCCAAAGTCTCAGGTCCTCTAGAAGTGGGCAATGCTAATGTATCATCCACTGATTCAACTCCAGATTCCAGAACACATTTGTTCAAGCTTCTATGCGTTTGTTGAATTGTATCCACCTACAATTTACATGAGCAGAATCAGATGATGCCAATGCAAAATTCCCTGAATCAAAAGTTAAAGGCAGAAAACCCTCACTTACATTTACAGGTTGACTATTACTAAATAGAGGTGATTCATCTACACTGCAAGTACCAAGTCTGCTAAAAGTTGGCAATACAGATATATCATTCCCTGATTCAACACCAGATGCTGTAACACACTTGTTTAGAGTTGGAAGTGGTCTCTTTCGAGGTCTCCCTCTACGCCTTGGACGAAATGCTTCCTCATTACAGTTTGCATCAGCAGAAACAGGTAAGGCTAATGCAGCATTCCCCAACTCGACAGTTAAAGGCAGAATACACTCACTTGTGCTTCGAGTTTGACTGTTACAGCATGGACATGATTCATTAATGTTCAAAGTCTCGGATCTGCTTGGAGTGGCTAAGGAAGCATGTACTGTGCCTGATACAACACCAGATACTGGAACACATTCATTTACATTTGAAATGGAGTTTTTCTGGGCCTTCCTTCGTTCCTTCTTTTAATTGATCCCTCCTCACAATTTACATCAGCAGAAACAGGCAATGCAAATGCAATATTCCCCAAATCAACAGCACCTGAAATTTGATTGTTACTGCATAACATGACTCATTAATGTTCAAAGTCTCAGGTCTGGTTGAAGTGGCCAAGGAAGATGTACCATTCCCTGATTCAACACCAGATGGTGGGAATGTGTTGATTTACATTTGAAATGGAGTTCTTTCTAGGTCTTCCTCTACGCATTTTTTGAAGTGTTCCCCCTCACAATTACATCAGCAGAAGCAGGCGATGCCACTGCAATATTCCCTGAATCCAACAGCACTTAAAATCTGATTGTTTACCGCATAAACATGATTCATTCGTGTTCAAAGTCTCAGGTCTGGTTGAAGTGGCCAAGGAAGATGTACCATTTCCTGCTTCAACACCAGATGCTGGAATCTGTTCATTTACATTTGAAATGGAGTTCTTTCTAGGTCTTCCTCTGCGCCTTTTTGAATTGTTCCCTCTTCACAATTTACATCAGCAGAAACAGGCAATGCCACTGCAATATTCCCCAAATCAACAGCAACTTGGAATCTGATTGTTACTGCACAAACATCGATTCATTTCATGTTCAAAGTCTCAGGTCTGGTTGAAGTGGCCAAGGAAGATGTACCATTCACTGATTCAACACCAGATCTAGAATGAGTTCATTTACATTTGAAATGGAGCTCTTTCTAGGTCTACCTCTGCACCTTTTTTGAATTGGTCCTCCTCAAAATTTACATCAGCATAAACAGGTGATGCCACTGCATTATTCCCCAATCAACAGCACTTGGAATCTGATTGTTACTGGCATAAAAATGATTCATTCATGTTCAAAAGTCTCAGATCTGCTTGAAGTGGTCAGGAAGATGTACCATTCCCTGATTCAACACCAGATTCTGGAACATGATCATTTACAGTTGAAATGGAATTCTTTCTAGGTCTTCCTCTCCATCTCTTTTGAACTGTTACCTCCTCACAATCTACATCAGCAGAAAAAGACGATGCCAATACATTATTCCCTGAATTAACAGTTAGAGGCAGATTAGACTCGCTTACAATCTGAATTTGATTGGTACTGGCAAGGAGGTGAGACACCTTTGTCATTTGAACTATCAATGCTTGGAGGCGGATACTTTCTAGGTCTCCCTCTGGGCTTGGCAAGAAAAGATTTGGTAACACTGTTGTCATCAGAAGCTGGTTTTTTTCTAGGTCTCCCTCTAGGCTTTGCTGGAGATAATTTCTTTGAGCGATTTGGATCAACTACACCCAGCATCAGTTTCTTTTTAGGTCTCCATCTTGACCTTGGTAGCTCTGATCCATCTTCGGCACTTAAAGCATATTTTGGATCATTTTCAACTGGCCTTTCCTTGGTCTGCCTCTAGGCTGTTTTGGTGGTTATTGGCATCTCTGTACCATCAAAATCATTTAGTGGCTCTTCTTTAACTGGTTCCTTTTTAGGTCTCCCTCTTCTGGACCTTGGTAGAGATAATTCCACTTTCTCATCCAAAGTTAAGAGGCACCAGATTTGAATGATACCTCTTCCAATCAATGGGACACCTATCCTGTGATATGTAGAACCAGGAGGGTGAGCAGCAACTGCAAGATACTGTAAAGCAAAAGGAAAAGGTAAATCAGAAATAAATCATTACACATGATGACACTAACACTCTTTGCAATTCATACAAATATTAGAAGGCATATGAACACAAACACTGTCTGCCCAATGTGGAAGGGGAACTTAACCATCCACAGTATCAAATCGTTTTAACCACTACACTAACCAACCATTGTAACTGTGCATGCCAGCAAATGAATGTGTATGCATGCAACGTTCTTGTATATAACCTATGTATGTGTTAAACGAAGAACTGCCTAAAGAAAGAAGGTTGTGAAAATGTTGTTTCTTCTCCTTTTTTCTTCAGATACAGGGTGGTATGATTAGGTTTGTTTAGGACAGAGCAGTGCTACATATCAAGTGATAACTTATTCAGAAAAATGAGGGATACGGTAATGAGTATGGATTTGGTTTGTGCGACAATGTTATTAGAAGAACTAGACAGTTTAAAGGATGTCATGCGGCCCGTACCGACCTGTACCGGTGCGTACCGGCCCGTACCGACCGATACCGGCCCGTACCAACCGCATACCGGCCCGTACCGAACCAGTACCGGCCCGAACCGACCAGTCCATACTGGCTCCAAATTTTTTTGGCTTTAGCCCTATCGGTACATTACCGGTTCGGCTCGGTTTGGTTCGGTACCGTACCGGTACCGATGCCCACCGGTACGTCGGTACAGTCGGTACCGCGTATCTTGCGTGGCAACTTGTTTAAAATGACACTATTAAATTAAGTAAACAATGATAATTTATTTAGAGCAATGACACTTTTGATAATGAATAACAGCATGGATTTCCTTGAAAAAATAATAACTCAGCAGTTGGCGCTACTACACAATTAGGCGGATGAGCCAATCTATAGGATTGCTAATAACAACTTGTTTAAAATGAGACTCTTACTAAAAGACCACATCAAAATATATTTTCCATGAGGTAAAGAAATGGTGGTATAGCTTGTAAAGAAAATCTTTATGATCAAAGCATTTGTTTATTAGCAAGTAACAAGATTAGCATGTTTATTTCATTCAGACTAGTCAATGAGAATCCATCTGCTTATTGATTGTTAATTATAACAGTCATGACATACTTTGACCTAACTCAGTTTGTTGTTATTAATGTATAGACTTATTTTAACAATTATTTGAAAATATAATCAGATAGAGGTATATAAAACACTACATTAGATGCTTCAGTAACAGGCCATAGAAATATTGCATTGCCAAAACAACAAAAAATAGGAAAGTTGAGGATGGAAACAGACGCTACCTCGCATTTGATATTAGAATGAGGCTTTTCATGGATCCGGGGACACCAGTCCAACCCCCAGACATGCCCCCCAGCATGCAAGATGAAATCATTGCTGCAAATATACCCCAAGAGTTTTATCAGGCATGCATCTAAGAGATCTATAAAGCACAAAACAAAATATAATGGCGAATACTAAAATTGTTCATTCCAATAAGTTGCTCAATTCAATAGATGAGCTAATATTAGTAATTGGATACGACTATGCATATAAGGTAAATGAAAGTGTGAAAAGATTTTTATTGTTCATTATGAAGATGCCACAAAGGAACTAAAAAGCTAGACTATTGCATGCTATCGATGTTTGACATTGAAAGGTTCATTGATTTAAAAATCACAATGATTTCTCATTGCCATCCCCTACTCTTCTCCCAAATATTTATTATGGAAATATAAAACTAGAATATAGTGGCAAGCTGCTTAATAAGTAGCCTAGCTACTGATATGAGAAAAAATATAACAAATTTTATAGTAGCTTTATTTATGCTGCTTGGTTGCTAAACCTATGGCTCTTCAAAAATCTCTTATCCATGGCATGGAATTTCTTTTACAGTTAGGCCAAATGGCAACATTCTACTAGCAAGCTTTAGTCCACTTCAATAGTGGAATTCCTATGCACAGGGGCAAAAAAGCAATCAACAATTATGAAGCATGGACATCGATACATGATACAGATATGATACAGATAAGGACACATTAATATGGAAAATCTTAAAGAAAAGGACACTATACAGTTAAGAAATGGCAATAACTACAAGTATGTGTAACTTTAGTTTGAGTTCACACGCACACATTTAGGGGTAAATGAGAACATCGTCTATCGAACTAAACATGAAATTTAAACATTCTAAAGTGTTGTACAATCAATGCATGCCCATAGGACTCAAGAAATGCAGAATAGCAAGACAATGAACAATGCTGAATGGTCATGAGGGTTAATCAATAAATGCCCACTGTAGCACAGATCCATATATTGGGGGGGATTTTTGGAAAAGAAGCACAATAAGGGAAACTTAGGAGTTGCAAGTATTGAAAACAAGGTGTCGCAAATGGAAACTATCACAGCACAGTTACTTGCAATACAAAAACCAAAAGAAACCGCAATGGACAGAGTTTTGGATTCAAGCAGGAAGTTTAGTTTAGTATTCATAAAAAATATGAATAAAATTTAAAATAAAGAAACTAAAACACCTCATTTGAAATTTAAAAAAAAAAACTAATCCGTCCTTTTGAATAGGGAGGAGGATGCAATGAAGTTCAAGGGATAATGATATTAAAGTAGATTACCCATTTGAACCATAACTAAAATAAAAAGTCATGATCCATGTGCCATGAGCAAACGAATGACTCTATTCCACTATCCTTTCAGGATTGACACCACTGGACTATTTCAAAGGGTTTAAAGGCTACATCTAATATTGTCACAAGAATCCTCAAATTTGTATTGGATTCCACTGTATTAGAGTATCATCAGCAGGATTTACCAAATTGGGGCAAAGACTGAATGAGGCCCTAATAAGATGATGTGCTAGGATATGAATTGTGAGGTCAAATAAATTACAAACCCCAGAAAAACTTGAATGCATATCTTGAAAAAATATTCAGGAAAAATATTTTCTGTTTAAAATATCATAGCTTGTGCTTTGTGATATAGATGAATGGCAAAGAAGGATGCATAAAATTGATGCAATTAGATGGGTTACAGCTTCACAGATAATTGTTTGTTATGATGTACCAAACAAGAGGATTATCACAGTGACAAAGATGACCAAGAATGAACATTAAGAGACAGAAAATAACTGAATGACATAATTCAGCACCATTCTATATGTGGAAAAGGATAAAATTCTTGAAAATTAATATGTAGGAAAAAATCAGAAAATAAGATTTTCCACTGACCAACCATTAACCGCAATATGTCATTAAAGATAGAGAGAGATAAAATTCTTGAAAATTAACATGTAGAAAGAATCAGAAAATAAGAATCTTCACTGATGAACGCCACTAACTGCAAAATGTCATTAAAAGTGATGTTTAATTATAAACCCCATGTAGTTAAGGTTTCTCACCATCAAAAGTAGCTTTACAAATTTTATCTGGTCACAACTGTTCTCAATGGTGGTTCTCAATCACAGCAAACTTTTTTATCTACTTACAATAATCAAAATAATTTTCTTATCTATACTATATATAAAAATGGCAGTTTCAAAATCAGGGAATATTCCAGTTTGATTCTGACCATCAATTTTTATGCCAAGAACACCCTCCTATTTATCTTAAAAAAATGTTACCCCACTAACTTTCACACCATTAACTACATATTCCCTTCCTTCTAAATCAAATTGGACCTCTCTAATAAAACTCCCAAACAAATTGGAGCCCATCACTCTCTAATTCAACTCGGAAATAGACTGGACACTCAGATTCAACTCCTAAACAGATTGGACTCTATCACTCACTCTTCCTTCTCTCTTCCCTCAGCTGCCCATTGCACATGCCTGGCTGCTCATTTAGAACATTCAAGAAGGGTCAGGCTTAATGAAACATTGAATCATCGATATACATGTTTTATTTTTCATTTTAGTTTATGTGAGAAGGACCAAATGGCTCGGTGCATGGGAACAATTACAAGGCTTTTGACTAACTTTGCCAGTCAGCACAAGATGCTTGATAGACATGCTCCGCACCAGATTCACTAAGCTATGACATTTAAGCTATGTAAGTTCATTAAGTAATTAAATAGCCATCCTCATAACATTTGTCAACTATTTAACATCCTGTTAGTAGTTTCATACTTTTATAAAAGCATTTGAAGCAAAATATGCATGTTTAGCAAATGAATCAAGATCTACACCATAAACCCTAGTGAAAGAACTAATGCTATGTTATATACACTCAAGTTCGTGCCGGTACAAGTGCATGTCCAAGTGTTTGATCCTTTTAATATATAAGAATTTCTTAAATAGTTGCATCAGAGTGTCAGATCGATGTCCATGTTAAAAGCATCAGGTGAAGATATTTCAGGCTAAATCAAAGGATCCAAGTAACATAGTCTATCAATCATAACTACCTAGTTAGATAACAACCATACATTACAATATACCAGCATTGAAAGATTTACATAACATCGCAAAATGTCTCGCAGCAGTTTCTACATTATACGTAGCTAGCTAGATAGGAGCAGTGAAATGTCTGGATTAGTATCTCCATTGTGCTATAACGGCGAGAACACACCACTCCTCACCTATACATGCTAAGTGTGATTCAAAGCATGTGTGCTACCTCCTCTTTATTACATATTAACTGATCTAAACTGTCAAAACATAGATATATGTTTTCAAATTCCAAAACTTGGAGTTTTAGTGTAAGTATACTACATATTGTAGAAAGAATAATGAGGTATCATCCATCTAGAAGGAATACCTGTCTGAATTTCTTGTTCTACCAGGCAATTGTCCCATCTGCATCAGCATGTGAAACCAAAAAGATTACAAGGAGTTATATAGGATCAAATTAACGATTTGAAGCTCCATGTCCCACAAATCCACAGTGTTCTTTTCTTTGGTCTGAGAAGCCAAAGAAAAGAAAATTAAAAATATCTGAACTACCATCAGACTCATTTTGACCAACCTTCGGAACAGCTGCAGATGAAAACTGAGATAAGTGTATCCCATCAGGAACTTCTTTCACTCGTGCAGATTCAGTTTCAAAAGAAAAGTTGATATTTTTTGGTTCATAACAGAAATGCCTCCACTCTCTGTGAATCAGGCAGGAATTTTAGCCAAATGAGGTACGAACTAGAAAGATGATATTTAGATGATTCAGAGTTCAAACCAACAAGATGCAACCAAGAGTGAATAACCAAAGGAAGAACACATTGTAAGTTTTCGGACATCTATAAAACAATTCTGAAGGTTTTTCAAGTCCAAAAACAGAATGATGGCATTAAAATATCACAAGCTACAAATGTTTCAGACTTTCTATTCTTGAAAGCATTAACTTCATAAGCCTAATTGCTTCAAATTATAAAAGTAACATAACTTAGAGTTTAGATAAGAACCTAACTGCTAAGGGTGAATCCAATAAACTGAAGTGCTGTGGTTAATGTACATGAGTATCCTAATTTGAAATTTACTAGCTTTTTATATTTTTATGAACATATAAAGAAATCAATCATCTTTACAAGGAAGCAACCGTAAGTAGCTAACATTGAAATAGTCCAGAAATTAGTATTTTTCCATGCAAAGAGGAAGAAGCAAAGCAAGCTCACTTCAAGAAGGTGATCATGGAAGAGAACCGCTGAATCTCGCCAGACTCAAAGTGCTCACCACGCTTCCCACAGAGAGCCGAAATAGCATCCATTGTAGAGAAGTAGTTCTCCACACAGTGATCAAATGTCGAGATCTGGACTCCACCTTCAATCTTGCTAGCTGAATTCTTCTTATCCATGGAATCTGCTGCATCTTTTCCCTTTGATTCCTCACAATTCCACTCACTATTTTCCTTCTGATCAGAATCATTGTCCATCTAGCACTATAATAAAAAATATATTGCACTATTACATGAATTCGAAAAAAACAAACTTTAAGTTTTCAAAATATAATATCAACAATAGTATCAATTTAACAATACTAAAACATTTTCCTTGGAAAAACAATACCAGAATATTAGCAAACCTGAAATAAAAGTTGCCATCATGAGAAATTATTGTTAAAAGGCCAACCATCCAAAAGCCATCAAACATTGCAGGAAGAGGGAGAAAAAGGACTGACCGAAGCATTCCGGTTTCAACTTGTATCCAAACCAAAGAATAGGCTAGTTTGTAACAACATATAAAATATGGGTGATATCAGGTTGGCTCTGGGTTTCAGTGATTGCAGACTAGGACCAGTTAGGGCTATATGTCTTCCAGGATATCCAGTAATGGGTCTGGGTTTGGGTAATAAAAGTATCATTTATGTTTAAAATCAATACCCTACTACCCTACTCAACATGCACTGATAGGGCTGAAAACAGATCAGATACAAATTGGACACTGGTATATCCATATCTGTAACCATATTTTTCAGCAAATACAGATATAAATATGGATAGTAAACAGATACCAAAATTAGTATCTATATTTGTTCTAAATGGATAAGGATTTGAATCAAATACTAAGCATATCCATATTTATTCTAAACGGATACAAATATAAGTCAGATATTATTTATATCCACATTTTCTCTATCCTAATACAGATGTCCTCGAATGTTATTTATATCCATAGTTTTTCTACCCTAATACAGATAGAAGCTAGGCATTATTCGGGTACCAATCGAACTTTTAGTGCACTACAATGATGAAAACTAACATTAATTATATAATTTTAGAGGACAAGAATAGAATTCACTATGTAGATCGCACACAACACATAGGTAAGTAAATATTTAAGTTATGTTTATTAAACTAATACGGAGTCTGACCTACTCAAGGGCCAGGTTACTAGTTCGATCGGATTTATATTAAAATATTAAAAATCAAAAATTATTTAAGATAAAATATAATATAAAAACATTAATATTTTTTGTATCAATTGTCAATATTACTTTTTAATTATAGCATAAATAAAAATAATCATAATTATATATTCTTCAAGAGCTTGTAAAAAAAAAATATACATGAATATATGAATACATAGAAGTTAATTTTGAAACATTTTAACAATAAAGCTTTCAAAATATTATCAAGAATAAAATAAAGTGTGTTCACTTTTTTGTCACAAAGAAAAAGATTTTCCTATAAAAAATAATGATTAAATATGAAATACCATAATATATATCACATGATTATTTAATGACATGAATACATATGAATAACTAAAATAAACTCCTTATATAAGATCGGAATACATGTTGTAGTTTGGTGGTTGAGGGTTTGCTATTCAAACCAAAGATCACCGGTTCAAATCCTAGGTTATAAATAGGGTTGGACATGGACAGGCCGAGCCGGACCATGCCCTATCCGAGCTAGCCCGAATTTTCTGCTCAAGCTTCCAGCCAGGCTTAGGCCCTAACATTTTCAAATAATCAACGCCCGAGCCCAACCCAAGCCCGACCCGAATTAGGCCATTTGGGGCAAAAGTAGGCTGGCCCAATTTGTTCGGACACAAAGAATCTGTCAAAATCAGTGATATCATTGTTTGCTTTTTATTATATTTTCATTTAAAAGAATTTAATCAGCACTCAAAATTTCATTTAAAAAAAAAAGGAAATCCCATAATGGGTTTCAACATGTCAATACACCATTCTTCTGATTTAGCACATTGGAGTTACAACATTAAGCACAAAAATTGCTGATCACGCAACTGGAAAGAGTAGTGATTAAGTCTTTATCAGCAGTGAAATTTAATTATCCACTTCAAGCATATGTATCACATGATCCATCTTTAGCCTCTTTTATGCATCAGGATCCACACGACGCAGTGCTACAAGAGTGTCCATTTCAGTGCCCTCGAAGAAGGTTTCTCGAGCATCTTTGGATCCAGAACTCCCTCGGAATTGCGGTTACTTACCAATGTCTTCAGCCAATCTACCAGATTAACCTGAAAGACTCCACTACCATTTTAAGTAGTCTGCTATTAGTAATAAATCCAGACCAATTTATTGAAACATGGATTTAAACTTGTTTTAACTACTATTTGCCCGTGGATGTTCTGCCTATTGTTCTTTTGGCTTGCATGTGAACTCCTAGTCACAAGTTCTGGAACAATACAAGCTCACCAGCTTAGTCGAACATAAGTGCCCCTTATATCTCTGATCTAGAGAACTTACGCCGGCGCATGAAAGGCTCTGCCATTTGCATAAGCAAGCATCATTTATTACCCAGAAATTCCAGTACTTTTAAGGTATGCATATCTTAAGCACTTAATACCCAGAAATTGTACGATCAACTCATTTATCAGCATCAACAACCCAGCAAACAACTCAATTAGATACATCCCAAGATAGATTCCTACTCCCAACTCATCACTATACAATAAACAAAGGGCAAAAAAAAAGAATAAGGGAATTCAAGACCTGATAGTGAAACCAAGCAAAATCTAGAAGCAGGGCACCATTAGCATCAAATATTAACAAAAAAAATCAAAATGAATACAAGTTTAGAACCACATAATCATAAGAAATTAGAAGAGAAAAAGAGGAAAAGTCTAAAGAAAACATCAAGAACTCCATAGAACTCCAGCTATTTCTCTAAAATCTAATACAAGGTAGATATACTACGATCAAATTCACCGCAAGCAAAAAAGAAACACATTGAAGGATGAGATAGGATAAAATCTGAGAGATCACAGCATGACTTACTCAGATGCAATGAAACCCTAGAAACGGCAATGGATGAGAAGACTTAGAAGAACTCAGCTGAAGAGAAGTTGAGGATGGTCGCAAGCGGGGGGAGAGGAAGCAACCCAAAAACCCTCCACAGGAAAATGGATCGACGAGAGGAGGGTCGCCTGACTCGCATCCGCCCTGCTTTGACTAGAGAATGGCGGCGACGACAATGATTCGAAGGGCAACTAGGCCAGGCTCGCTCACGAGACCAAAGAGGATGGAGAGGCAATGGAAGCAGAGATGAAATCCTAGCGAAGGGAAAACTTCATTCGAGTCTTCGAAGGACACAGGAGATTAGCGATCATAGCTTGGTCAAACCACCTAGCGTAAAAGGGTCGGGACTCAAGCCTATTTTGGAAATGATGGGCACGGATCCTCCGTGGTACATAATTTGTACTGCAGGGTGTTATGCTACCACCGATTGGATCCAACGATTCTAATAAAACTAATCATTTAAAGCTTCTAACAGCATCACGCCAGCCCATCTCAACCCTTCCATCATAACGCCTCTACTCTCCCTCGTCGCAAGGCCTCTTCTCTCCCCCTTTTCAAGTCCGAATGCTTCCTTATCATAAAACAAAAAAGTCCGAGTAGAACTCTTCTAGGCATGGAAGATCAGGTGGATCCTGATCCCATCTTTCTCAGCAAAAGTCCGGGCAGATCTTCTCACCTCTCTCCTCCCCATTGCAACCATTGTCATCGCTTTCTTCGGGTTGTGAATCTGCTTCCCATATATCTCAACGATTGAATCATGGGCATGGTATGCTGAACCGGCCCGTACCGACCGGTTCCGCCCATACCGAACCGGTTTGGTCCCTGACCAGTCTGGTTCAAGCTTGGAAAATGATTCCGGCACAAGTCCAGTACCGGTGCAAACTGGACCGGTTGGCACCGATAGGGGCTCACGGTCCAAAGCTCCTCACCAGGCTCCTTTGCCTCGCACTCCTTGCGTGCGCCCTTGGAAATCGCTGGATTTTTGGACCGATTTGAGATAACGTTGGTGGAATCATTCAAGCACAAAGATCAACAATGAAACTAAACTGAAGTTTATTCCACTCCAATTGAAGAACAAACGACGACAATCAAAAGCAAAGAAATCTAGCAAAGGATCGAAAGGATCCCTTCCTAGCCCAATCTAGTGGAGATTGATTTATCAACCACTAGCCCAAGTCCTAGAACATAAGATCGAAGGACCGAATCTATTGACGGCCTAACCCCTCAATAGCCCAAGTTTAAGGCCTAACCTCTAGACCGAAATCGGCACAATGTCGCCCAAGCCTTTCGGCCGAAGAACTCTTAATAATGAGAAACAAGACTCAACTCATGGGATGCCTCACAATGGCCCCTTACAACTCCTTTTATAGACTCAAAACCCTAGGAGTCCTAAGAACGATGAAAGACCAACATAAAGTAAATCTCCTAAACAAAGTAACTAAGATAAACATGGAAAACAATCATCCCAAAGGCCCTTGCTGATGTGGTTGGCGTGCAAAGCCTTATGTCCCTTATTTTGGCATGAAATCACAGCTTTGCAGCAGTCCCAATTGATCTCCACTTGATCTCCCGCACTTTGCACGGGACTCGCATCCCGGATGCATGGGACGCGTGTCCCGGTTGGGCTGGGACTCCTTGCTTGGCAAAGAGTCTTGGCTTGGCTGGGCTCCTCCCATGATTCGCTGGGACTCGAGTCCCGGTTGATCTGGTTACGGATCTCGGTTGGCCGGGGTGCGAATCCTGGTTGGACAAAGACTGCCAGTGCATTGGATGCATGAAGATTCCTAGCTGAAGTATTCCTCTTTTGGCTGTTGGATTTGAGGAATCTCTGCTGAAGTGGCCAACGCGTGATCAAGCCAATATGCGTGAAAAGCTCCCAACACGTGAGAGGAAAGCTTGCTGCATGAAGGAGTCCTTTTTGCCTTAAAACTCCTTGGCTGACCCTTGGAAGAATCCTTGCTAAATGGAACTCCTCTACTGCCACATTGGAGAAGTCCTTGGCTGGTTGAAACTCCATTATGTTGGCCGCTGAAGGAATCCCAACCCGATTAGGAAATCTGTCTCCTAGGATGCGCATCCTGGTTGGCCGGGATGCGTGCTCCGGTTGGCTAGGACGCTTGTCCAACTGGTGCAGACTCCTGATCGCTGAAGAACTCCTCTTGGCCGCTGATGAAGACAAGTGTGGATGGGCTTGGCGCTGTGCGCATAGTTGGCATGTGTGTCGCTGCTGTTGCGCGCGACCTCCATTGTCGACTAAGGGTCGGCCGGCGTCAACGCTCCTCAACTGGTCGCTTTGGCCCCCGGATGTCGTATGGTCTTCGTTGGGCTTGGCACCATGGCGGCGCCGCTTACATGGGTCCTTAACACACCGGTACTCGTGCTCTGGACAGCGCACCAGCGTGGGTGCCCGTGGAGCAGCGCGCGAGCGGAGAACCTTGCACGCTCTCGGAACAGCGCGATGGGCAATTCCCCGCGTGGGAGGCAGCGCGCCCGAGCGCGTGGAAGGCTCGAGAAGGGCGATCTCGAGCGTCGGACGGGCGGAGTGGGAGGAGATGGAAGACTCGAGACCACGGGCGGACGGGCGGAGTGAGAGGAGAAGGGAGACTCCAGAGCCGGGGAAATCAGAGTAAAGTGAACCGGTTTATATATATTACTCTGGTTGAAGCCGGTTCTCCTGAAACTTAAATCGAAACCGAACCGGTTTTTTCGGTTTCTAAAACTTTTAAATCGAAAGTGGATCAGAAAAGTCCAACCCACACCAAACCGAAAGAATCGATCGGATCGGTTTTATGGGTTCTGGAGAGAGCGAAGAGACGTGAGGGCGGGGAAGAAAGGAGCGGAGCGAATCGAACGAGGCGTCATGACGGAAGGGCTGAGATGGGCCGAGGCCGCGGTAGTCGACACATAGCCGCCATGAACCATCACTCTTACGTACCAGCAGTACTACAGGTGAGGTGTAGGGACTTTGGCTAGGCCGGATGCCTCCCTGGTGCAAGAGTTCATTCACTAATTTTTCAATCTCTGATTTCTGGAATTGTGGATACCTGTAGGGCCTCTGGCTTACAGGTTTGGCATTGAGCAAAAGAGGAATCTGATGGTCTTGTGCTCTAGGTGGGGGAAGCCTATGTGGCTCTTTAAAGACATCGACATATGTGTCAAGAAGCTCCTGGATCTGAATAGGTACATCCTTCTTTCGTATTTGTGCTTTTCCTTCTTCTGTAATTGTGGTGAGGCAAAAGACTTGTAGCAATAAACCATAATTTTGGTTGGGATCTTGCTTTCTTACCTTTTTGTTATTGAGAAAACCCAACTTCTTTGGTGCTGCTCCCTTGAAGATGCAAGCCTCCCCCCCCCCCCCCCCCCACTATAAACTTCATTGTAAGATTGGTGAAGTCCCATATGATCGGACCCAACACTTGCAGCCATTGAGCGCCCAAGACAGCCTCATAGCCCCCAAGGCCTAAGAGGTCGAAGTCAATCTCTAAAGTCACTCCTTGGATTTTGATCTTGACACCCGAACATTTGCCCATGCATGGTACCTGGTCTCCATTAGCTACTGCCACTTTAAACGGCACATCCTTGTCAATGGACAGCCCAGCCTTCCGTGCAATGGTGGGGTTGAGGAAATTGTGGGTGCTACTAAAGTCTAAAATCAATGAGCACCATGAGTGGTACTCAATTCAACTACCCTTGCACCTGCATCGTTTGCGGTGTTTGGCTACCGGTAATAGCATGTAGAGAGATTTCGGGAGAGGGGGATTGGATTTCCTCCTCCTCGGTTTCAACAGGTTCTTCATTCTTCTCCTCTCCTTCCTCCAGCAAGCTTCCATCTATTAAGAAAAGATTTTGTCTGCCACGACATGTATGTTCTTTCAACCATTTATCATCACAAAAGTAACATAATCCCTTATCTCTCCTTGCCTTCATTTCAGTTGAAGTTAGCCTCTTAATGATAGGAGATGAAATTTTAGAACTAGAAGGTTTGAGGTTTGGGGTAGACCTTTTGAAGTCGGATTATGGGTCCCTTCTTCGAGTATTCACCTTTTCTCCTTGCAACCGGGCGAGGCCGACAGCATCGGAAAGAGAGGTCGGCCTTAGCATTTGCACGCTAAGCCGTATGTCTTCCCGGAGGCCCCCCACGAAGCAGCTCACCATGAAGGACTCATTAAGTCCACAAGTTCCATTGGCTAACTCCTTGAACTAAGTCTGGTAGTGTTCAACAGTGGAGCTTTACCGAAGTTTGGACAGCAATGTTGTTGGATCCTCATTGAGAAGGACCAAAGCGAACAAGTAACGCCTTGGCGAACTCGTCCCAACTAGAGATGACCCCCAACCTCTCCATCCAACAGAACACGCGCTTCCAAATGGAAAGATGCCAGTAGTAACTTTTGTGATGCTGGTGTTTGTTGGCGAGCGAAGAACTGCTCGGCTCGATATAGCCATCCCGAAGGGTCATCCCCATCGAGACGAGGGAAGTCCAATCGAGCAGTGCAGGTAAAGGAAACTCGGTCAGCATCTCCTTCCGCCCTGGACACCATTGATTCAGCCCCTTTAGAGCGAGATGTTTCTCCTTGTTCAAGTTGGCTTTGGGCAATGCTCTCGATACGGCTGTTCATAAGAGTCATATTCTTCATCATTTCTTGCAATAGCTTTGCTTGAGCTTCGAGCTTGTTCGCGATCTCATCAATCTTTGCTGCACCTCGTGTTGAGTCCGGCATGCCAAGATCGGTGCTCTGATACCAATGAAACGAACCTTAGAATGGAAGGCTCGTATCTGTAACAGCAGCGTCCAAGAAGTTATAGCTGCACTTCTTTGGGGATTTATGGCTGACCGGTTGTGGGCGAGAAAGGGGGTTAGCAGCTGTTCTGGAATGATTGAGTAAGGAAGTTTTGGTGAAAGAGATAGGGAATGCGTGGGTTGGTTTGAGCTTCTTCGAGGGAGCTTGTCCTCCTTCCTTGATAACAAAATTTTGGATTTTCAATGGCCTCCTCCTTTCATTAGATTTCTAATATAAATAGAAGAAAACTAACGGATAGATTAGATTTTAAGAATTCAATCCTATCCATACATTAATTGCCAGCCCATGGCTCAAAACAGAAACGTAACAACAGCAGCAAGAATCAAAACAGAAACGTAACAACAGCAACAAGAATTAAAGGTGGCGCCTCGAAGGCCAAGATCTGATAAGCTCCAGATCATCCTACTGGCAACAACTTCCCACGGATGTCACGTGCGGGTGTTTGCATGGGTTCGCTGATTGGGGTCCGTAACACATAAAGAAGAAAATAGGACTAAAGAGGGAGGAAAAGAGAAAAAAGAAACCAAGAAACCTACTCCGAATCCTAACCCTTTTTCTTGACCTAACCCTAGATTTAGATCGATCAAACTGTCGAAGAAATCCAAGATAGTACCCAAACAACCATTAAAGGAATTCAGAGAAGAAACTAGAATTTCAAGCATTTTTCAAGAAGCAGAAGAGGAGAGAAGATCTTACCTGAGGAGGGGTTGGAGGAGGAGAGAGGCGAGGAAGAGCGCCGGACGGGCGGAGTGGAGGAGAGGGAAGACTCTGCTCCGACGACGAGAGTCGACGAAGGGCGATCTCGAGCGTCGGACGGGCGGAGTGGGAGGAGATGGAAGACTCGAGACCACGGGCAGACGGGCAGAGTGAGAGGAAGGGAGACTCCAGAGCTGGGGAAACCAGAGTAAAGTGAACCGGTTTATATATATTACTCC
This sequence comes from Phoenix dactylifera, assembly GCF_009389715.1. Classification (NCBI taxonomy): domain Eukaryota; kingdom Viridiplantae; phylum Streptophyta; class Magnoliopsida; order Arecales; family Arecaceae; genus Phoenix; species Phoenix dactylifera. The sequence continues at coordinate 9,436,187 of NC_052407.1, forward strand.
GTTTGAAGGCGGTTCTCCTAAAACTTAAATCGAAACCGAACCGGTTTTTTCGGTTTCTAAAACTTTTAAACCGAAAGTGAATCAGAAAAGTCCAACCCAAACCGAGCCGAAAGAATCAATCGGAACGGTTTTATGGCTCCTGGAGAGAGCGAAGAGACGTGAGGGCGGGGAAGAAAGGAGCGGAGCGAACCGAACGGGGCGTCATGACGGAAGGGCTGAGATGGGCCGAGGTGACGCCGTTAGAATTTACCAGAACGATTAGATCCAAAATAATAATATAGATCTAATCGATAGTATCATAAATCAAATCAGATGTAGATCGGATACTAATATATTTATATCTTTATTTATTTTATTTGACGAATATTGATACGGATACAGATATTAATTGGATGCAAAAATTAATATCCATATTTATTTTAAACAGATAGTGATACAAATTATATATCAAAAATATGAATATTAATAGAGATATAAATTTGATAATTAAATTTTATGATTATAGAATCAAAAATTTTACTAAGTGAATAATAAATCAAATTAATAGTATATTAATATCATCATTTATTTTTCTTAAAAGTTTATGAATGCTATATAAAATTAAATAGGATTATACATGGAATCAGATATTTAAATGTGAATCGGATAGTTGTCTATCTAAATTCATATCTATTTTTATTTAATGATTATGAATATGAATATGAATATTAGTTGGATGTTCAAATTTTCTTCCATATTCGGATGGATTCGGATATGAAAACAAATCCGAATGAATATTATCTGATCCAGTTTCACCTCTAATCCTACAGTACAAATTCTATACCATAGAATATCCATTTCAGGCCTTGTCCATGCTCGAGCTTGGCCGAGTATGGGTCAAGCCAAGGATATATCTGAGCCCAGCTTGAAAAATATATAAGGTTTATATTTAAAAGTCCAAACCTGATCTGAACTCTTTCAGATCTAGCTCATCTAGCTCATAGCCCGACCCAAAGTTGGTCCAACTCACCAACTCCGTCCATGAACAAGCAATAATAGGAGACCAACTAGAGCAAAGAGATAATTGCAGAAAAGCAATAACAACATGAATTCACGCAAACCAAAACAAAAGGCTCTCATATTAAACACTGTCATCAAACATAAATCTTAAAGATTCACCATCATGCATGCAAGGCCTGCTCTTTGGAACATGGTATTCTTTCCTGACGCAGTTGGAGATAAGCGTACAAATTGGTTATTCGGTTAATCCACACAATGATGCTTGCTTGTTCCAAAATGTAAGTCCCATCATGCAAGGGGACTAAGATGCATTTATACAATTATTAGTCACTCTTCTAGTTATACCAAGATGCTCCTATACACAAAAAACGAATAAAAAATCAGGTCAACCTTGATGCCAAAACAAAAGTAATTGTCAGATCCTTTCTCAGCTTATGGTCCTATTGTACGTAATCATTGAGATGACAGATAATGGAACCAATGACCTATGGCCTTCACTTCCATAAAGACCAATCTTTCCAAAGCCAGCGGAGGTGCTGTTCATGGTGGCATTTAGAACAACAGTCAAGTTTTGTTTCTGGCCGCTGGCGATAAAAAATCGTGTAGGTGCAACCGAAACTGAGACTCCAAAAGGAGCACTCCAGCTGACACTGTAAGTCTCATCATTAGCAATGTTGGTAACTGTTCTTGCGATGGTTCTCGATTGGTTGAGCAATGCTACTGTGATGGAAGGCAGGTTTAGATCTCCGCCAGTCATGGTGGAAATTTTACAGCTCTGACCAGTGTAGTTCAGGACGACAGGAGTAGAACCGTTGATGCCACAAAGAAAGGCAAAGAAATCATCAAAACCTACATATCATACATACCAAATGCCACAGGTTATAGCCACATAAAATTGTAAATTCCTGACACAACATAACTTAGTCATAAGTTTTAATCTAATATTTGCATAATGTACTAAAGCTAAAAAACCCACTGGATATCAGTATAAAATGCCATTTTTCAGGATATTACTTGCACTTATAACTGGAGTATTAGTAAATCCTCCTGTTGGCACTCAAGTACAGTAGTAATTAACCTGCAGTTATCACTGTTTTGCTGGTAGTGGTTTATTTTGTCATATCATGCATAAATCTTAAATGCTATATAAACAATTTAACTGTTACAAGTTGTCAGATAAATGCATTGGTCATTTGCTACATGAAGAAAATTGTCATGTAGAACTTACCAGAATCAAAGATCAGTCCTGGGTCTAAAGCGGCAGTTGCATTGACAAAGCCACTGCCCATGTCAAATGGAGTTGCGGGTGACTGGTTCAAATCTGGGTTGCTGTAAGCTCGTTGGGCCATGATTGGTCCACCTTGCTTGTCATAGAGTGTGGCAGTCGAGGAGAGCGCAGAACCAATGGCTGAAGGACTAAAATGCGGAAACGTCTGCTTGATCAGAGCAGCGAGCCCAGCAACGTGGGGAGCAGCCATACTTGTACCAGAGATCAAGGCAAAATTTTCACCTAAGAAGCATATTAAAAACATGAAGGTTTGAATGAAGTAAAAGCTAACCCAAAAGAAAATCAACTAATGCAAAAAAAAAAAAAAAGCACATTTAAATATGATAAGATTATGTGATTACATGGCATTTTGGGATTCTACTTCAATTTACCTCATTCACTTATAATTGCAACTTAGAGATTCATGTCAAATATTAAACCTTACAGATGAAAACAATTATCTATATGACAATTGCTTCATCTGCACTTTTCCATGGTCCATGGTCACCTCAAGGGTGGAAACTACAGCATGAGTCTAAGATTAGTTAGTTTTAACTTGCAAAGTAGCATTTATAGGTTTCATGGCAAGCCTTGCATATGATTGACTTGGCCAGGAACTTAGAACTAAAACAATGAGTGGAGATCATAATGACACTCAAACATAAATTATTCCAGATTTAACAATCCCACTACAATTGCAGAATTCACATAGATGGGGTAACACTTGTTAGTTTAGGATTTTATGATTATATGGAACAAGGTCCGCCGTACCGGTACCGGTCGGCGTACCGGTGGCCGGCCGGACCGGTACGGTACCGGTCCGGTCCGGTACGTACCGGCTGGTACCGGTCCCGTACCGGCCGGTACGCGGTGGTTTCAAAAACCACAGCGCGCGGCGCTGTGGTTCTAAAAAAAAAAAAAAAATCGTACCGGTGCGAACCGGCCGGTTCGCACCGGTACGAGGCCGGTACCGGCCGGTACGGGCTCCGAACCGGCCGGTACGGGCCCAAACTGGCCGGTACGCACCCGTACCGGCCGGTTCAGATAAAAAACCGGAAAATACCGGTTTTTTATCCGTTCCGGTACCGGTCCACGGCCGGACCGGTACGTACCGGCCCGTACCGGCCGGTACGGGCCGGTACGGCATTCCATGATATGGAACCATATCTACTATCTAGACATGATTAAGGATAAATACAAAACATACAATGCAATCATTTTCACAAAACAAAGAGAAAAAGCACCATATTTAATTGATTGTCAAGGAGATGCTTGTATCATATAGTCCACGTGATCAGTCTAAGAAACGATAAGAAACTGCATATGGGCATGGATAATAGTTTCTTATAAAAAGGAGTTTATCCTTGTGATAGCAATGATGATGGGTGATGAGAAATGCTTATCTGTAAAATACCTTCAAATTCAGCGGAATCAGTACCCAACGAGCTCCAAGCACCCCATATGAAATTACCAGGAGCTATCAAATTGGGTTTCATGATATCAGCATCAGCTAACGAATTGTCCTGCGGATCTGGTCCTCTAGCAGAATAATACATTACTTTTGGTGCAGAGTTGCTGTAGTTAGCTTTTAAGCCTCCTAATATTTTCGCAACAGCTCCAAACTTGACAATGCTTTTTGAGGTTTCATTTCTCACTAAGGAGCTGTTATAGTATTTTAGAAAAACCTACACAGTTATGAAGTATTCATCAGTATCAATTAAAGAAAGATACATTTTCTCAAAAAAAAGGAAGAAAATATTACAATACTAGATAGGCTTAAGCAAGGTTCTCCGTCTCGGTACCAGTGCCACACTAGCACTATATCGGTACGGTATGGTACGGAGTCTTTTCGGCGTATTGAGTGTCGGTACACCAACCATACCGGATATTGGTACTGAATTGGCCCTATACCGCCCAGTTCGGGCTGGTATGGCGAACCATGAGCTTAAGAGTAACTAGCTACTTCACCAGTATCCCAAATCAAAGTACACATATATCAAGCATGCAAGCAAGAAAGCAAAAAGAGGAAAAACATTTGGTCAAGAAGAAAAGGGGCAAAGTAAGAAGATGAATGGCAATGGGACCAACATTGGCGGTGACTGAAGGTCTGCATTGCCATGGGCCATTATACCAAATTTTAGGACAGCACAGTTGGTAAACCAATGCTATAAACAGACATGCTCATAGTTTAAGCAACAAGATCCCTGTGATAAAGATATTGAAGAACATAATTTTATGAAGGGAAGAAATACAAATAGAGAATTCCTTTGAATTCCAAGAAGGTACTTTACATGTGCCACATTTGACACATTAGAGTCGAAAAGATTAACTCAACTAAGCCTTAATCCTAAACTAGTTGGGGTCAGTTATCAGAATCAATGAGATTATTAGGTTGAATTGGATTATGGTGAAATCAAAATAAGACTGATGAAGTTAGGGTTTAGTACATGCGAGGAAGCTTAGGAGTTGCACCAAAAATAGATAAAGTAATAGAAAATCAGTCACGATGGTATGGATATTTGTAACAAATACTATTTAAGGGCTAAGACATGAATGGCAAAAGGATTGAGGGTGGAGAGACCAAGGAAGTCCTATCAGAAAACTTGATTAGTTTTCTTGAACGAGGGAACAACCCTTGGCAAGAACAAATCACAAAGGATTCAATAAGACAGCTCTAGTGATATGTTGGATATGCTAACTACACAATATAAAGAAGTGTCAAACAACAAAACCATATGTGCATGCACAAACTAAACTTAAACATTCTTCCAGCTTCTACCATTTGATCAAGCTTTAGGGATACATGGCAAAAAAAACTATGATAATCCTGAAGGGGCATACCTTGGAGTCATCAGGAGATGGTATTATCAGACCAGGCATATGCATAGGAGTAGGGTTGAGTTGGAACCCTAAGACAAATGGATCCAAGTAGAAGATAACTCCAATTGCACTAACATTCTTCGCTGTCTCTAATGCTTGTTTGACTGAGGACAGGCCAAGTACAAACCGAATGGAATAACTACATATCAATAGGTTTCCTTTAATCAATTCTTCACTTAGATGGCTTGAGTCTTGGCATTCTCCCAAATACATATCATTTTCTGTTGTATCATTTTTTAGTGCCTGAGTTGCACCAATTAGTGTGTACATTGAGTCACCATCTGTTCCAGCTGCACATAAATAACTATAGTTTAGTTATATGTTTAATAAAGCAGACCAATATTATATATGGCACAACTACTTTGAAAGAATAGACACGTTATTCAATTCAATGGATTCATAAAACTTGAAAATCAGATAATGAACTTTTACAAGATTTTAGCAGTGTGAATACAGAATGTAGCAAGGAAAAAGGTTGCCCAAATTAAGGTGAAAGAAGTGCAAAAACAGGACATCTTAAGACATCAAAAATTGTGTTATTTAAGATACAATAATTTGCAAACTTACGTGCAAGTCCAACTCCAGGAATGGTTAGATTGTTGCCAAGTTGAATATAGTTATTGTAAATTCTATCATGTGTTGAAGCACCAACAGTAAATATCCACGGACTGAAGGAAGACATGCTCTTTGATGAAGGTCCAGTGTTGCCAGCTGCTTGGACAACAAATATTCCAGCCTTTACAGCTGAAAGCAGTGACATATCTATAGGATTGAAAAATGTCGCTATCCCAGGAGGGCGCCTGTTAGGAGTGATGGACAAACTTATAATATCAACACCATCTTGAGCTGCCTGTGAATGCGAAGAAATATAATTAATAAACTTTTATAGGGTGAAGCAACTCCTAAATTCCTAATGAAGATAAATAGCCTAATTACAGTTCTAAAGCTGTACGTAATAGTGGAAAATATTTCTGAATTGAAATATAAGGAGATATTATACTTCCATCTCTTGATTCTCCATTGTAAAAAGACATTCTAGTCTATGAAATGCACCAATAGAAATGCATAAAGACTACATGTGTTACTCCTGTAGGCAGTGAGATTTTTTTTTAACAATTCGTATCATGTTGCGACTGCTTTATGCTGGAAGGTAGCAGAAATACTGTCAATATGGAAATTTATGTAAATTTTTGAACTTGATATTCTCAAATTCAATGACCAGAAGTATACTAACTTCAAAAAGTTATCATAATTTAGCCAGAACCAGCTATAATCAAGGACCAGCTAAAGAAATAGATACAAGACCAAAATTTTACTTTAATTGCCAGACTTAAATCATATGATGTAAAAGTGGAGGAAATGTTCACTGTTTACCTGGTCTATGGCAGCAACAACATCAGCAGCAAAGCCACCAAAGCTCTTATACAGAGCTTTGTAAATAGATATGCTGAAAAAAATGACAGACAACACATCTCAGTCTGCGACTCAGATGCATGTGCTGATAAGCCAATGATCAAAACAAAAATAATCACTTACTGTGCATGAGGAGCCATGCCACTTGCATTACCAAAGCAATGACCAGATACAATAACAGGAATTCCATGATTACCTGCTGCAATGGATGCCGTATGCCTATATGAAGAATAGAAATTTGCATCAACAAATCTAGAATCACGAATATAATGCGACTTTGATTTCTTGAAATGATTTGCAGGTTCAGGTGAACAAAGATCAAATGAACTGCTCTAAACTTCATGCTCGGTTTTTTTTCTAGACATATCCATGGCTTCCTCTAAAATAGATGAGACAGAGATAAATTCTCTATGCAATCAAAGCATTTGACAAAAAGGTTTTAGAAAATAGACAAAAAGGAAACAGCTATAGATGGCCTATAGTGCTCGTATGTAAATCAAGAATTTTCAATAAGGAAAGAAATCTTATCAAACAATAAATATATTCAGAAGCCTACAGCTTATGGCATGTCAGGAAAGCACTCACGTTCCATGGCCATCACCATCAAAGGGTGAAGCATAATCCTGAGAAGCATTGAAAATTCCCCTAGTTATAGCAGAAGCCGCAAAATGACGAGCTCCAACAAGCTTTCTGTTGCAGGATCCAGATGGAAAATCTTTTGTAACTTCGCAGACACCAGAAAAATGAGCAGGAATTGGATAAAGATTGAGAGACAGATCATCTGAAAAGCTGGGGTGTGTTGGATCAATTCCTGTGTCAATAAAACCAATAACAATTCCTTGTCCAGCAACTTCGGGCCCTCCTTCTTGAACCCATGCCCCTTGTGGCAGACCCAGGAATTCAGGAGTGTGTGTAGTTGCTGTCCTTACTGAGAAATCGAGAACTACATTTGCTACTTCTCGTCGCCTAGAAAGCTTTTCTGCCTATGAAAAGCACCAAGAATACCAAATTAGATGTTTTTTATTGTGCTGTTTGGGGGAAGGGGGGAGGGGTACTACTTGTGTCACAATCAATTCTAAAAATGAGAAGAACTATTCTTAAGAACAATTTAAGAGAAATTCACATACTGACCAAACACTATCTAATCAAGGTTCTGTAAAGTTGAAATGGGATTTAAAGCTGTATTGCATGAAAGCTGAGTTAAACATCAGGCTAGAAAGGCTCAAATAATGGGTCAACAGTTAGGTCTATTTTGAGGGCCAACTGCATCTGCCCCAATCTTCAGTTTTGGAATATTTTAGATTGTCACATAGTCTAGGATGTCTAAAACAGACAATCTATGATGTCTGCATTTATACAAAAACTGAACTGAAAAATTTGGCCGACAGAATTAAACTGACAGAGAAATGTCTAGCATCATGTGTTTTCAAGAATGAAATTAAATTACTAATAATTATGTATCATGTTTTTTCGATTGTTAATTCCAAGATCTGTCGTGCCATAAAGACTGAACAGATCCTTTACATAAGGAAAACAAACCGCATGGTGAATGCAAAAATATTTTTTTGCCTACCCCAAAAATGCCTCATCCAAGGTCGGAAGGCACTGACGAATTTCATTAACTAGAAAATTACAATTAGACACACCTTACAATATATTGCCTTCGACAAAGGTAAACCAACAATGCCTAGTATGAAGTATAAAAATTGAACAGATAGGAAATTAGCCGTAGGAATTACCATGAAAAGCAACCAAAAACATTAAAAAGTTAAAGCAAAAACCAAATATGACTACATTCAAAAAACACATTGAAAGTTTTGTAAAATCTTTTTTACTCCCTCCCCTCCAGAAAAAAGGAAAAAAAAAAAGAGCACCCCAACCCCCCCCGGCCCCCGGTTGCTTATGTACATTCTAGAACTTCCTCCTCTTGCGATTCAAGAGCAAACCATGTGGAAGTCTTTCCAAAGAGCTGTACACCTAGCTCCCCTTCCTCTTATGTGGTATGGCCATGGACCTTGGGTACTGCAGCAATAGACAACAATGTGTGAACAGTAAACATTGTTGAGAAGTATGGCTATGAATAAGAACACATGATGAGAATGCAAGTCTAGTATCGTGGATCTAGAGGTTGTGAGGGTACTAAAATAGTGGAATCCAAGAGGGCTCAGACATGCATGGTTAACCATGCTTGAAGGGGCTATGGGGCATGTCGCCTTGGTCCTTCGGCTAAGTGACACTAAAGAATGCTTTGCTATATGCCTTATGCATAGCGATGGCATTGCATGGCAATGTCATGCAAGTTTGGTCAATATATTCCCAAAGGGCAACATGGTGTCTTGTGGATCGGTGGCACAATGGATATGCCATGGCATAGAAGTAATTTGCTAGCCATTAAGATATATGGATGAGCACTACTTTAGCTTGTGGAGCAAATCTATGGAATCGGCACAGAGGTGCCTAGTTGTAGAGCACTCTTAGAAAGAGTGTATGCTATGGCATGGATGTGCACACGAGTAATGTAGTTGACCCGAGAGTCGGATTGCTTGCGGTCACTTGGGGGTGTCACATGTGTTCAGTTTGAAAGGTGCAGGGCAAGGGCATATGGGTGCACGCTTGACAGCGCTGGACTGTTGTGCGCAAGAAAGGCTAAACCATGCCGAACCGGCCAATTCAGGGCATACTGAATCAGACCGGTCGGCTACCGGTACGGTTCAAATTATATATTCGGTTCGATATAAAGTTATAACCCCCCCCCAATTCCACTATTTCGATCGATTCCTCACCTTCGTCCACGCTCGAGACCTTCACCTCTCCCCGCACTTGGACCTCAATGGCGAGAGACGTCAAAGGTATGCATCCCCCCCTCCCTCTCTCTTCCTCTCTCTCTCTCTCTCTCTCTCTCTCTCTCTCTCACGAGGTTAGGGTTTGGATTTCGAACCCCCCACCCCCGATGATGAGGACTTTCGAGCCCTCTCTTTCTCCGTCCTCTCTCTCTCTCTTTCTCCCTCCCTCTCCTCCCACTCTCCCTCCCTTCCTATCCCTCTTCCTCTCTCTCTCTCCCGCTCTTCATTTTGGAACAACAGAGAGTGGTTTGAACCTTTTTTTACTTTCAAATTTGAATTGAAGTTGGCACATCCCTTGTTGACTTCAATTTAAAAAGTGAAAATAAAAAAATGAAGAGGTCGAAGTGCCCCCGGCATGATATGGTACGAACCCATACCATATCATGTCGGTCGTCGACCAGCACGAGTCCCGATACCAATTCCACGAACCTTAGTTGTGCATGTATATGTATGTCCAAGGAAAGGACTAAGGAGAGCTAGCCTTGATGTGCAACATGACGGGCACCACACGGGTGTTTGGGTATGGAACATACTCACCTTGTGACAACATGGCACCTAGCATGATCAATGCAAGCCATTCTTATCTATCTCATGTTCATATAACAACATTGGGCATTTTAGGTAATCTTATTTAATTGGAAATAAACTGGTGGAGTTTGTTTTCCTTTCTTCGTGGTTGACCCTTGTTGGCAATGGCCAATGAAATGGCATGGCATTATAGCATGGAAGCTTGAGTATGAATTCCTGGCACTTCCTCTTTTTTTATAGGTAACCTTTAGAAAGCATTCCAACCAAATTAAACCCTCATTGTTGCTGCGAAAAAGCAAAACAAATGTGGTTTCTATTTTGGTCTCTTAGCTATAGAAATAAGATGCAAGACACAAATTGTAACATGCAATAAATGGATTTGCCAAAACTGGAATAGAAATTAACATTTGATAGATATAAATGCTAGAAATCTTAAGTCCATAAAATTTACTGTTTTAGAAGGAATAAGGAAAAGAATTAGATGTGCCCTAGGTGAGGAGGCTTATTCCTCACCTTGTACTTTGAGTCCATCAAGCCTCTCAGTGTGGACAGGTTCAACATGCAACCTAGGTTGGCTCAACCCAAACCTAACCAGCCCAACTCGCTTATCTAGGTTGGGTTGGGATTTTATGAACTTGGGCTCAGCTTACGCTAAAAAGTCCCAACCCAACCCCAAGTGGGGTTGTGTTAGGGTCAAGCTTAAACCCAATCCTAGACCAACCCAACCAAGTTCAACTTGATCCAACCCAACAAATAAATTTGTTTGGCATAGAATATTTACATGTTTTATTTGACTATATATCTAGCCTTATTAAGTTATAGACTTGTGTAAAGTGCACTCATAAGATCCCAACCAATCCAATACTAACATAACAAAGATATTCAAAGAATTTCTCTAATCCTCAATTACCTATACAATATGACTGACCTGATTATTCTGACCAAACCCAACCCAAATTATAATTAAGAAGGGGTTGGCTTGGGTTCGATTGGAGAAATCCCAAGCCAAGGGTGAGTTTGATTAGGTTATGGCTGGAATATAGAGAGGCTGTGTTGGGCTAGAGTTGACAATCAACCCAATCCAGCCAGTTCAAGTTGCAGTGCTAGCACAAACTAGTTTCATTCCTCTTTCTCCAAAGATACAATGACACACTGCCATGTCCAGGCTTTGCTTAAGCAAGCAAAGAGTTCCTCTAACCTGTCCAAATAAATTACAGAAAAAAGGTAGGAATATAGACAACTGAGAAAATTCTGTCTCCTTTTCTTGTCAAAAAAAAAAAAAACCTCAAAAAGAATCCATAGGATATCATCGTGACATTACAAGGGTGCAAAATAGCTTATTTGGTATGTATCTTGCATCGATACGAGAGACCTGCATTCAATCGCACCCACACTCCCCTTTTCAGCCAGCCTTCCATCCATCCTAGTTCGCATAGAAAGTGTCACAAGACTCACAACTTAGTTACAGCACTTGCATATTGATATGGAAGGGGTTATGTCCAGGTGACCGTTTGGGGCAGACATAACAAGAAAGTGACTAATTGTAAAAACAATCAGAATGGAAATCGATCAAAAGCCACAGTTTAATAAAACATGATTGTTGATAAAAGCAAACCAAAAAGATATTACTTGTGTTTAGGGCTAGAAGTGGGCCGAGCAGAGCCGGGCTATGCCCCTACCCGAACCCAGCCCAAATATTTTTTTCGGGCTTCGGGCCAAGCTTAGGCCCAAAAATTTTTGGATAATCCAGCTCGAGCCCAGTCCGAGACCGATTGGGCCGGCCCGAATTACCCATTTGGGCCAAAAATAGGTCTGACCCGAAACCCGATTAAAGTTTAATATTTCATAATATTACTTCACAAAAAGATGAGCTAGTTAAAAATCAGGCTCTTTCCCATAATACAAGTAAATGGTACATAATATATTATTCTTAGCTAAATCCATTTTAATTTGTCATTTACTTCCTCATTATTGTCTCTAATAACAATATACAAAAACAAATTGATTTGGGTCTAAATTCGGGCTTTATTTCGGGCCTCGTTCAGGCTCGGGCTCAAGCTGGGTCAGTGACATACCTGAGCCCGGCCCGAAAAGCAAATGGGCTCTATATTTAAGCCCAAACCCGGTTTGAACTCTTTTGAGCCTAGCCTGAAGCCTAACCCAAAATGGGCCCAACCCGATGGGCTTCGGGCCAACCTGAGCCCATTTCCGACCCTACATGATGTGTTGCTGTCAGATTTATAATTTATTTCCAATATTCAAAATTCTGAAAATTTAATTATTTATAAATTTTAATTCAATTTTTTGTTGTTGTCGCAACCTTTGGAAATAATAGGTTAGTCCAACAATAGGAATTTTCTCGAGCGCCTCCTTTTATCCAATTTTACCAACAATTATGTTCTTTTAAATTTTTATAATTATTTTCTTTTTAGTCATTTATTATGAGCAATTACTTATTTGGTTGTGATATAATCAGTCAAACAGCCACCTCTTATAATTACACATGACCATTAACTAAGCCTTAACTACAGTGTCATTACCTACTTGAACCATTTCTCTGATTTCACTTAAGAACAATAAAGAATAAATGATAAAATTCTTCGTAGTTTCCCTTATTTTTTTGCAACACATTTCCGGAGGTCATAGACTACAGAGGCTGCCAGTTTGATGTCCAATCATTCTCTGCTGATGCATGGAAGACCAGTGTCAGCAATTTGTCATTGAATTTAGGAGTAGAGTAGTAGAATTGCTACCTCCAATCAAGAGACTGTGTCAAGGATGTGACTCCAGAAAGGCCTGAACCAGGGCGTGTATAAATCTTATCCCTTTTTTATTATTTTATTTGCTGATTCATTTGATTAATGACAAATCATACAAACCTGAAAACACTACAGTTTCCAACAAGCTACACAGACAATGAAACATGATTATTAACTTAAATTTACTGCTTTTAAACTCTAGAGCATAGCAGTAACTCAAAAAATAAAATGCTGAAGGGAAGAATCACAATCATGCAAAATACCTGTTGATTGGTGATAAGAACAGCAAAGCCATTAATTAAGTAATGATAGCTATAAAGCTTAAGATAGTTCTCCCCCTTTAGTGCCCTCCTCAGTAGTGAATCCTGAAGGTGAATCAAATATGAACTGTAACTTTTATCTGTTCTTGAACCATTCCTGCAGTTAAAAAAAGAGGGGGGAAATAGTTACATACACAAAAAAAATTAAGCACTTTATAAATTAGATCCAATAGGTCCACAACAAAAAATTTAAATAATGGAAGGGATGAGTGGATAAGGAAAATGACAAGCCATTTGCAATCAATGTACAAATGAAATAAAATAACAAACAAGAATGCTGCAAAATCTAATACCATATCGCATACTGTCCAACATTTTGGCTGCTCACAAGCAGGTCAGGTTTGGCTCAAGATTTGGTTCAACATGTGTTTGCCCAACTAGGAAAAAAAACTGAGCTTGAGATAGGATTTTGAACTCAAAATATAAACAATCTGAAAAAGGCTATTCTTGGCTTGCTCCCATTCAACTTGATTGTGCTCGATATAAATATTTATATACAAACAATAGTATTTGAAATATTAAATATATTTACAATAATTTGATCAACATATAAATATTTATGAAGTAAGTGATTTTATAATTTACTCATGAAGTATTGTTATATCCTTTTAATCATATTTTGTAATAATATAAACTATAAATTGTACAGTTTCTTTACTTAAAGAGGTAAATCAATTCTTAGACATTAGGTAGAGATCTAATGACCGAGATAAACAGCCACTTGAAGGGAGAGTATTATCTATAAGTGTCAGGCTTAACCCTCATCCTCAAGCAACATAGAGCCACCAGCAACCATCTAATCTTTGCCAATCTATCCCTCAGCATTGCCTTCCTTGTGATCACCTGTGCAGACCACCGTATATCTGCCAGTCACTCCCTTCCTATTGCCTCCACAGCCTCCATCAAGCTTTAACCAAGACGGACTCAAGCCAGCTTAACTATGAAAGTGCTGATACTGAGCTTGGTCTGGCCAGCTTGTGATGAGCTTGAGCCAGCCGTAGTGCATCAAGCAGTTCTTGAGCAGGCTTGAGTTTGCTCGAGATCGGATAGTTTATACCACAGATCCTATAATCAATTTTTTTGCATAAAAGGCTGGCCAAAAGGATGAAAATGAAGTAGTAAAAATAATATTAACATCAAAACTTATTATATTTCTTAGTTACCTAATTGTCTTTTAGAGTTAGTTCATGAACTACCAGCTAAATCAGTGAATTCATATATGACAGCAATAAAAACTGCTTAGAATGTGCATCCGTTGTATAGTTATGTATTTGACTTTTGGATTTAGTTCACTCTTTCTGCCGGAATGCGCAATGCTTTGGGTTTTCTTCGGTATTTAAGTCATGGTTAAAATAGTAAATTAGCTCAGTGACATAGTTCAAAATGAAAGAACCTCTATCTTGAAATATGCCAAGAATAGTCAACAAAATGAAGGTAGTTCTATTAGGACTCATTTGGTTCGCAGGAAAAGAAGGATAGAAATTGGGGTCAAAAGGAAAATGGAGAGATGCCTCATGTTTGGTTGGAGTTTTCCCATGCTATTAAATCCTTTCCTGAGATCTCATTGTTTTCTATTGTGTGAGCTTGCGAAGTTTATATAGATGCTTTAAATTGATATGATGTTACATGATATGTCTAAAATTAAATTGATAGGACTCATTTGGTTCGCGGAATGTAGAGGGCAGAAAGTGTGGTCAACGAAAAAATAGAGAAATGCCTAATGTTTAGTTAGAGTTTTCAAAGGAAAGAGATGAAAAAAGTAGCTTTTCTATGGAAATAAGATTCTCACATTTCATGAAAAAGAAAAACTCATGTGGAACATGGAAAAATCCAATTCCCAGCAGCCGAAAATTGAAAATTTTTTTCAAAAGTGCCCTTAAGCTTTAGCTAGAATGGGATGAGGTCTTTTCCTTTATTAAGGACATAACCGGTATTTTATACAATTTTTTCAGAAAAATAGATGCTCAACCAAACATATGCCACTCTGTAATGTGCCATTTTTTCGTGGTCAACCAAACATGCAAAAATTACTTTTCCAAGCATCATACATCCAGGCAACAACTTTCCAAAAAAAATATTCTAATGAGAAAAAAAATTCTTTCTACAAATCAAATGGATCCTTCAAAGGAGAGAGATGGAAAAGTAGCTTTTTCAAAAAAATACGATTTCCATATTTCATAAAAAAGAAAAACCTGTGGGACATGGAAAAGTCCAATTCCCACCGACTGGGAATTAGAGTTTTTTTTTCAAAAGTGCCCTTAAGCTTTGAGCTAGAATGGAATAAGGGCTTTCCCTTTATTAAAAGCATAACAAATATTTTATATAACTTTTCTAGAAAAGTAGATACCCAACCAAACATAAGACATTCTAAAATTTTCTATGGTCAACCAAACATGCAAAAACCACTTTTCCAAGCATCACATACCTCGGCATCAACTTGAATGAAAAAACATTCCAATGAGGAAAATTTCTTCCCACGAGCCAAACAAGTCCTTAAATGGAGCTAAAACCTTTCACAACCAATAGAAATCTATAGGGCATATACGGTGTTTCACGTCTCACAAGTATCTCATAAACTTTTCCAAACTGCTCATGTTATAGTGAATTTACAAGCAGAAAAAAAGTAATCATGAACCTCAATAAACCACATTGAAAGGTTAAATGGAAAAGAAAAGATTATTTAAAGTAAGATAACAAACCAAGGACATCTCTATTTTCATACCACAGCATTTTATTCGCAAGAAAACTCGAATCCCATGGCAATTACTGGTGTCGATCAGAGGACCCAATTACATCTATATAATCATGAGAAATCCTAAGTCAAATTCCAAAATAGAGATATTTACAGCAGTAATAATCAATAATCTCACATAACATTAAAAACTTAACCAAGAAAAGTGTAATTACTAAACAAATAAGTAAAAACAGAACCAAAATATAAAACAACAATTTACATAATGAAACCAAAAAAATAAGGGCAAAAAGAAAAGAACACCAAAGGCCCAAACTAACTATTATTTCCTTATCAGCCCAAAACAAATCATAATATATCTCAGGCAAAATAATATCCACAAAATGGACAAGTATTATTTTAAAGAAAAAAGAGCACCTCGGCTTCTTGATGGTATTGAATGTCCCAGATGTCCCATTACTAACCACACTGTTTCCAAACCTCTTCAACGTATCACAATAATGAACTGCAGGTGCCTGCTTCATGGTTACAATGTACACAGCGGCATCCTCCTGGCAGAGTCCTCCCAACCAAAGACCCAATAAAGGAAGCACCAATAAATGCAACAAACGAAGACCGCCCATTTTAATGGAAGGGAACTTATCAAACCAGCTGAACCACTCCAGCTACAACTATCCCTTCACTTCCCATACAAACCAAACCCAACACAGTAAAAATGAATGCACCAAACAAAACCTAACCTTGGAGCCGACCTACCAATCAAAATTTCACCTTGGACCCTTATCTTCACACTCTCATACAAACTACAGCCAGCCCCAAGAGGAAGGAAATCTACCAAACAAAACCAAACCTTGAAGGCATCCACCAATCAAAATCCCACCTTGGACCCTTTTCTTCACTCCACCGCAGAGACCACAATCAACCCCAAGAGGGGAAGGATGTCCACCAAACAAGAACACTTCTTCAGACCTCACACTGAACTCTTTCATCAAAAAGATGAGCAAGCCACAAGGTAAAAAAAAAAGTACTCCCTCCTCCCCCCAGCCACCCTCTAGTGCTCAGTGAGGGAGACGGAGTACCCCTTATGCAAGAATCCAAGGAGAGAGAGAGAGAAAGAGAGAGAGAGAGAGAGATGATAAAGAAAAGAGAGCATCTGAAGCCTTTTTTGGGGTGGTGTGAGGTGTGGAGGTTTTGTATATGCATTGTTGAGTAAGTATTTGACTGCCGGGTGTCTTTTAACTCTTCTGCTGCAGCTGCCGGAAAGCAAAACGCCAACAGCTCAGCAGATGAAAAGGAGAGGAGTAAATAAAGAAAAAGAAAAGCAAGAGAGAGAAGATGAGAGGGCAGAGAGAAAATTAGCAGTATTTCTGTATTTGGGGAATGATGCTTACAGTTTGCGTGGATTGTTTTCCAACGTTCTAATATTTTTTTAAAAAAAGGTTACTTGTCACTGTACCAGTCCACCGCAGGAGTAGAATTTTGTTAGTATATCTATCTGTGTATCAACCAATTGGTACTCCAGTCTACGAGAGTAATTGAGTTCACAAGTATCTACTCTTGCTCGTATATCCATCTCCGTGTGTTATCCAGTTTGATTCTCCAATAAATGATAATAATTGAGTTCGCAAAAACATGTATATGTTTTCATAAATTTTATTTTGGAACATCATGTTGTAGTGATTGAGTCATTGAATATAAAGGAGTAGTATTTTGCCTAGGACCATCACTTTCTCTTTAGAAGGACCGTGGTAAAGTAGAAGGATCCACCAATTGATCGTGGGCATCTCTGCAGACATTGGTGGGGCTACTGTAACTTTGCTTTTGCCATGGCTTCTCCCACCTTACCATGGTTTGAGTCCGGTTCGAGACGGTTTGATCCTATGCTCGAAATTTATGTTTCGAGAAGTGGGTCACAATTTTATTTTAAGTGCTATATAATTATTTACCTAAACTAGAGTCATGATTTCAAACATCACCCATGTGACGGCCACTAGCAATTAGAAATTATTATTTGAATTCTGTGCTTTTTATAAGTATCTAAGATTTATCTAGTACATAGCTGATATAAAACTAAATACATGTCTCCACGTCTTCTTACATAGTCCTCCAATTTAAATCATGATATTTTCATCGAGCTAAAGATCTAAATCTATTGTCCAATCATAAATATCAAAAAAAATTCAATCATAAGTACCAAAATTCAATTGCAAACATCATGATTAGCCTTCAATCCATTCAAACAGGCCCGTACTGTAGTATTCTCTAGTCTATATAATATATAAATCACGTTCATTCTGATGCCATTTGTAATAATGCAGAACCTCATTCAAAAAAACTAATCGAAAGAAATATTCAAAATTTATCCCGTGCATACCTAATATAAGATTAAATACACTCCTACATGGATCCTTACGTACCATGTGTGTACCAAGTGTATCTCTCGTTAAATGGCATACACCAACTACAAATCATATTTCCACTAAGATTGTGCGCAAAAATCTCAATTGCACAGTGAATGAAAGATGAGCAGGCACACATGAGATTTCTCCACAAGGCTATGCACCTTCAACTGCTGTTAGCCAATCCTAACACCAGTTAGGAGTACATTGTTTTAGTGGATTGTGTGACGAATTTGGATCCAGGTCCACCCTGCCCTCTCCAAACCCAGTCACATGGTAGGCATACGTTTGTTTAATGATTAATAATTCTTGTCACCCTTTGACTAACTTTTCCTTGAGGAAAAAGATGGCAGTGCAGCAGGCAGGCGTTGGCATTTAAGAACGTGGCCGGTGGTGTGCTAAGTACTCCTCCAAGAGCACACGGAAAGGTAGTCCTTTAAGAAAGAACAACGACAACAACAAAAAATAAAGGAGATATGAGCATATTATCTTGGCTTTGCTACTTTTGCTTTCCTCCTCTTAATGATGTACCAAGTTGGACCCTGCTTAATTAGGCTAATTGCTACATTATGATGACAAGAATCAAAAATAATTATACGATGATCTATATACATGTCTTTAGGGTGCACAGAATGGGAGAAAAGGATGTATCAAAAGGCACCCTCAAAAAGAGGATTCGGATTGTATCTTTCGGATTGTCAACCGTTGGATGGCGCCTCACACAGATCTCAAGCACTTCAAACTTTTTTATCCATCCATCTGTATAAATTTTGAAGTGATTATTATGTGATTTACCGACAGATTCATGTAAAGAAAGATGAATCCTTAAGGAGGCAAAGGGAATCAAAATTAACAAGCTCACATTGGCTTTTTGGGTTGGATGCCCATGGGCCAATTATGAAGGAATCCTATGGAGGAGCACTAGGATCATGAGACTTTTTTTCTCCGGAAGAGCCGTTGCAAAGGAGGGGGCCCCACTTGCCGTTCGTTTTTGTGCCGTTTGTTTGGTAACCTAGGTTTTAGGGAAGCAAGTAGCGGGACTTGGTGTCCGCCGAGAGTACAGCCCGTGAGCTCGAAGCCAAAACGGGCTGCAAGGGAAGTGTTGGTATTCGGTCAGAGGAGTCGCAAGCATAGGCTGTCATTATGGAATGGGACAAATAATGGAACCACAGGACTGCACTTGAGTCATTAAAGGTCTTGGGGAGACTCTGCGGGCCAAATTAGTGGTAGATCATGGGATCATTGTGTCTTCTTGCTTGAACAGGAGTTTGAAAAATAATTTGGTAGGCAATTGGTAGGGATGGCAATGGATCCAATCAGGTTGGAGTACGATCAAGCCTGATCAAGGATTTATCTCGGCCTTCTTGGCTGATGGTGGAGGTCAAGACAATTGAGATCTTGGCTTATCTTATCCAAGACAATTTAGAAAATATTATGTCATAATGTGGGATTTCACCTAGAGCGGAAGAAAATTAATCATAAAAATCTCAGCCAAAATGGTAGATTAGTGATTAATTAGCAAAATCAGCTAGAGATTGGAGCCTGACACAGCTATGTTGACGGACGATTGATGCTCCACAACATATACAAATTGTCGAGAGGATGTGGCTCCTTCCAAGCCACTTATGTCGATTGGGTCAAAAGAAAATGCTATTTTGGAGTTTTATCAACAATTTGCTTGTGTAGGTGGGGATCCGGTATTTTCTGAGTCCTTATGTAAGGAATTACAAAAGACATTTTTTCAAAAAAGATGTGAATTAGGAAGGATTGGTCGGTGATTCACTGGCTATCTCCTTTTGTTTGAACCTATGATCTTTGGTGGCTTGTTCTTCTTGGGCGAATATGGGTCATCGAGAAAAACAATGCCGCTCGCCGAGTCGCCTCCCTTGAGGTTCATTATTCTAGAGAGTTTTTTAGAGAAAACTAAGTGTTAGTTTCTATCTCTTTTCACTGAATTCTCGTTTTTGATTTTGTTGGCTATGCTCATGCTCGTTTTGTGTGAAGCACCATTATATTAAACAAAAATATAAGATCTAATTAAACAAAAATAAAAATAATAAATCACCTTCAAAGATGTCCCTCTCCGGCCTCTCCCGGCTGGCCATTTCTTGTCCAATCTCCTCTTAGCCTATTTTGTTGGATCTGTTTGAAAGTTTCCAAAAATACACTTGGAGGGAAAAAACTAAGCGGCACCACTCCACTCCTTGTTCAGTTTAGCACCGGCATGCAATGATTGGTGGGCTGGTATATGGGGGCCACTTATCACCTACGTGACCCCTTTGTACCTTGTAACTCGGCGTGCACTCGAGCCGCACGCGGGACCCGCGTCAACACTGCGAAGAAGGCCAGCGTACAGCGTAACCCCTCTCATCCCTGTAGCAGCATGGCGCTTGTTCGGCTAAGCATGGCTTAGAGAGAGAGAGAGAGAGAGAGAGAGAGGAGGGGTGTGCGGCAGTCTCCGACTTCTTCTCCTCTCTCCTGAAGACCGCCGTGCATTCTAGTGCAAGGTATTATCCGCGTTGGTCGCATCATGCGCTATCCTTGGGAGTCTGCGTAGGTGCTAGCCCTTTGGACGAGTCGTGCGCTATCCTCACGTTTTTATCCAAAACGCACCTTGTAAGAGAAGGGGTGGCCCCTCCTTATAAGGCACAATCCTTTCTACTACTCTTCCAATATGAGACTTAAGTTTCAAGCTCTCCTCTGCCGCCAACACTCACTATTGGGAACTACCGTTGTTGCCTCCTCTCCTCCCTCTCTCCTCTTGCTCTATTTCCTTTCCTCCATGCTTCAACAAAGCAAAAGTTATTTAATTTCTAGTGATGAAATAAATTTTTTGTCTTTAAAAGTGATTCAACATTAGATGGTCAATATCAATCTTGTAGCTGGAAAAAAAGATAGCTTAGCGACGAAATATAAGAAAATAGATAATGATAATACTTTGTCATTAAAGAGTATATATTGGTGACAAATTACTTTTTTTCATTAATATGCCATTTTGCAATGAAAATTATTTTGCCGCTAATCATAAGCTGTTAACAATGATGATGTAACCATCACTGATGGTTTGCAATTTGTGAAATAGTATCATTGCCAAATGCTCATCTTCTTGTGATGAAGAAAATTTTATTACCAAAGCGTCTAATGATGAAAATATTTTCATTATGGAAAAAATATTTTCATAGTAAAAAAATGATCAACAAAAATAAATGTTTGGGCAACAAATTTGTATATTTTCAAGGATCAAATATTTTATCATGAATTATAGATGTATTAGAGATAATATTGGTTCCGTCACAAAATATTAATTATTTGGTGATGAGTTAATGTTGCCATTATAAAAGACTTTTAGTGATGGTGTATTGGCTGCAAACTTGATAATGAATTTTTTTTCATCTCCAAATACTTTAGGCAATGAAATTTATGTTACAATTATAAAAAAAATTTGTAGGTAAACGTACCAATTATTGTAGTATATTGACATGGCATGATCTCATAATTTGAAATAGATATTATCATATAGTTATGCTTGAATAAGTTCCAAGCATAGTTTTTTTAGAACTTCAAATAACTATGTTCCCATATGAAGTGTTTGACATATCTTCACCGATATTAAAGAAGTATGGATAAAAGAAAAAATAGGTAACAATAATTTCAATATTTGAAAGTTCTCTCACTATCTTGAGGGGAACCAATTTATATCCTTATATTTATGGTGTTACAATATTGAATTTTTTCTCAGGAATAACTCCAAATATATATATATATATATATATATATATCATATGTGATTTCATATACAAAAGAAAAATATCCAAAATAAAATAAAAGAGGAAAGTTTATGGGCTCCTTGATTGCAGTCTCTATCTATTATTTTGTGTAGAAACTATGATAAGCTTGCCTTATATGCTGTGTCACATATAACATACAATGGACCTTCTAGTTTGAACAAAATCATATGATACGCAATCAAACTTGTCTTCCATAAAGAGGAATTATATCCACCATACAATCGTGCACGCTACCAATCATAATCGATACTTATTTTTATAAGCTTCATTCATTAAGTGCTCATCTCGATAGACTATTACATGAATATGAGGATGTAATTGGCGGTGTGCATGGTCATATGGTGCATACAGTATAGAATATAATTTCTCCCTGTGTAAATTGCACAACAAACTTTGTAATTGTGATTTCCGTTTATTTCTATAAATTTGGAATGCTAATCTTTCCCTAATTGGTGCTTATGTTCTTGACATGTGTTTGGTAAGACCTACCCTATGTCCTATAAGCCACTAATGGAAAACTTTAATTTATAATCAATATGTTTAGCTACTGTAGAAATTTCCTATGACAAGGCCTATAAAGAATTAGCACTCCTAAATGCTCGTGGTCTAAGTTTAGAAAAATGGAAATAAATGCAGAGCTTGAATGGTCAGCGTCTCAGCCAACTTTTCTTTTTTAGAAATATCTTATTGTTTCTTTTTTTTTTCACTCAAACAAAGTGATTGCTGGCACCAGTTTATCCCAAGCTACTTTTATGTTTTTTGAGATTCTTTTCTTCCTCCAAGTAATCCATAGAGACAGGAAGGTAGGTGGATTCCTTCTGCACCTCATTACCTCTTTGATCATCCTCCAAATTGGCTTCACATAAGGACAGTGTAGCAGAAAGTAATAGTTTCCATTGATCTTCCACAAAAGCAGCGACTTCAACTAACATGCTAATCTTTCTTTGCTAACACCTTCTTAATATGAAGTTGATACTAGGTAGCAAGCCCCATAAATATTCTTACTTTTCTCGGTGTAGTCGTATACTACGATAATGGATAAATAGGTGACTTAATACCTCTTGTGTTAAGCAAAGAGTAGAAAGCTTTAATAACGAATTTAGTATTTGCACTAAAGATGTGTTTGGTTCACAATCACTATCGAAATCGGAACGGATTGGAATGCAAATCAGAAGAGCTATATCCCTTGATGTGTTTGGTTCATGATCGAAATCGGAATTAGAATCAGAATGGAATTTGAATACTGGAGGAAGAAATAAAGATTAGGATTTGGGGGATTGGGATATTTCATTTTCTATAGAATCGAAATGGAAATAAGACTTCTTGGATGCAATGAAAGTCACTCATTTCTATTTTTATTTCAGAGTCCAACTCTCCCCAACCAAATATGCCTCCTCCATTGTTAGTAGCCTTTGAACATGCACATGCCAACTATGACTTCTTCTATTCCAAAATCTAGAGATAGCTATGTTGATTTTAAAAGAAGCCTTATATAGAACTGGAAAGGGATGCACGAGGAAGACCTTATCCAACAATCCCCAGAACCTGATACTATTACCCTATCCCACAATAAATGTAGGGCCATTCCGGAATGGCTGAATAAAATATCATTCCATAATGATGAATAAGATCTTAAATTTATGATTCTTGTGATTTCAGATATTCATATGTAGTAAACTTTATGAATCAATTTTTGCCAATGTTCTGCTATCTTTCATGAGTATTCCACCTCCATTTTGCCAAAAGTGCAGAATAAAATTCTTCCAAGTTCTTCACACCTAGTCCACCTTCAATTTTTGATTTGCATACTATGTCCTTGTTTCGTAGATAGTAGAAGCCATCGACATTTGATATGCCCTTCCAAAAAAAAACCTTCCTGATTCCATTTATGTAGTTAAATTTGCCTGTGGGAGATTTAGATGCAGTATGTTACTTAACTGGACTATCTAATGAGAATAATTGGCATTATAGGCAACGAGAGAGATTTGTGGGCTCTCCAGATGATATGAGTTTTCGGCTCTGTAGTCGTCTTAGAAACTAAAAGGCCCATAGCTGATATAATAAAGGGTTCAAGGGGTTTTAGTGGAACCGGACCTGATAGTTTATACATAAGGAAAAATTACATATGCACCTCTTCAAGTCTGGGCTATCTGCACTTAAATTCCAAATATTTAAAAAATATTAATTAGCCACTAAAACTCTAAATTCGTTGCAATGTGGCTTAGCACGTGAGGGTCACCTAATAACTAAACTTCTGTAAAATCCTAGAATTGTCCTTCCCACTAACTTAGCAAGGGACTCCTATTTTGGCATGAATTTAAAGGGAGTGCTTTCAGATCTGTTTAAGTAGATGAATAACAGAGGATGGAATGCTTTGAGTTCTATGTAGGTGGATGCATGACAGAGGATAGAGCATTTTAAGATCAATGTAGGCAGATGGATGATAGAGTATAGAGTGCTTTGAGATCTATGCAGGTAGATGAATGACAGAGGATGAAGCGCTTTTTGATCTATGCAAGCGGATGGATGATAGAGTATGAAGTGCTTTGAGATCTATGCAGGTAGATGAATGATAGAGGATGGAGCATTTTTGATTTATGCAAGCGGATAGATGATAGAGGATGGAGTGTTTTGAGATCTATGCAGGCGGATGGATGATAGAGGATGGAGCACTTTGAGATCTATGTAGGTGCATTGACGATAGAGCGCTTTAAGATCTATGCAGGCGGACGAATGATAGAAGGAGTGCTTTAAGATCTATATAGGAAATAGATGATAGAGGATATAGTGCTTTGAGATTTGTGCGGATAGATGGATGATAAAAGGATGGAATGCTTTGAGATCTTGCAGGCGGATGGATGATAGTGGATGGAACATTTTGAGATCTTTATGGGTGGATGAATGATAAAGGATATAGTGCTTTAAGATCTGTGTAGATGGATGGAAAAGAGAGGATATAGCACTTTGAGATCTATAAAGGTGGACATATGATAGAGGACAAAACTCTTTAAGATCTATACACGCGAATGAATGACAAAGGATAAAGTGTTTTAATATTATGCAAGCGGATACATAATGAAAGATGGAGCATTTTGAGATTTGTGCAGACAAATGGATGACAAACAGAGTGCTTTGAAATTTGTACAGGTGGATGAATAATAGAGAATGAAGCACTTTGAGATATGTGTAAGTGGATAGATAACTGATGATGGAGTGCTTTGAGATCTATGCAGTTGGATGGATGATGGAGGATGGAGTGCTTTAAGATCTATGCAGGTGTATGAATGATAGAGGATAGAGCGCTTTAAGATTAATGCAAGTGTATGAATCATAGAGGTGTAGTGCTTTGAGATCATGTGAAAGTCATGATCCTACCTCTTTGGGTACTTCGTTAACTCTGTCAAGCTCCAAATAGACGATTAGGCCAGCAATGAAGTTTTGGTGGCTAATTAAAACTTTTAAACTTTTGGGAGATGTCTCTATAATTTTTTCTTATATATTATATGTTGTATGTTATATGCTATATATTATGTTATACTTATTGTATCATATTATATCTTATAGTTGTAGATTGAGCTATTACATTATATGTTTGTATGATAGTACATCCATGTAACACTCCATTGAGTGAGTGGACAGCTTTGTGGTTCTCTTTAATCATCCTTTTCACCTCTAGTTAAATGGCTTTTCCGCGAGCCAAATATTCTCAAGGAAAACTTTGATGGTGGTGTTCAAGCAAAAGGTGTAATTGCAAGCTTTGTTATCAGAGATTCTTATAGAAAAACTCTTTTGTTAGGAGGACTCTCTTTTTCCAGATGCTTCATACCCAAATTGGAGCTTCGAGGATTCAGTGACGATGGTACAACTGCGACATGGGTGCTAGTCCATGTGGATAGCAAAGTACGCTAGTGGGACGTAGGATACGATGCCACTGCGACTGCGGACTGCCAGAGCTGTCACTTGTTGGGACTGTCAGTCTTTGTCGACTTATGCCAATTATTCTATCCAATCAATGACTCCTCGGTCGATCGGCTCTTTGATTGGAGCCGAGGAGTTCACGTTGGATGGTCGACTGCTCAGCTGTGGCTGAGATAGTTCTCTTCAGCTTACATCTTAGGTAAAGGAGGAGATCTGGTCTAAGGTCGAGGTACCTAATATTTTCTCTATAAGAAAGCTTGGTTTAAAGAAAGTGGCTTGTTGAGTCTAGAAGCAATTTGCATGAGGTCTGACTTGACAAGGTGGACCCTTTTGATCATGTGACTGATATGAGACCTATGTGTCATTTCCAAATCGTGAATTCTTTACAAGCTTTCTATTAAATGTAATTGCTATATGAACTGGTTGTCATTTTACATTTGCTAGTGTCTTGCATTTGCGATGCACATGGTCGATAGATGATAAAAGCTGCAAAAAAGCAATGAAAAAAAAAGTTGATCACATTATTAGCCTATGATAGTTGATACATGTGGTTGGTGGGAGTGAAATTTATAGAGTTTGGAATTAGGCCAAGAGTTTGTATGGACCACAACGACCCACAATAAAAAGGTTAAAGTCTTGTTATGAGTAGGTAGTGGATTTGAGGGGAAAGGAGCCGAAGTTAGTCAAACTATCAGAGTTTGTGGAGCAGTAAGATATTTCAAATTGATGTGGAAAATATTTGTAGCTCAGTTTGTTGGAATTTATAAATTATGGTTTAGATGTAACTTCTATTTATCATGGCATGCGATAACTTAATTTCCGGGGAATCATAATTGATCAGGTTGATCAATTAAAATTGGTCAAAATATACTAGGCTAAATTATCAAGGTTTGATCGAACAAGTTGACAGTAAGCTATATTGCCACGTACACTTAAGAATTAAAGCTTGTAGTAGAAGTAAATGACAAAAATAATTCAATAGATGAAATAAGAATGCAAAATAAATAAAACTTATAGATTCAATAGATAAGCTTGCTTAAATACACCAAATAGCATTTGAGTACATCACTATCACTACGATCACCTTCTCTTCTACGATATGGATGCTTGGCGACATTGATACATTGGGGAGTTGTTAAAAGATGGTCAGATGCCCTTTCAAGGTCTTTTGTTTTAGAGTGCCCTTTTTTTTTTTGGTAAGATGGCATGCTTATATTACCCTATAGTAAATATATCCAGAAGCATCAACAAATAACAGATCCGACGAGGGTTGTGGAATCGACATGGCTGAATCTTAAATGACCGAACTTGAATGATTGGCGACATATGAGGCTAACCGATTAGCTATGCTGTTTACCTCCCTATATATATGAGCATCTCTAAACGATTGTAGCGTAGAGATCAATTTCCTCAAATCCTCGAGGAGAGGGTGTAAGTCACCATGGGTATTGGTTACTTCCGGTGTTGCTGGAAATTGGACCCAGGGGTGAACGTGGATCGAGGAGGAGGAGCTCAGGCAGAGGATGCGGCGGCGGACGGCTTTCTTCGGAGGACCTGCAAGAAGCCGGTGGCTGGGGGTTCCGGCGCCGGCCCTCCGATGCTCAAGTCAGAGGGATTTTTTTGTGGAACAAAGAGAGAGATTGCGTGAAAAGATCCCCTACTTTGAGAAGAAAGAAATCCCCTTTTTATAAGAGGGGTGTAGGGGTTACCTGAGACTGGACGTGACTGTACGAATTAATAAGTTACCGTAGTGATTGGACGTGATCGTGTGAATTAATGAGTTACCGTAGACGGTCCGAGATTTTGGGCTGGCTGGCGGTCCATTGAGATCGTGCGCATTTAATCGTTGACAGTCGTTGAGGCGGAGATCGCGGGATTGGACCCCAGATAAGGAGGAGGGGGACCTGATTTTTGGTGGAGTGGGGAGGTCTGCTTCTTCCTTTGACTGAGTCTTCTTTGGACTTAAGGTCGATCGAGCTCAACTTAGCCGAAATCAAGGTTGCAAGTTTTGGGGCCGGGCACACTGAGGTCGGGCGCCTTGAGGTCGGGTGCCTTGAGAGTTGCTGTCGTCACGCTCACCATCAAGTGTCAGCGATTTATCTCCGTGCTTTGAGCAATCCATTTTCCCCCAACATCCATAATCCAACTAAATATCGTTTTAGGAGTCATCCTCCAACATAACATCAATAGCCCCTAGAACAGTGTCGCCATAAGCTACGCCTTTCCAGACTCCTCTCAACTCTGCAAGTGGTGCTGTGATGTCCTAGAGATGACAATCTCTAGCTGCCAATAGAGCTGATATATGGTTGCGGATGACAGATCTCGCTCCTCCCCTAGTTTGCCACCCAATACGCTATCATTGAAATTAATCTTGATGAAACTAGGGGATGAGGTCTCCCAAGCGAAATGAGCATATGGATTGCAGTATGGAAGCCTCGTTGTCCCCAATTGTAAAAGACCAATCAGCAGTGGAGGCATGGATGTATTTGGATTCCTGCACCTGGGCCTTCATGAAGGTTAGAAAAGGTCTCTGAATTCTTCCCCTCCATGACAATTATTCCTAGATAACTAAATGTGGTGATTGGTGAAGGATGTAACTGATAGTGATTACCTTTATGCTATCCCACTGCTCAGCAGCTCCTCCTTCAAGTATATAAGGAATCCTTTCTTATGATTGCTAAGAATCCATGGTCACCCCTTTACCCAATGCCATCCACCAAATTCTGTGCTCTCTCGGGCATTGAAGGATAACATGGCCAACTGTTTCATCTAAGTCTTGGCACCAATGGCAATATAGTGAGTGGAATGTGCACTCCTCTACAGTGCAACTCATATTGACGAGGGAGTTGGTCCTCGCCATTCCACGGTAAAAGAGCCACTCTTGGATGAACTTGCTCCTTCTAAATCCAACGGACATCCTTGATTACCCGAGGGGTTGGGATCAACGACTTGCGTGAATCTTTGGATCTCACATTAGGGCGGACTGAACCTTCCTAACCCAATTCCTTGGGACAAATAGAAACAGACATAGAAGAGATTCTCCTATCTCAGGGTTCTTCAAATAGCTGCCGAACAAGTTCGCAAAGAGCTGAAAAAGCTTTATTACCAACAGCTCTGCCAAACAGGGCCTAATTATTAGACTTTCCAATTTGTCGAAATCCATCATCATGGTGGAGTGCCCTTTCAAGGTCTTTGCATGATAAATACTCGAACAATTACTCAAATAGCTCGTTCGTTGCACCACGATCAAGTTCCATCCCCCATGATTTCTGGTATCAACCATTTTTGCCCACATTAACATGCTCATCCTTATGTGCTTCACATGTCTCTCGATTGGCATCAACACTTGTAATTTTGGGGGTGAAAATTAAGTGGAAGCATGACCATAAGTTGCTAATGTGCAACTAATAGCATTCAAATGATGGCGCATGAACACCTTACCAACCACATCTAATGTATGGAAATCTGGGTATGTATGACACTTGTGCTCGTTGGCTCACCAAATGTTCCATTCTTGTAGCAACCATGCTATATTAATTATTACAATTTAAATCACCTGTGTTGTTCCAAATTCACCCTTAATCAACCTGGACATGATTTAAAAGAAATTGAACATTTTCACTTGCCCAGCCCTTGTTTGGATTTTGCTTAAATTGATGTAAAGTTTAAAAGCTCATGATGCAAGTTTGACCTGCGGACACCACGAGTCCGACCCAAACTCCTCCCCGGTCCAAACCCGGTTCGCATTGCGAACCCATTGGCCAAACGGGCGGTCGGGATCTCCCCGTTGTCAGATCAAATCGCGTCCGTTAAGAATACCCTATCGGAATTAGGGTCCGTCTCTGGAATCCTCTAAACCCTAGTTCTATAAATACCCAGGACGCGAGTTCCTTCTTCCTCCTACCCAGAACTCGAACCCCTTCGTCCGCAAAGAGAAATCGAAGCGAGGGTTTGAGAGCTCGAGACCCCTGAAACGATGAGGGCGAAGGTATGAAGATCTCTTAGGTTTCTATTCGGATCTTGATCCTTACGTTTATTATTTATTTATTTATTTATTTTTGATCGTAATCGATTAGAATTTCCGAACATGGAACTGGGAATTGGGATTTGATTTGAACTTGTTTTGATGATTTTCGCGTGATTTTAGGTTTTTGTTGCTTAGATCTTTGTTGAGTAATAGTATGATCTTGTAGGCTGTGGAACTTACTTGATATCTTTCTGAAGATGATTTGTTGGTGATTGGATTCTTGGGTTAGGGCTTTGATTTCTCGATCCTCTGGGAGATCGCCTTGAACTTTTGACGCCTTTAACAAGCTTCATTTGTTTCCATTCGATAATACTTGATTTTTTGGGGTTATGTGCCGTTGTTCTTTTATTTTTCCTGTATCTGTTATTCCCAAGAATGCTTTTTTACGTTTGAGTATCCTGAACCTCATTTTTTTTTCAAAGAAATTTGTATGTCCGACATGTCAAATATATGATTGTTGCATGGTTGTAACACTTGAATGCATGGAACTTATATGGCTAAAATGGGATCTAGAGAACCCTCTTTGCGTGGAATTTTATCTTTATTTCTTGTTGTATATTGCTTTCTTGTAGATATATAGCTGGAAAAGAGTACAGTAATTCGTTTGTATGGATTAGTTCAAATTGGAATGGTAAAATTTGAGATGGCACTTTGTGGGGATATATTGATTTTGGGGCATATTTGAGGAGAATGCTAAACAATTATTTTATGAACTCCTCTGAAGGGATATACATTGAGGAGCCACACTTAGATCTGGTGCATATGAATTTGGATTAGTAATTTAGTGGAATCTTTAAAAAAGCGTACTGAAACTGGATATATAAGTTATCTTGTGGAAGTCAGCAGGTTGGGAACTGAAAATTTCTGGTTAATTTGCTTATGCAGTGAGATTTTGAACAAATAATGGCCAGAGATTGAAGCAAAATTTTGTTTGCCCACACGTAATGACAAAAGGATGGATGCACATAATACACAGATTACCATAGAAGCTGTCTGTTAAGGTACATCGTATAAATATTCAGGGGAATGGTGAAATAAGTTTCAGAATAAACAGAAATTGGATATGATAGTTGATGTGGCTTTGTAATGGTACTACATGAAGTCTATTTTCTTCATTAGGCAAGAGAAAGAATTTTGAATAATGTGCAGAATCTTTATTTGATATTTTATCGTGCTCAAACATATGATAAAATAGTGCTATAGTTAATTTTGGAGGACACCGAGGAAGATGTATGCACTACTATCGAAAAGAAAAGGGAAGGCATGCGCCAAAAAGAAAAGGGAAGGCTTGCATATGCATGGATTGTGTTGAAGTTGTTTATTACTGGGCTTTGATAAGTATTCGAATGAATTGGATTTTCCCTTGTATTGGGATCAGAGCAAGGTGCTTAATCAAGCAGTCTTTTGTTTATGGTTGCTTACTCTATATTTGTTGCTGTCGTTATGTAGGAGATACTATTGCATATGCTATTTACAGATGCTATATTGTTATCTATTGAGCTGAGAATATGGTGATTGATGATGATATTGAAAACTTTGGTGGATAATGGTCTGATAAATAAGGCTTAATTACTAAATTAGTCCCTGAGGTTTGGCCTCAAACTTATTTGAGTCCCTAACTTTTTAAAAGTTGCAATGTTACCCTTGACCTTATAAAAATGTTTCAAATGAGCTATGACCATCACTTTGATGTTGCTACGAACTTCACAGGTGGCACTTATTTTATGATATGGCAAAAAGACGTTAGTTACAGGTCCAAGATATGGTAGAGAGAGACAATAGAGAGGGAAAAATTGACATGTCAGCCTCTTGTTGGAGAAAAATCCCACCAAAAATAAAAAGGGAGGTGCTCTGGTTTGCAAAGGAAAAAAACAAGAGATCAAGAGAGAACAAAGCTTGTACAGGGAGAGAAACAAGATATATATATACACACACACACATATATATATATGTATATACACACACACATATATATGTATGTATATATACACACACACACATATATATGTATGTATATATACACACACACACATATATATCTAGAGAAACACGCTTTCTTGCTTCCCATCCATAGAATATAAATTTCCACATCTAGATGGTGAGCTTCAACCTAGAAAGGCTCTCAGTTGAGGATATTAAAATGCAGAGCACCAACTATGCTTTAGAAACTGGACCTGTTGATCCTTTCCAACAATTCTGATCAGGATGATGCTTTTGTTCGACCCAACATCAGGCTTAGCACACTGATGACTAGATTGCTAAGCTCCTAATATCATGGATCATGCTGAATCACTCCAATACTATGCTCTAGAAAAAGTTATCAAGAATTAACAAGTTCTAAGATGATAACTTACCAATCCCAGCAACAGGGTAAAATATGAGCAGTTCAATGCTTTTGAAAGTATTGGAGATCATGGCTACCTAGCCCATAAAGGTTCTCATTTAGGAATACTTGGGATCCTGCATAAGTGGTCCATAAGCAAATGAATATATAATTATTCATATAGTACATTTGCTTGTATAATCAATTAACATTGAGGAAGATAGCATATAATCTTACTTATATATAACAACAGAAACCTATAGTCTACATTAAGTCTTCTTCATTTGGTATCCTTACAGTTGCAGTTTCTCCGGTAGCACACAACGCTTTTCACTCTATTTTTCTGTGCATCAAACAAAGGAGGAAAAAAAATAGATAGGCCTCCTCGTGGGAAGAAGAAAGAAGAAAATTAAGGCAGCCAACCCACCTCATAGCTCTTGCACCCAAGAACCTCCTTGGGTTGGCCTCTATCATGAAGTCTTCAATGATGCACTTTTCCCACAAAAACAGATGGGGGTGACCATATTAGGGGCTTCCATCTTTGCAAACCCAGGCAATCTTCTCCCTCCTTCCCTCCCTCTCTCTCTTTCTCAATCCATTGTTTCTCTTGTTCTCTCTCAATCTTTTGTTTCTTTTTTGCAAACCAGATCTCCTTCCTCTTTGGTGGAATTTTTTCCTCAAACAAGATGGTGATGTGGCAATTTTTCTGTCCCCATTATCTCTCTCTACCATGTCTCAAACCTGTAATTGATGTCATTTTTCCATGTCATAAAATGCACGTTACCTGTGCAGTTCTGTTTGATTTAACAATGTTGAAGTGACAATAACGGCTCATTTGGAACCTTTTTATAAGGTTAGGGGTAACATTGCAACTTTAAAAAAATTGAGGACTCAAATAAGCTGGAGGTCAAACCTCAGGGATTAATTTAGTAATTAAGCTGATTAATAATTATGGTGGATACAGCTATTGTGGTAGAACATGACCTTGTTTATAGGTGATTGCTAAAGATACTGTGGGGTCCGTTCTTGCTATTCTTTATCTTTTTTCTAGTATAGTGTCAAAACAAACTCAGACATGTCTAAGAAACATAGGTAACTGACTGTTGAAGTTTGTTGGTGGCTGCCTAATATAAATGTATCGGCGTGAAAGTTATGGTTATCCAAAGATAGATCATTAATCTTCAGGAATATTTGGGGTATTCCCTATTACAATTAGTATGAAATTTGACATGCAGATTGCATACCGGTAGTTTTTATTTACCCTGCTCCTCCATCTGTTATTTTTCCTATGTTCCTATGAACGCTTTGTTACTGCAACTCGTTTTTCATTCCCATGATTTCTTGTCAGTGGCTTCTGTCTCATCATATCTTTCTTTTAACTTGATCTTGATTCATTTGCTTCCTTCAGTGGAAGAAGAAGCGCATGAGGAGGCTAAAGAGGAAGCGCCGAAAGATGAGGCAGAGGTCCAAGTAGATGGGCAAATGGAAGGACAACCTCTATGGATTAACCTCTCTTCATTGGATGTCATGTTGGGATCTAAGATCTCAATCTCCCAGCTTACGTTGGGAGCTTGTTCATGGAGGGATGGTGTTCTTGGGGGGAAAAGCCTTGTCATTTGTATTTTTCAGTGCTTAATTTGCAACTTCAGGGATTAGTTAAATATGCTTTGTCGAGCAAGATAACTTATGTTTTGTTTGACTTCTCTAGGGCCGAGTAAGACACCTTTATGTTTGGAGCTATTGCTATGAAAATGTCTCTTAAGATGCTTATGTTTGCAGCAGGTCTAATTTTTGCTTGCATTTGTCATCAGACTAAATATTTCGCATGGCTTTGTTGAGAAAATAATCTTGCTGCAATGTGTCGCTGATGGCTGCATCCCTGGGTTTGCATGGATCATATTCTCGGTTCATATCCTCGTGTTCTTTGGGTCAATATCTACTGCTGCAATTTTTCTTAGATGTAGATTTGAGTTGACCTTAGCATGGGTAGTATTCATGTGAAGTTATGGCTTGCCTCTCTGAAATTGTCCGAATGGTTGGATTTTTCCATCTGTGATGCTGAGCAGCCTGGAATTTTTCTTAAATCAGAGAACTTTTCATACTTCCATCCATAAAATTATGCCAGGCTATGTATAATTAGAACTACATGATCAGTTTCAATGTTTCTCACCAGCATCAGTCACCACAACTCATTTAGAGAGAATGGTAAGTTACATACCCCAGCAAAGACTTGAATAAATCTTGTGGGGGGTTAATTTCGCTGCACTGCAGCATTAGGCTTAACATTTGATGAGATTCGTCGTCACTGCTCGTGCTTCCAACCTCCACCTAATGCTGAAGTGGCAGGTGATCCTGAGAAGGTGCAGGACTTGGCTGGTTCGCCATTTGAGCTGGCTGTGATTCATTGCCAACAAGAAGGAACTTTGCTGGCGAGCTATTTCTAATACCCACTATGGCAAGTCCTGATTGATTCCCTGCTTTTCTTAAGATGCGACTTCGGTGGGACGAGATGCTGCTGCTGTCGAAGATCTGATAAAGGCCTCAGCTGTCGATGGGAATTGTCACTGCTGCCATTCCCAGATTGAAACTGCTGGAGTTTATCAGATTTTGGCTCCACATGTAGCTTCCTAAACTCTGCTGGCATCAGACTTGTATACGAGCAAGATCTTTCATCCACGTGTTTCCCAGTAGATGCAGCTGCATCTAAGGATGTAGCTGGCCAAAGTTACAAATCTTGCATGCAAGAAGTGGATTGATGATGACAGCCAAGATTTGGGTGAAAATTTCATCACCAGGCAAGCTGGAGTAGCTGACCATTACAATCATCATAGACAAGTCTTGTGCTTCATACTCTCCTCGGACTTGGTTGATGACCAGTTGCAAATTATTATAGATCTTGAGATGTGTTACTCCGACAGCTCAAGCTAATTTCAACCTAGTTTTCAGTGCCTTGTACCTTGCTTTATTATTGGAGTTCTTGAAATTGAACCTTAGATCATACGCGGCGACAACATCCCCACAGCTAGAGGATCTGTTGACATGGCGTATCCAGAAGGATAGTGCCTTCGACTGGCTCTGCTCGCCCTCGACCTTAGTCTCTACTTTTGCCTTGGCCTCAGCTTCCAGTACAATACACTGGACGATGAAGTCAGCGAGTGCATGTATCCTGATGGTAGGCCTAGGTTGGTAGTTTATATCAAATTTTCTAAGCTTAATGGCCTATTTGATCAGGCAACTAGAAGTTTTTAATTTCTACAGTACCTGCCTTAATGGCTGGTCAGTCATTACCATAATAGTATGAGCTTAACCATAATCTCCATGCTGAAATGATCGGGGACTAGGCCTCTTTTCATCCTTGGGTGCCTTGTCTCAGTGTTTTAGAGCAACTCTCTCATATAGTAAATAGATCTCTAATTCCCATGCTCTTCTTTGACAAGGATTGAGTTGATCACTATAGAGGAGCTGGCTATGTAAAGATACAAATTCTTCCCAGCCTTCAGCTTAGTGAGAAGTGGAAGGGACCCAAGGTACTGCTTCAATTGATCAAATGCTATTTGGCACTTTTCAGTCCATTCGAAATTTCTGGCATTTCTCTGAACCTTAAAGAAAGGAAAACATTTTTTTGCTGATTTTTATACAAACTGAGGATAGCTACCTAACTTGTGAGTCGCTAAACCTCCTTTATCGTCCTCGGGGGTGCCATTCCCAACACTGCTCGGATCTTCTTCGAGTTGACTTCTATCCCCTGCTAGGATACCATGAAACCCAAGAAGTTTCCTAAGGTGACCCTAAATGCTCACTTGCTAGGATTGAGATTCATATGGTATTTTCTCAATATCTAGAAGGCTTTGTGCAGGTTAGCGACATGATACTCAACACTCTAGCTTTATACGAACATATCATTCATATATACCTTCATATTTCGGCCAATTTGATCCTTGAAAATGCGATTGACCAGCTATCTGTATGTAACTCTGGCGTTCTTCAATCCGAACAGAATCATTTGGTAACAATGTAACCCCTTGTTGGTGATGAATGACATTTTCTCCTCATCCTAATCTGATTGTATCCAGGTAGTGCATCCATAAAGCTGAGAAGCTGATTGCTCGAGGTGGTGTCAATAAGTTGGTCAATTCTCAGTAGTGAAAAGCTAACCTCTGGATAGTTATTAATATCGATGAAGTCGATTTAGACTCTCCAACACCCATTAGCCTTCTTAACAAGCACCACCTTAGCGATCCACTACAGGTAGTCTACTTCACAAATAATCTCGGCCTTAAGGAGTTTGCCAACCTCCTCGTTGATAGCCTGCTATTGCTTAGGGATAAAGCTGCTCTTTTTTTACTGCACCAGTCGATGCTTGGGATCTATATTACACTTGTGCATCACAACAGAAGGATCTATACTTGGCATGTCGGTGGCTGACCATATGAACACATCAGTGTTGGAACAGAGAAAGTTGACGAGTTAATACTTTGTGTCCTCGTTGAGCAACGAACCGATCTGAATTGCTTGGCTGTTGCCTTCATCGAAGAGCAGGACAAAGGTGAGCACTTTGGCTGGTTCCTCATGCTGCTCCTTCTGCTCATGCCAGATGTCTAGACCTTCAATAGGCAATGTTTTCAAGGGCTTAGTGTTCCTTTCAAGGTCTGACGAACCGGCCCGTATCGGCTGGTTCGGGCTGTATCGGACCGGTCCGGCTTGTAACCGGTACACCAGAGCCGTGAAAATCGGTACGGGCCGAATCCAGCTGGAGCCGAAGAAGATGAAGAGGAGAGAGAGAGCGGGGAATAGAGGGAGGGAGGAGAGGCCTCCGCCGCCCGCAGAGGGCCGCAGGGGGTCGACGGAGGCTGCGGCCGCATCCTCTCCTCCCTCCCTCCCTCCCCCACTCGCTCTCTCATTCTCTTCTTCTTTCCGGCTCCAAAGGAAAAAAGTGTTTCGGTTTGGTACCGGTTTAAACCAGTTCCGAACCGGAACCGTACCGATCTGGTGGGCGACCGGTACGCTTATCGGTATCGGTACGGCAAATCTTGGTTCCTTCTAAGGATGGCTATATGACATTGCCGAGCCACCGCATAGTCGCCTATGACTTTGCTAACCCTAGTGCTGGTGGAGAATCTCATCATGAGGTAGTAGATCAATACGACAGTTCATATCGTATTTAAACCACGCTAACCAAAAATAGCATTATATGCCGATGGAACTTTGACGGCCAGAAAGTCGAGTATGGCGGTCACCTACTGAGTTTTTCGACTTGTAATGACCAAGAGAGTAAACACTTCTTCCACAAGTATAAGGTTTTTGGAAGAATCGACTAAGAAAGAGCCAATCCTCCCTAACCAATCTATTAGTAACTCTTTTTTCCGGAATACCTCGTAGAACAAGATGTTTGCAGATCTTCTGTTGTCTAATAAAATTCTTCTTACATCGTAGTTTGCAAAGCTTTTATTTTTTGGATTTACCCCGTGTTGTAGCTTTCATTAATGACCACTTTCTATGAAAAAATACTTCTCCCATTTTATCAACGCTATAGCTTTTAGAAAAAAGAATATAGTCAAATAGGTGGTTGGAATCTTACCACTTGATATATATCCTTTTTAAGTTTTGAGTCCAGCAACAAATATGCTACCTCCAAAAGATTCGAAGTTTTCACAGTATGTTCACATATATCTTGTCCACTTCTACGAGTATCTTTGGCGACTTTTTGATGTTTAACAATAAAAGTACTATGACACGGTATTTTGTCCAAAGTTTGTAATCTTGGTACTTATCTCCATATTGGTAACATACAGATATAGTGTCTATGTACTCGATACATTAGTTGATTCGGCATACTGAGTCTCGGAATGCCTCCGATACTAAGCCTCAGTTTAGTACGAATATAGTATGGTACTCCCGATATGGGATGCACTGACACAACAAACCTTGATTTGGTCTATTTGGTGTCTAAATGAAAATAGTCATGTAGCAACCTAGCTAGGTTCACATCTAATCCGAGTGGAATATTATTACGAATCAACTGACCTGTTGCAGTAATTACCTAAATGTAACTACGGATGCTCCCGTGTTGATCATAATTAAAATTATAGCAGCAGAAATATTGACTGTATATTATAAGTCATTGCACCAATACCAAGAAGGCTATGATTCCAAAGTATAATCTAAGATCTTATAAGAACTCCTTGCATCTTTATTTGCTCAACAGATATTTGAAGCACAGAATTCTCATATCTAGTTTTTTCAGGTGTTCCATCAGCATCTGAACTTCTCCTGCTTCTTGGAAGAATTTAAAGCAAAGGTGCAGACAATTATCAACTTGGTCAATAGATCTCCAATATCAATGTAAATCTAGGCAATCCCATCCAATGAACAGCTGAGAAATATTCTAACTAGGTCAGCTTATGAGTCACTTTTAACCTATCATGCAATTCTGCAGGAAAGCTACACCTGTTGCAACAATATTGACATGAAGTGCTTAACAATAGGATGATTAACATTGGCTACAGATTTTTAATAGATTAGCTAGTGATTTCTACTGAAATCCTGTGGCACTTGATTGCAACAAAATAATCAGTTAAAAGATCATCATATTTATGAAAGTGAACAGTTGACCAATGAGTTGATCTTGGCATTTATTGAACCTCAGTTTTCCCAAAATTGAAGAAACTTACTGCAATTTTCCTCATGGCAATGTGAAACTACAATTTTCTGTCCCTGAAATGCAAATCCTAGAAGTCATATTTTTTGACATGGAAACTGACTGTCTAATAAATGTATGAAATCTTAATGCTTTCAAAGAATGAGAAGCTGGCCTAGGCTTATAAATCTATATAGATCTTAACAATCTCCCCTATCTAATCTCGTGATGCACTCATCATAGTCCTAACTCGTCCTGGTATTCCTCATTGAGGTTGTGATGCACATTAAGCCTGGCTTCAACCCAAAAGCTTAAGATATCTGATGGAGGGTTTTTCCAGTCTCATAAACTCAGGTGGCACCCCTTTAATTGGCAACATAGGACTATAATATAGGACTCTCCTGATAACCATATGACTCCATGAATCTAGATCATGCTTGGATAGGAACCAAGATCACTATCATGTGAACATGCTGTTCAAGTAAACACAATCATGACCTATCTGAATTCCACTTTTACAAGATTTATGCCACGCATTCATTTGACAAGCTTACATGGCAGCTATCCGTACATAATCACAACAAAGGGCAAAGATTGCTAAATGCTGAACTTATGCAGTATAAATTCTTGATTTTCCATTCATCAAGAGAGAAGCCATGCATCAGCAATGTAACTGTTTTGCATGAGATTTGTACAACAGCACAGCGGAAATCCACATACAAACCTGCCAAATACTTTACAAGCTTTTGTTACCTAAATGAATAAATAAATCAATTAATAAATAAGATAACCCGAGCATTTGAACAAGAATCATCCTAGTCTGTTTTAGGCGTCTGGATCATCTTACATTTGGGGGAACTTGAGAGTGGAATATCTCAAGGATTCTCGCTATTTCAGTTCATGTGAATATCCACAGGACTAAGGAATTCAAGGAAACAATATCAGAAAGAGAAGATAACAACCGTGGAAAGACATCCAATTATTTTTATAATCCGGTCAATGAAGTGCAAACATACGGAATTGGTAATATACACATAATAGCAAAAGGCACCAAGCTTTACTGGAAGCAGCAGCCTATCTGAAAAAAAATATGGAACTTTCGCATGGTTAAATAATTGCTCAAGTACAAAAACTGTCAGCTAAATTACAAAATTTTTGTAACCCAGATGAGATTTTGATCGCTTACGCTGGGCTTCTGGCTTTTGCAGTTTGAATCTCCTCCAAGATACCAAACCCACCCCCTGCCACCAACATTACCTTCATCACATGATACAAAGCCAATATAATTACAAATGCCTTCCGCTCTTTTGATTCTGCAGTCCATCCCATAAACATGCATCAAAGTTGTCAATCCCACCGACTAGCTCTCCTCAGGTTGCACAGCAAGATCGGTAGAGAAGTTTTGCAGATTTCTGACGAGGCGAATTTGAACATACAGAGATGTTACAAATATCACTCGTTTACACTTGGTCTCTATTCTAGCAAGGATGCCAAAAAATGCTGAACAAAGTTTGGTGAGGGGTGGAAGAGCATGAGATGATCCACTGAATATTGTCTCCCAAGGTCTTTTTGATGGCACGAATGGGATGTGTGGAATCTGGTCTTTCTTCAAACTGAAGTCAGGTAGCTCCCCATAGATTGATGCATATCCAAACCGCATTACAACATAGCAAAATAGTATATGAGTAGATACGTCTTTTCCAATTATTAATATAACTGGATTTTGTGTATAAAGAAGAGCAAAGTACAACGGTTTTCAGGGGAAGGCAGATTAGATGGCCAATTATAGAGCCAAGGAGTAAAGGATGGAAAATTTCAGCAAACTTGTGAATACCAAGAAAGATCAGTGTATAGAAGGTCGAGAATATTAGTGATGCTGCTAGCAAAGATATAATAATGCAAGCCTCACCGGCTTCCTCAGGAGGTAGCTGACTTTTCCAAGCATTCCTGCCAATCTGATTTTCTTCATTACTGTGTGGATCAAAGATAACATATTCATGATCGCCATTTATGTATAGCAGCAATGAAGTGGCTTTCCCCTCTATAGATTTAGTGTTGTGGAAAGATGGACTAGAAGGTAGAAAAGCGAGGCCACCTCTCTTTGCCTGAATTCATGGGAACAGCAACCGAATTAGACAAATCAAACTCATAAAATTGCACATCTAATGCTTCTGAACAGAAGTCAAGGTTCTATCATGGGATCAAAGAGAAAAACGGAATAAAGGAAATGGCACAAGTGTAACCTGGGAAAAAACCAACATTTTAAAGAGGAAAACTATGCAAGGCCACACATAAATGTTATGTTATAAAACATCGGATAATTGACTAGCTATGTATGCATTAACCAGACATGATCGGATGAATAAGTTGCAAAAGAATATCCTCAGTTGTTCTTTAAAAAAAAATATTCAAAGACCTCCTATCATACTAGATAATATTTATTATTTGATCGTTTTATCTAAAAACTTATTGTTTATTGGAAATAATATTAGATAAGATTTGCATATCATTTGAAAAAATCATGTAAATATTGGCAAGTTTAATAATGCTATTATTTTAACACAATTATATATTCATTTTGAATTTAATAATTTAAAATTATTTCTAATATTATTTTACTTATATGCTTGGAGAGGAGAGAAAGATGGGTCGGGGAGGGGAGTGTAGACGTGCATATGAGAGGGAGAGGTGTCTACAGCATATCTCTAAGGACTCGTTTGGTTTGCGGAAAAAGAAAAGAAAAAGTACGGTCAACGGAAAAACAAAGAAATACTTCTTATTTGGTTGGTGTTTTCAAAGAAGAGAGATATAAAATAACATTCTTATGAGAATAAGATTTTCAGGTTTCATATAAAAGAAAAATTCATTGAAAACATGGAAAAGCTACTTTCTCACTGGTTGGAAATTGAGATTTTTTTATTCCAAAAGTATACTTAAGCTATCAAAACCAATAAATAGGGTCTCCCCTTTATTAAGAGTATAATAAGTATTTCATACAACTTTTCTACAAAAGTAGATGCTCAATCAAATATAAATAATTCTGCAATGTGTCACTTTTCCATGATCAACCATACATGCCAAAATTATTTTTTCATGCATCATATTTTTAGGAATCATCTTTCTAGGAAAAACACTCTAGTGAGAAAAAATTCCTTCTGCGAACCTAATGAGTCCTAACATTTAGAGCAAATATTTTTTTTTATTGATAAAATTTATTTTAGCAATATATTTATTGATTGGGATGTATTTTGAAAAATATTGAAGGGTAATCTAATCTAAAACATGACGGTCAGAATCTATTAAAGAATAAAAGCAAAATATCCCTATGCTGTGAGAAGGTCAAAGTAAATAAATATAAAAATATTAAGAAGAAACACATCCCCACCAGCACAGAAATCCCCACCAGTACAGAAATTCATAATATTAAGAAGTAACCATGTGAACCCCATCAACCCATATTGGCTTGTGAGTTAAAATCAGCTAATCATACTCTGCTGAATTATTTTTGGGTTTCCATTTGAGCTTGATCCATCCCTTGTTCAAATATCTCCGAAGCACCTTAAATAGCCAATATCCAAAATAGCTTCATAGTTGTTGTTGTCATGGTTTTTCATATACAAGCACTCACTTTTAAGAACATCTGAATGAGCTTCTACAGCATTGTATTTCAACGACAGCCACTGTAGATTATATATTTGATAATTTTTGCCTCAATTAGTTGCTGTAGGCTACATTCATGGTTTTGCTCGAACATTATTAAAAGCCAACTAACCACTTGGAATCAGCGACAGCCACTGTAGATTACATGTTGGATACTTTGTTGTCTCAATTAGCTGCTATGGCCTACAATCATGCTTTTGCTTGGACATTATTAGGAACCAACTGACCACTTTGAAAGCCACCACTGGAAGGTCCTGCAAGCCATTTGTTAGTGGTTACTAAAAGGGCAACAGACACCCTAAGTATTATGAATCAACAACGAACACCTTTAGCTCCTATAGGCACTCTTTCAAGGTCATCTTTAGGAGTTCTAGAGGCCACCTTAAGTAGTCCTACAACCATGGCATCTTCTACCAATTCACTCATCAATGTGGACATTCTATTAGATGGTCGTGCCACCTAAAAGTTGTGGGCAACATCTA
The DNA here is from genome assembly GCF_009389715.1 of Phoenix dactylifera. Taxonomy (NCBI): domain Eukaryota; kingdom Viridiplantae; phylum Streptophyta; class Magnoliopsida; order Arecales; family Arecaceae; genus Phoenix; species Phoenix dactylifera. The sequence continues at coordinate 9,479,122 of NC_052407.1, forward strand.
TTCAACCTCAACCATTTGGTCATCAGCTATGGGACCATATTGATGGGACTATGCCTTGCCCGCCAGCAAATTTAGACCCAATCTGTTACTTGCTTGGACAATGGATATTCATGGTGGTATTGGTGTAATTTCTCAAATAGTCACTAATGCTCCGCGGTCTCGGAATCGGACCCTATACCAATGCTACGCTATAATAGTATTGGTATGGTATGGTATGAGATTTTTTTGTTGTACTGAGTGTCGGTATGCTTCCGTACTGAATATTGATACCGAATTAGAACAGTACGGTATGCTCTATACTGCCCCAGTTCAGACTGGTACAGCATACTATTGCTGATGCACGCTCCTTCAATTGGAGGAGCCAGCTTAGTTCTAGCTGGAGCAAAGTCTAATAGATCTAAAGTGTTAAAGTAGACCATCTTCCCTTTGGATTTGTACATGGTTTCTCTTTGGAAGCTTACTTTGTTTTTTGAACTGCAACCATTGACAATGTTTGGAAGCTGAATCCAAATAATTGGAACAGTCAATGGATATATTATGATTTATAATGACCTCTCTATACCCCTTGTTTCGAGTCAGAAATAATGATAGGGGCGTTACTCTAATTTTTTAAATGGAACTAGTAGGGGAAAAAATCTTGTCATTTTAAAGGAGGTCGTTGCCTGTAGGAAGTGCAGGTAAAATGGATACATGAGAGATGGGTTCTGGGAATTAAATCTCCCTGCAAAGTCCGTTTATTTTTAACTCTGACTTGCTGGACTTGAAATGGTCATGAAATCTAGAGGTGCGTCAATTGCAGGTCAAGATGGATGCATTTTTTGATACATTCATGATATTTCATTTTCCTCAGTGCTCTATAAAATAAGTGCGCCTTGCTATAAGCCACAAAGAAACACTTGAAGCAACGTCTCCATGAATAATTTCATGACTACATAGGCCTCACCTGCAAAGACCTTCAATTTTTTCAAGAGTTGTATTTTTTTCTCTGTGCCCCCTTGCAATATAAAAACATGTCGGAAAAAACATTTGCATCAATCCTTGCTCAATTTAATCAAGTAGCTTTTGATCCACCCAACATTTTTTTTTGTTGGACCCCTGACAATTAATGCTCAGAACAATCGTAGCGAGGAATCAAAGACTTCCATGTTAGCCCTTTGGATATAGCCTATAGGATCAAAATTCCAAATAAGATAAACTTCATGATAATAACATTGATATTAAAAGATCTCATCGAACATCCTTTTTAGCCCCTTTTCTTTATTGTTGCTGCTGTTGTTGTTCTATTGTCATTGTCAGTGGCGGCAGCTGCGGTGGTGCTGGCTGTTTTGAGACTGAGGCGGAGCTCACAAACTCGGTGATGGCCCCCTGCTCAGGAACTTACCCACCAAGCAACAGTTGTCGATGGAGACCAATCATCAGGTGAATGTTGAGAAGAAAAAATTATTAAACCAGTCTGTTCATGACAAGTTCTCACAGCTGCTAAATTTACTTCTATGGGAGAAAGACAGCCGTGATTTTGAAACTCATCAAATAAGCAGACTGGAACATTCAACTCAAGCATCCTACCAAGACCAAAAAGCAGAAGTTAATCCTTTATATGAAAGATGATGAGCACATAACTGCTCAATGTTCGCAAGCATGCAAATAAAAAGACTCATAAAGAACATGGACATCGCCTCCAACATACTAGACTAATTTGCAATCCTTGAATGCTTTTAGATAAGACTTGAATATTTCATGAAATACTGAAGAATTTTCAATATGTCAGGTTAGAGAGAGAGAGAGAGAGAGGAGGGGGGGGGTGGAAATCCAGTATCGTCTCGAGGTCTAAACAGCGGAAGCGACTGCTTCTCAGAGGTATTGTCCACTTTAAAAAAAATTTCATAATCTCTTCCCAACGCACGATTTTGTTCCGCAAAAAGCGCCTCTGAAGAGAAAGAAGGAGCCCCTCTCTATTTAAAGAACGGACCTCTCAGCTATCTAATCGATGTAGAACTAAATTCGGATTTTTTATTCCCACGACAGTTTCTATAACTTGCAATTATCTGTACAATATTATTTATGACCCTTGATAGCTTGCACATTCCTTGATTAAGATAGACTATACACAATTCCAAACCGGAGACCACCTGTTGTTTTTCGTATTTTTAACTTGGGCATACAAATACCTCTCACATCACCTTGAACCACTTTGGCTGTACCAACAATAGCTCCAATCAATTGGGTGGGTCACCTTAGCTGGTTTTTGTGTTAGTCATGAGTCCCAGATGCTATCAGCTACAAAACTTTGATCAAAATTTGAGCAATAGATAGTGGCTCCTGTAACATACAACAATATAGACAAATTTCCCATAGAGAGATCTTCTGATGCTACTCATTTTTTTGATAAACCAATGCTACTCATTTCGAGGTTAGCATAGTTACAGGTGAAATTCAGCAACCTGCATTCGAAACAGGAAGCACCCCAAACCCAAAAAATAGAATGGAAAAAAAAAAATCAAAACCATAAATATAAGCTATGGGTTAAAGAGCTTTCGAAAGGGCCCATCCTTCCGGTCTTTGGCAGCCTCTGTCAATGCAAGGAACCTCTTAAAACCAGTTGTTGCAGCTCCCCGCCCAAGAGCAGCAGCACGAGTGAGCACATCTTCTCGGGAGGCAATAGCTCCTGCTTGCGGTGTAGCGGTCGAAGTAGCTGAAGAAACTGTTACAGTTGGCACAGTCGGGACAGTCGGGGCAGTTGGAGCAGTCGAGCCAGATGGCACAGCAACTGATGGAGGCACAGAAGGATGTCTAATTCCAGAGTTTTGCTTGTTAAAATCCTCTAGAATAGCTTGTTGATCTGCTTTCTTCAAACCCTGCAACATGCTTTGAGAGTGAATCATGCAATCATGCTTAATGGATACAATTAGGCATGTACCATTCCTCTGGATCTCTTCAGCCCAGCGCCAGATGTAATAGTCAAATGCAAGACACATATCATGCGCGTGGGTGACAACGAAAAAACGACCATATTATATGTTACCTTAAATCAATCAAAGGTTTGAGAGATCACAATCAAAGGCCAGAAAGAAAAGCTAACTGATTATTCTACCATCCAACCCCAGTTGGTCAATATCCTGAATAATCTACAATTAGGCTACACTGGTAGTGGTTTTATAATGCCATTAGGGGAATACTGGTTTCTTTCACTATCTCTCAATAGGAGTTATGGTTGTTAGCAAAGGAAAAAATAAAAGATTTATTGCAAATACACATGCACATGCATGTACCCAAGCATGCAGATGAGCACAGGCATGTATACCCATATATATATATTATATATATATATGGCGCATGAAACTTGAACAAGCTCCAAAGAGAACTGCCAAAGTAAATGTCCTATGACTTCAATTTTGTCAAGTCCTTTTGTCATGATCATTTATGAAAACCAAAACATAAATCAAGTGCAAAACCTTGAGGTCAAGTATCCGCTGAAACTCCAGAGGCGTGCCCTCAGGAAGGAGCGCTCCATAGGTATTTGCAACAGAATCAACAGGAGATAAAATAACCTGCAAGGTAAAAGATTTGCTCTCACTTTTGAATCATTGCCCATCATAATACAAGGATGCTGTTTAAGTCAACCTCATACCTTCAAGAGTGCTTCAGCTTTACTCATTTCACGACCAACAAATTTTGAATAGCTAGAAGCAACTGTTGTCTGTTGAAAAGACATAATTAGTTCGTCTATGTAAAATTGGCCACAGTTTAAGGTAAATACGCTATTCTCACAAAAGAAAGATGAATAGCATTTGTGATTAAAATATTTGGATTTTATATTCAGTTGTTGACAATGTACATTCTAGTGTTCGGTTATTTACTAGCATATTGTATTCAAAGATAAAATTCATCACAAGTTTCTAGCATGAAATATCTAAAGCCCATTAAAAAAAGGCCCCCTTACTAATCAGCCATGGCTTGACCATAACCTTTCTATGTCATTAACACTTAAGCATATGTAAGGATTAATGAAACATAGGGAAAATACCGTTTTTCCCTCTTACCACGCCTTTAAAGCTTACCATACTTGCAATATAAAGGCATGTACGCAAGAATGAATGTACAAAATGATTGAGATTAACCATCATTACATATTCAACTTGAATGAAACAAAATTACCCGTTTCCCTAAGGATGGAATGTCCAAAAGGATCTTCTTTACTGCCTGGGTGTCCAACAGCATCTACAAAATATATTGATCATAACAAGGTGACTCATAATTTTCAGATATTTATAATATGGAAAAAAAAGGGGATTAACTTATTTATTTACATTACTTCATGGCAGTACTAGCCATCCTTACTGAAAGAGAATAAAATGACTGGTACCTGTTGTGCTCCAGTTTCTGATATGTGCTTGCATTTGTAAATATTGAGGTAAAATCGAGGGCCAAGAGATGCTGCCAGCTGTGTACATTATAGTAAAAATAGCCAATTGACTTAAATAGCCAAAGGAAAAAAAAAAAAAGACAAAACAAAAGTGCAGGCTAGCTAAAACTGGAACTTCAGCATGAATATGGCAAACTCAACAACAGGGTAACTTGTCCAAGGACTTACATCAATCAAGTTCCAAGAAAAGAATACAATGAACAAAAGCACTTCTTGTCAAGATAGTTACCAGGCTTTAAATTCATATCAATATTCAAAGCATTATAAAGAAAAAATGAGCAATTCTTGAGACTATTTTCCTGCATCTGCCAGCATGTATAGCCAAACGCTCTAGAGAGAAATATTCTTTCTTAACATCCATGGACCTCTAGCTTCAATAAATTCTGATACCTCTATCAAGGGAATAATGATTAAATATTTTCCCCATTTTGTTTTCCATGATCCTTGAAACAAATTTGTATACTATGTACAACCTAACCATTTAGAGGTATTAAAGATCAGATAGGCTGATAAGCCTCATTGGAACAATTCATGCTGAATCTGAAAAGTTTAAATAACTGAAAGTTGCCCAAAGAGCCAACAACTCAAATCACAATGTCCACAAAGAGAAATTTCTTCAGCACATCTCCTTTCTCCATGAAAGCTAATTTTCCTAGTCCATGGATATAAGTTACCCTAGACTACTGACGCACAACAAACATATCTTCCAAAAAATGATTTAACAAAATGCACTACATTTATAACTAAAACATGCTATTTAATCAAATTAACAATTGAGTTGGTTCAGATATTACTAAATATATTATTTCTATCCAATTGCAGTACAAAGATTAATAGCATCTGGTGACATTCATTTCAGAGCCTTTTCTATGCCATTTCTTTGTTGCAGTCCTCAGTGGCAGGGATTGAAGTGCCCATCCATACCATACTTTGTCAATGATATGTACAGTGCTGGGAAGTTTATTGGCACGATAAAAGAGTGCATACTCCTATATTATCCATGGCCTGTGCAGCTGCACATCAGCCTGCATCATTGTGAGTCAAAGCAATGCACACTGGTACATGCTGTTACATAGTGATACAAGCTTGCGGCCCTACATTCCTGTTTTAAACCCATGCATAGCCATCCTAAACACCATCTATTTCCAGGTAGTCTGGGTCTCTCTCTCTCTCTCTCTCTCTCTTCATTTGCCCTGTTTCTTAGAATTTCCGGGCTGGTTCCCAGCTTGGACATTGTAATCTCAGAAAATAGTAGCTCTGCATTGAATCAAAAGGTTAGAATCAAATGTAACACATAATCCATATGTTTTGACAGTGTATAAGACACAATTTATGTGTTTAATGTTCGAGAATAGCAATACATCCCCTTATAACTTTTATAAATGGCAATTTTTTTTGTATCAATGTGTATCCTTTAGTTGTACAATGTTTGGACAAATTACTTAAGGAGATTTATGGAAAAATTCTCTTCAGGGAATATCAACAGCCATTCGTTGGCTGATGTTACGTATGCAAGTGTATTGTTGAAGCCAATAATGTATTTAAGTGCTAGCAATGAGTCAAAATCTTTCTTCATTGTTGAAAATGTGGTACAGAGTCGCTGATTGTCTCTCCTATACAAAGAAGTAATGTCCAGTATATTTAGTGAACTCTGGTAAGATATGTATTTAACATGATTCATGCCTGCTTAATCTAATATCTGAACTTGATACTCCTAATCTAAGCTTTCAACCAGAATATTTATCCCCATTCATATGATGTCAGCTGTACTAGTTAGGATATGACGTGACAACTCTACAAATAACTTTCAAAGTGAAAACAATCTTCTGAGTTCTGAATTTTGTAAGGAATTCCTGGCTACAGCAACTTTGGCCAACAGAAGGGTCTTTAATGAAATGTAAAGAGCCAACTTAGCAGATAGGAAAACCCACTTTACAGGTTATGTAGTTTCAGCACATTCAACCAGGGAGTCTAGACATAAATAAGAACATGCCAGGTTTTAATACAGGGAAGTACATTAACTAAGTTATAGAACACAAGCCAAAGGAAAACTATATCATAAGAGACAAATAATCATGATTCAAGCATCCATTGTTCACTAAAAACTTAGTAGCATCCTTGGCAAAAAAATTATTGAAGAAACACGATATTTTACCACAATCACTATGAGTTTGTAAACTGACCTTGTCTAAGAAGAACTGGAAGTATGTAGGAGAAAGTAGGCTACCAAGCATGGGAATGCTAGTGGAAAGGATAGAATTAATGCCATTGACATATCTGCAAGATAACAGTGGAAATGCTTATCATCATGCTCAAGTATTAGCAAGAAATTGTAATAAATAACTTACATTTGACACATAAAATCAATCATACTTGACAAAAAAGTTAACTTCAGGAAACTAATCACATGTTCGCATGCAGATAGTCAGATGCCCTTGCTCCAATTCTTTCCCTTTCTCCCATAGGCATCTAAAATAACCTCGTAATGCTCTTTGATTTAAAGAGGACTATAGACAAACAATAAGGGCTTCTGAGCATTCGCATTAGAAGAGTATAGACTTGTTAATGTTACCCTAATTGGTGACAAACAGAGCATACGTTGGTCAGACATGCATCGCGCTTGGTTATCATCACGAGGCATACTATGTGCCTTAACATTTAGAGAAGTACATATTTTACTAGCCAGGGCTAATAAGAAATTTACTCTGATTGGTCACCAACACTTTCGAGACTGGCCCAAGGGACACGTGTCATTGCAACCATTTCAGCATCAAACTTGGTTTCAAGACCATGTACTAGCGTCAGCAATGCTTTTGTAATGACTGCTGAGAACTCATCCTGCACAAATTCAAAAACATACTTGGATACATGGTATTTGAAAATCTTAAAGGGAACAAGATGCAGTGAAACAATTGATCACCTGCACAGCAGACATATCAACTTTGTCTGCAAATTGAGGATCAATGATCTTGGAGACATTTTCAGCTAGCTCACCAGACTGGTGAAAAAATATAGAAAGAAGTTAACTTGCACTGGTGGTAAATAAAACCAGATAACTGATGATAAGACAGATAAAAATTAATTTATGCAACCTTGAAGAAAAGGCAACTTATTTGGCTCCTCTAAGCAACATGAATAATTATTAATGATTTTGAATGGTTTTTGTGAACGTTATATCTGACGATTGAGAAATTGAAAGAGCTCAATGATATTTTAAAATTATTTTAAAACTCAATATTTGACTCCTTAATCCAAAGAAATTAGGATCACTCGTCTCTACAATGCAAACCATAATGTTCCTTAGTATTTTCTGTTACCAAATACTGAGAACAACTAACCGTTTTGTGGCAGTATTCTGCTGTGTTGACAATGTAACATATCATTCTCTCATCTCTGTCGGATGTCTGCAATGAATGTCATAAAATATAAGCATAATGCACATACAATAAGGAACATCTAGAAAGGACTACTTATTCCTAAAGATATATGGTGGTGATGACCTTGATCTGTCCATCTGTGCCAGTAGCAGCTGCAACAATCCCTGTACCGCCTTTTGGTAATCTAGCATATAGTTTTGTTGCATATGCTTTGAGAATTCTTTGAAACACCTAGATAAAATAAACACAAGATAATATACCAGATATAGAAAGCAGTTTCATATAATATAGTCCACTTGATGGAAGCACGAAACCAACTTTTAACATGAAGGCAATGACATCAGCTTCAACAACCATGCCAAGTGCTACTATAATAAAAGTAAACAGAACACGAACACAATTAATATACTTTTGCCACATATGCTTTGAGAAATCTTTGAAATATCTAGTGAATAAATACAAGATAACAAACAGGATATGGAAAGCTACTTCAATATATTAAATCAGCACACTCAATAGAGGCATAAAATCCTTTTTGGCATTAACTAATAACATTCACTTTATAAAATCATGATAGATGCTACAGCAGTAATAGTAAACAGAACATAAACAAGTTGGTGCTGCAATGGTGCTTTGTGAGGTTCCAGAGCGACAAAATTTTGTGAAAGGGTATATAATCATCAACTCTTTTTAGTTGACAACTCATGCAACTTTTCCTAGATAACAATAAAATTTACAAAATAAACGTTCAAATTCAGGAAATAGAAAAGAAGAAAACAAGTAGAAAAAGGCACAGCTCAACAAGGTTATGTGTTCTCATTTTAATGGTAGATAAGCCATTTCTCTGAATATTCTTAAAGGCATATATACCATCTTAAAGTTATATTGGAATTTCATAATGGACTGAAATTTTAGCAGGTTGATGTTCAAGCAATGAGTTAACAAAAGTTTATGAATCACAGTTTAGGCATGGTGTATTGATGCCACATCATTCAGCCTAACTTAGGCTAAATATGAAATGTGCTAAGATTTAGCACGTGGAGAAAAATACACAAGAAGTGAAGACATATGACAATTAAGTTGTGATACTGCATAGAGGGCGAAAAGTTAAAGGCATTTTTCAAATAAGACTAATATTATCTTTTACAAGGTAAAGTAATACTTGATCTACTACACAACATTATCTAATTAATTAAATCAAACACCAATGATAAGTTGATATACATAACCAAAACAGAGTATTGGCTGGATGGTTTCACATAAACCAAACCGAACCAAATGATATAGCATCAAATCCATTTAAGGCACTCTTTGGTTGGATGGTTTTAGTAAAATAGTTTTTTTTCTTAAACCAAAATGTTTAGAATTTTATGAAACTAGTTGTTTGGGAAAGAATTCTTTTTACAGTTTTAGCAAATCTGGGTATCTCATAAAACAGGAAAATTAGGTTTTATGAAAGAGCTAGGGTTCCACATTTTTCTCAAAACCGGCTCTCCCAAATCTCAGTATTCAGGATTACATGGATTCTTGCCACCATTCCGCCCATCAACCCTGCTAAAAATTTACGATTAATCTTTAACCATGCTATATAACCTCAGGTCCTCACGTCTTCCCTTCCTCTTGAATATTTCCATTTCAAATTTCTGGTTCCACATTTTTCTCAAAACCGGCTCTCCCAAATCTCAGCAATCAGGATTATATGGATTCTTGCCACCATTCCACCCATCAACCCTGCTAAGAATTTACGCCTAATCTTTAACCATGCTATATAACCTCAGGTCCTCACGTCTTCCCTTCCTCTTGTGTATTTCCATTTCAAATTTCTCCACCTCTTGCCAAGCAAAAATCTAGTAAAATATGTTTTAGCAAAACATATTTTCAACAAGCTCTGGTTTTCACACAGTTTTTATAAAACTGATAACCAAACACCACGTAATGGTACATTACAAGCCTGAAAACCAACCGTGTATGTATAGAGATAGAGAGCGAGCGAGAGAGAGAGAGAGAGAGAGAGAGAGAGACTATGCTAAGGTCGTCCAGATTTGAGGTCAGACCATTAGGTGAAATTTGAAAATACGAGTTCCAAAACAGATCCAAACTGATGAATATGAACTAATACCTCGAAACTATCTATAAATAAAACTAATATATTTTTGGAGACTCCTTACCGAGCATCAACTTGTCAAAATGGACAATTTAAAATAACATGATAGACTGCCAATTTGTGACCTTTGGTGAATAGCAATGGGTCTCCAAAATGAATAATTTTTAGTTCATAGGTAGTTCAAAAGTATTAAATCACATTCAAGGGCTTAGATCTCCATTTTAAAAAAACTAATCCTCAAAATCCTTTTCTAAAAAAAAGCAAAATTCAGAATAGTGCAAATCCCTATACAGAAAGACATTAAAATGTTCAAAAATCAAATCCCAATGATTTCACGACTTGTCCAACCCAAGATGTACCTAAGATAAGACTCTCTTACACAAATTTCACTTAAAATAAAGACTCCAAAAACAACTCTAAAAAATACCTGAAAATATCCAAAAACATAACAAAATATTTTTGTCCTTCATCACCGTGTGTGTGTGTGTGTGTGTGTGTGTGTAATGCATGTCTTCATTAACATATTGTGGATGTTGTTCATAATAGTATATTGAGCATAAGGAAAAAAAAATGCATGCACTAAATACGGAAAATGAAGACATATTTGCAAACACATATAATACAAGCATATGCTTTTATCTCATGGAAAAGTCTAATTTGGATTGTTCATTAATTAACTATTAACATTTTATAAGTTCCTAACATTCTGAAGAAATATCTCCATAGCAACCAACTCAACACAATTAGAGTTAGCTTCAAAATTTAGGAAAGGTTGATGCAACATAAAGAACTCCAAAGCACAAGTATGAAGAAATCTGAAGTTCTTATTATATAAAACCATTCAATATGTATATGTACTTAAAATGTACAGGCTATTTCCTTTTCTGAAGGATAACCTAGGCCTGAGGTCAGTTAGAAAGCATTTTTCAGAACCAAAGAGCTCAAATCTTCAATAGTTTTAAACTAACGAAATATAGATTCTTCTTGTTGACATTACAAGCTATGCCATGTCTGTTACTTAACAAAATTTTTGCAGGCATATCATGTTTAATAATTTGCAGATATTGATTCTAAATAATAAAGTTGGACCTGTGGATCGAACGATAAACTTACCACATCATGAAATAAGCATTTATTCATCTACTTATTTCACTTATGGGTTGTTTTGGATTTTTGCTCGGATGAGATTCAATAAAAGGTAATCCCCTTGATCCGTTTGACCCTTTTTTTCAACAGTCATGTTCATCATGTTTAACAATTTGAAAATATTATTTATAAATACCAAAGTTTGATCAATGGATCAAAGAGATAAAATTACCACATCATGAAATAAGCATTTATTCATCTACTTATTACATTTATGAGTTGTTTTGCTTTTTTTGGCTCTGATGAGATTAAAATAAAAGGTGATCCCTTTGATCCATTTGACAATTTTTTTCAATAGTCTCTTTTTTGAAAATAGTGTCCAATAGTCAATGAAAAAAATTGGCTCTTTCATGGACACTATCCTCATCATCTGAATAAGGAGGGCACATTTGCAGTTTTAAGGACAAGAAATGAACATGAGACAATCTTTACAAACAACTTACATCAAGGAAAACATTTAATGGCCAAAACAACTTCTCCTTTCCAATACCAAAACTGAAAAGAAAAACAGCTCTCGATTTCCAGAGTCTCAGTAAGTTGAGACTTTTCTTTTTTCGGAACACTCAGTTTTCACATTAATCACCAAAAAATGCATTTCATAATTTGCAAAGATTTTCTTTCTTCTCTATGATGACCAAGAGTGTAGACTTATTACCATTTTACATAACAAATATAATGAAGTGATGCTTGAACTCAAATTATTATGAAATATTTGGATCCTTTCATCATAAAAACTAGTCCAACCAGGGACTGCATCAACATTGTCCGAAAAGAAAGAGCATGTTTATGGCCGGAGAAATATTAAATGACTACCTGGTAAGCTAATTACCCACCATCAGGTATATTTTATCAAATGATAAATTTTCTTCTTCTTCCATCAATAATGATGGAAAAAAAGGAATAGTTCGCTTTCTAAAATGTCTCAAAAATCTGGTTCTGTGCTCCTACAAAATTACAAACTTAAACTCAAGGTATGCCGTACCGGTATTGGTAGGCGTACCAGTCGACTACCGGACCGGTTTGAACCGGTACTGAATCGGCCAACAGAACACAGTGCGCGTGCGGAAAAAAGCCCATAGAAGCACGTGCGCCGCGTTAAATGCCACAGAGTGGCAAGCATTGAATGCCCCGCGCGCGCTCGCATGGGAGCGGTTCCCAGCGAGGGGAACCATACGTGGGGGCGCCGCCAAGCGCGCAGAACCGCGAGCGAGCGCGGATCCCAACTTGCATCCGCACGAGTGCGCTGCCCACCGTGGGGAACCGCGCGTACCAGTGTGAATCGGACTCAGCTCGCATCCACGCGTGCGCGCTGCCCAGCACGGGGAACCGCGCGCGAGTGTAGTGCCCCGCGCGCAGGCGTGCCGGTGCGAATCGGTCCGATAATGGGAAAAAAATTGTACAGTTCGGTTTCGGCCCCTTCTGGGGCCGGAACCGTTTTCCACGCATGAGTTGGACCGGTCCAGAGAGGGGCCGGAACCGTTTTCCACGCGTGAACCGGACCGGTCCGGTACAGGCTGAACCGGCCGATACGTGCCGGTTCGGCATACCATGCTTAAACTACCCACAATACATTCAACCATTTAGCGAATAACAATACAACGGTAAGCTAATTACCCACCATTAGGTATATTTTCCCAAATGATAAATTTTCTTCTTCTTCCATCGACAATAATGGGGAAAAAAAGAACAGTTTGCTTTCTAAAATGTCTCATAAATCAGGTACTGTGTTCCTACAAAATTACAAACTTAAACTACGCACAAAACACTCAGCCATTTAGCGAATAACAATACAGCAGACGTGGGTGGTGTTCACTTGACTTCCCTCGATTCAACAATAACCAGAAGCGCACTTATTGCCTCATCCCAGCTATTAGGAACTAGCTATAGAGATTCTTTGAAGCGAATCACTTGCCATCTATGTTAGCATATCCTAGTGTAAATTACAAAATCTTTCACAAAAAAATATACAGAAAGCTATGCATAAAACCAATATAACCTGTACAATTTTCAGATACATACATATAATCGTGTCTCCACTGCAATAGAAAACCAAAAATAACTGTGCAGAGAGAATTGATAGTTAAATTGCTTAATAAATTACCCTCTATTTTCGATCCTAAAAGTAAGATTTAGCCTAAGAGAAGTGTATAGAGGTCCCTTGAACTTCCTAATCTGTCTACGAGTTTCATTTATGGTCAAAGTTGTTAATGAATCTTTTTCAGTGTGACCTAAACAGTTCTTGAAAGATGGTGGAATGGTTTTGGTAATGCCCCAATAACAATTTTCGAAAATGATTTTGGAATATTAGGAATGTCCTAAAACAATTTCAAAAATTGTTCTCGATGAGTACTCACTTAAATTAATACATCAAGCAAAAAGAGGGACCAAGTCATGATGCACCATTTACCATGGGTAAGGAAAAATTCTATTAAAAACTATGATGGATGATCATCCATAATTAAGATGTATCCAGGTTTTCTGCCAATTAGTAAATGCAAAATTAATTCATTGACTGCTCAAGGAGATAGTAAAATTATAAGCTCAAATTGTATAAAAGCTTTTCATGACTATTCAGCAATAGTTAGACATTACACTTGTCTGCACTATTTAGACTATCAGAGAAGTGTTGCTGCAAAAACAGTATACTCTGAGACCACAATGCGGAAAATATACCTCAAATAAATTGAACAACGTTTGACTCTTTGTCAAAGCACTGCACCTCTTTAAGCTTCTCCTGATTAACAAGAATACCTGCGTACATTGAGACAGAAAATGAGTACACATAGTTCTATAGAATTTGATCACCATCCAAATTTTAACAGAGCACAATACATTTTCTCTAAGAACTAGAAGTATATAAGTATGCATGTACATAGTCATTAACGATTTTAATCATTTGATTAGCATTTTGCCTCTACAGAAGATCTCAAGCATAATGAACCTTTCATGGTTTCACCATACTAATTTAGCATGCTTTTGTTCTGTGTCATTTAAAGGTTCTTCCAAAACGTTCTCCTTGAGGCTTCTCCACAACTGATTCTAAGTTATATGTTGTGCACAGTGAACTTCACAAATAATTCATTACCTCCTTTTATCCACTATTGACTTTCCAAATGTTTCACAATCAGTCTCTTTGCCCTTTTCCGCTCTTTGGGTTTTCATTTCATGCTTAAGGCGAGCAATCCAACATAATAATATTACAGTTAAGAAATTCAATCATTGATACAAGAAAGAACACCAACAGTACATTTATGCTGCATGTACATCTCAAGGGTTGAAACATATAAGGGTACATGCTTACGTATGCCTCATCCACCACATATGTGGCATCAGAATCAAATTTGCACCTCAAAACTAGAATCAAATTTGACAGAAAAATTTGATTGTACATCATCTGAAGCCTTGTTAAAGTGCTTCAGTTACCTGCTTCTAAATAGTCTGTGATACTAGTGAGTTCTCTCTGGACAGTTCATGCAGCCATACAAGGCATGTGAATAAAGTCATAGGAAGCTCAAGAAGCAGACTTGCACATGATCATTCACCCTTTGTCGTTTCATTCACAGCAATTCCCAATCTTATTCCCCAAGCTCAACATCTCATGGCTTGTATGGCAGCTACTGGCCTGTAAAAAATTGACAAAGTTATTCTAACCTAACAGGTCTTTCTTGGTCATTTTTGCTACCTCTAGTACTCAGTCACTTTAGCAGATAGGTAACTCTTAAGGCCATAACCACACAATTTCAGATACTTCCCAGTATCTGTATGCAGTTTCTCTATTTAAAAATGCAAGTATCATGTATTTTCTTTCTTGATTTACATTCCTTGTGCATCATTAATCTGATACAAATGGCATACTCTCATCTACTGGGACATGGTTACATGCACTGCATCTCAAGCATCTCATGGATGATGACGAAAATGTGACTCCTAATACTCTGGCTTAGCAGTTAATAAGTGGGTAATATTGAAGCTCTAGAGTGGGACATAACCATGTACTTGGTGGTGGCATCTGTTTTTCCCAACATCTAGTCCATGTCTACCTAGTGTGGGATGTAATGAACTTTGATATGTGGTTTTGACATTATGAGTAGTTTCTTTCCAGGAAGATCGAACTTGAAAGCTATATGTTGAGCCTGTTCTTCTACTAAAGTTATGAAAGATATCAACTCCTTCAAATAGCATGCATGACTTTCTATCTCTACCAATTTTTGCCTTTCCCCATTAGACCGCCATTCTTGACAATGAACTATACATCGATACTGGAGCATCTATGAGCAAACACAACATGCTGCCATCTAATAGAAAACATACTCAGATCCTTAAGATCTGATTTTGGACTTCTCATGTCCACTCTTATGCCCCGAGTTCTATGCCAAAGCCATTTTATCTCAGTTTATCCAATAAATCTCGCTCCTGTTCTTGCTTGGTGCTTGCTTGATAGGCAACTTTGTTCTTCTTTAACTTATAGGCGAGGTGCACATTCTTTGGAGTTTGTACTTTCACATTTTTGGGAATGCATTAAACTATCACTTCAAGTGCATTCTTGTAGAATATAATACAGTGTTGTCACAGGCAGTCCCATCCCATGTAGGTGCTTGGGCAACACCAATGCCTAGGCGCTTAACACTTTCCTAACTACCAGGTGGGGCAGCTGCTCAAGTGCCTAGGTTGGCACCTAGGTTGGCGGTTGGCTGCCTTTTGACCTTTTTTCTTACAAGGTGGGAATTTATTATGATATTATGCATCACTTTAAATTCCATCACGATTCTATAAATTTTATTTACTACCTATTAATTTTGCTATTTTTGATGACCATGACATTTTTCATGTATTTTACATGAACCAGTATATGTATATGTGATAATTTGATTATACAAGGCCATAATAAACCTTATTTTTGAGGATGTTTAACTCCAAGAATCCACTTGGCTGAGTAGGCACTCCACGTAGGCATTTCAAGGGGCCACCACCTAACAGCCTAGGACCGCCTAGGCATTTTGACAACCTTGGAGAATAATGCTGAGAAGAAGAGTTCTTCCTGCTATTACGTCTCTAATAATTCCATTGATCTCTTAAAGTCCTCTTAAATGAATTACTTTATAGTTTATACTGATGTCCTTCAGTTACCAAACACTTCTCCTTGGCAATTTTTCCATATCCACCAAGTCAAGCCTCACCATCATTGTCCGTCAATAGCCTATCTCCTAAACTCCCACTCACTTTTCATCTAAATCCGATCAACTTGTTCCCAACAATATTTCTTTCATACTACTTACAGTAAATGAAACCAGCACATTGGAATTCTCCATTCATCTCTTCCATGCTGGTAGACAGATGTTAATTTTTGTGTAAAAAAATATTGCAGGGGAAACTTGGAAGTTGGAAACAAGTTTGTTAATTCAACTCAATCACAAGGTTATGGATTCTTTCAGAGCTCACCTGCCGAATTTTTTTTTAAAAAAAAAATAAGAACATAAAAGGCCTAAGATTTTTTAATTTGCTACATCAAAATAACTAAATTGAAATTAGCAAAGAAAACTTTGAAGCTAGCTTCCTGAAGCTTAGATACTATTTCCAATCATGCTTCAATGAAACAGCAAGGCCACAGTAAAAGTACTGAAATGCAAAGACAACTCATAAAAAATAATGTTCAGCTAAATCCTGCCTGCATGCTGCTCGACAAAATATTTGTCTGACTTCCCTCCTCAGTTTCCCAAGTTTCTTCCTGTTAAAAAAAAGCACAAGAATGAGGTAGATGCCTGTAGATAAGAAAAGATGGCATCTAAAAAGTTTTTTGTTTACCTGAACAAGTTTTTCTAAATGCTCCATCAAGGTTTTTTCCTCTAATTCTACATAAACAGCCAGATGGGGTTCAAAACAAGATGAAATAATCCCACGAAAGTTGAACTGCAAGAGGAGTGCATATAGACTTGTCATTAACCATTTCTCCATCTGAAATGCTCCAATTGTAAAGAATGAAATGCACTACCTGTCAAAATGTAAACCACTTACCCCAGCCCCAGGAACTGACAGATCTTTGTATTTGTCCTTCTCCTGTCAGTGAGAAAGCAAAAGAAATTAGAGGTTTGGTATCAAAGAGAATGCTAAAACATTTGAAGCCTTTTGGTGCATACTGGTTCAGTTCCACCACGGTGCAGAGCAAGCTTTTTTTCATATTTCTTCCGTATATCTGAAACAAGTAGGTTATGTTTCTCCCCTTCATCAGTTTCTTCTGCATCACCTTCAAATTCTCTATTTTGAGAACCTGTGGTTCCTCCACTGAATTTTTCAGCCAATTCTTCCTCGAATTCAAGAGTCCTCTGTAATGCCTGAAAAGACACAAAGACAATAGACAAAATCAGACTGCTAAATCCATAAAATAATAAAATTTAATTGAGGAAGGAAGAAGGAAAAAATATGTTATGATCCTATTTTTCTTCAATGAATTTTTTCTGATTCTAGATTGTTATTGCGTTGGGTTATTCTACAACAGAACCCTAAGTGGCTATTTGACCAAATATGTAGTAGTCTGCACTAAGACATGAGAATATGAGATAACCTGTCACTTAGTTTATTAAATTGGAAACATCATCTTTTTGTTCATAATATACATTTCACTTTGTTTTTTTCTGGACCCAGTAATTGCACAAGCACCCCTTAGAAGAACAAATTACCAGTGGTTATTTGATTTCTTACAAACAAAGTATCCTTTTTTTAATGAATTGTGAAAACTTTCATTAAGAAAAAAAGCGTTAAAATATAGAACAATGAAACCCAACCCTATACAAGGTCAAACAGCCCATGAAATGTTAAAGTATAGAGTTTATGGATTCCCACCGAACTAAGATTGAATTTTCATATTAAATGACCTCAAGTCATAACTAGAATTGATCATGGACCAGGCTTGGGCATAAAAAATGTCAAATTTTAAATAGGCCCGACTTGAAGCCCAACTAAATATGAATATAGTTTAGACCCGAGGGCCCGTCCATGATCAGCTCTAGTCATAACTAAAGCTTGCCCGATGAAGGTCCAGAAAAAGATTATGTTGAATCTTATGACCTAGTTCCACTATTGCCAATCCCAACCTATCAATAATTCTCCGCTACTCTCTCCAAGCAATCCACATAGTACCATGTTGGAGTAAATCACACCTTCAGTTATGTCCTTATGATAGTGAAATTGGCATCTAATAGCAAAGCAGGTCATTTTGAAATGCATGGAACTTAGTCAGAATCTTCTACCTAGAGTATCCCGTCTGCTTCGAAATGTTCCCAGAATCTCGGACCTACACCTACTTCCTAAGCGTTTCCTTCAAATATTTCTAGAATATCTATTTCTTAGGCACCCAATCCCGATTTTGGCAACTAAGGCACAGATATACCAAAATCCCCTAAAAAACCTTATGCAGATTGTCGATGTAAAAGATGACAAAAAGAAAGGGTGAGATACTGACTTTCTATTTATTTTGCACACAAATTAAGGGGCCCATGGTACAACTATAAGTGTGTTCTAGGATTCTAGGATTGCATATGGAACTGATCCTCAAAAGAAGAAGAAGAAGAATGGGGCATGGCACGAAAAGAGAAGCATATGCACTGAATGATTGAATGGTCAATAATTAGAAATGGTTCCCTTTTTGGAGATTTCACTCTTCTTTCCAAAAAAAAATTTCTACATGAAATACTTTTATTTCTTTTTAAAATTTATGGGTTAGTCATATATTCTGTAATTTCAAAGCCAGAATAATTTCCCCTGGATTTACAACTTGGTTTACTATGAGCACGGTATTATTTTCTATTCAGATAATTTAGAAATGAACTACTGGCAGAGAAATGTGCCAATCTCATTTAATCTTGTTATAAATTCCAGATTCTAGAATTGCGCTTTTGAGATTCTCTTTTTATATACAACAGAATTATTTAAAGCATCAATTTCATGTTCTTGCTTTTTGGATAAGATGATAATCCAGATAACTAAGATAAGACTACCAATAGATTGCTAGGATTACCCTCAACTGTGTTACAGACTGGAACTTCGGTACTAAACAACCCTTCCTAAATATAAAGGCAAACTTTTGCTTTATTAAAGTGAATTTTTTAATATAAAAAAGAAATGTTGTTTCAGAGTAACAGCAACTTCTGACAGTTAATAAATACAAAAATAATAAGAGTGTTTTTTGCTTTTTATGAGTGAACTTATTGGCGACTGCATCACTGAAAATTTTGCAATATACATCCAAGTGCTACGGACACTAACCATAACAGAGTTGCTAATTATTACATGAAGATGAGTTAAATTCCTACAATACTCAAAATGAGAAAGGGAATTACCAACAATAGTGTTCCAACATCAGGCTTTTCTTTGAGATTGTCAAGGATATCCACAATTTGTGTCCTAGCAAAGAAAATAAACAATATAATCCGATTAAAGATGGATATGGAATGACAAACTAGAATGTTATACATTATCAAATAATTAAGTGAAGACTAGTTTACAATATCCAGAACAATTTTCAATATGCAAAGCTATGATAGATAAGAAGGGCATGCTGCCTATTTACTTAATAGTTGTATCAGTGCACTTGAATATAGATGACAAGTTCTCCAGAAGAAGTTTACTCTTCATACGAATATCAATCAGCAATTCAAACAAATTAGCTGCTCATAAAACCTTACCATAACAAATATTAAAAGTTAAGAACCAAGCAAAAGAAGTTAGCAAAATTCATAATCCTAAAAAAGAGAAATTTATTTCATTAAGAAACTACTATAGCTTGTTGCCTTCACTAACTAAAGAGTAAGAGTGCCTATAAAAGACTGTGATATAGACAACTAAAAGTCATTGATGAAAGGGATCATTTGATGATCACTGATTGTATCATGCAAAGAGATTTTATAGAAGTTGACTAATAAGATTAGTTCTAACTTCTAAGTATTAACTGACTAAGTTTGACATCAAGCCTTTTGCTTCCATGTTAACAGAGAGTTTAACTAGTTGACCCAGGCATGCAGGCTTAGTTTTCTTAGAATTATAAATATTTTAAGTGTTAGAATCAAACTCTCAAGAGCCCTTTTGTTTCAAATGTTTGAACACGATAGAATGGGAAAAGAAAACCCGTTCTTACCAAAAACACAATTCAAAAGTTTTAATATCTAATTAGAGATGCAACATGTCATTAAATTAAACAAACCTTGTTAACTTGCAAAACTGTATGCAGAGAAGATAATCAACATGCCATGAAGGTGGAAAAATTTTCCAAATTTCCTCATTTGTTCGCAACCGGCGCTTAATCCATGCATATCGTCTTTCAGTCTTGTCCAACTTTGCTAGTTCTAATCCAAGAAATCAAAGGGGACAAAGAAACCAATTTCAGAATCGATGAAAACCATGTAGGTGAAAAAGAACATATTAATTTTAAAAATAGGTACGATATTCTGGACTAGACCTGCTCCCTCAAAAATCTGGCGATACGAAGTGAGTTCCTTGCTACAAAAGTTTTTTACTAGCTCCTCCCTGACAGATGGCTCCAAAGCATCAACCACCAGGCAAGCATCAGATAGCTGCTGCAGCAAATTAGTTTCTTCTGTCTCTTTTCCAGTCCCTAAGCTGCAAGAGCATTGTTAAAATTTATATGCAAACCACATAATTGTATAATATTAAAAATCACATGTAAAAAATGAACGATTTGATAGCTATAAAAATTCAAAAGAGAAGCTAGTGAATGACATGCAACAGAGCTCAGCTGCAAGTGCACTCCTATGCATCTACTTTGTGCATGCAAAATTTTTCAGCCCAATCTGAGTTGTCCATCTCTAATTCCTTGATAGGGTTTCAAACTTTCAATACTAGGTCTCTATGGCGGCCAAGTTTTGTAACCATGGAATGTTACTCAACCACCTGAGCCAGGTCATCAACTTTTTCAGAATAAGCTTCATATCAGTTTGTGTTTCTTAAATGTTAAAATTCAATCCTAACCCCTTGTAGAAGCAAATTCTTCAAATGCTTACCTTGAAAAATCTGAAAATACGTGCGACTTGAGTATTTTTTTGATGTTCTTGAACTTCTCTCGAAGCTCGGTAATCTTTGGTATATCCCGATAAGCTTCAAAGTGACTGCACAATTGGTTTACAGCCTGGAGAAAGGTAGAACCATTAATTAGAAATGATATTGACCATCTACTTGGAATGCATTTCTAACAAGCACATGTAGAAAATTTAGCAAATAATAAATAGAGAAATATAAAACAAACAAACAGGAAAAGAAATACATACTCAATCTAAGATATCAGTAACTAGTACTAATATGTAAAAATTGACTGCAAGTCAACCTAGTCATGCACAATATTACTTAGAAGCAACAGCATGAAAAAGCCAACAGTAAAACAGCAGGAAAAGCCAACAGTAAATAAAATAGAATGTCTCAATAAGAATGCCTCATGACATTGCAATTCAACCACACCAAGATGTTCGGGAACCACCATCTTTTTCAGTGGTCGGTGTCTATTATACTAATAATATGCAACAACTAAGAAGCCATGAATATGAAGAAAACTGGTTCTTGTTAGAGACAATCATTTCAAAAAAAAAAAAACTTTCTAAGAAATTGCTTTCTTTCCATGATAATATATCTTACGCTAGTTTGCAGTTTATGCTAATAGAGCGTACAATTTTTGATTTTGCATGCTTATGAGAATCAACATGATAATCAATTTCAGATGTGATATTCTGATGAGCGATTAGTTGGGCTGATCTTGAAATCTCATTTTCTTTCTAATACTTTTAATAAAATCTAACGATAAGATAGAAGATAAAAAATAAAGTAGAATAAAGAAACAAAAAGGAAATCAGTAGTATGAGTGTATCTTTTATTATCTTGAGTATAGATAGCTGTCTGTGCATGTCTAATAATGTCATTTTGTGCTTATCGTTAAAACAATGAAGCACAATTCAGCACCTTTAGGTTTAATTATATGAGCGTAATACATGTTACTAAACCATAATTATAAGAACCACAGTTGCTTAAAAAGGCTTAAAATGAACAAGTAAACCCCTCTCTTTCTCACGTGCAACATGGATCACAGATCCAAGAGGAGTGCTTTTGATAATGAACTAGGATATGTTAGTAGGCTGTAAGTCATTTGTTTCCTTCATAATCTAAGGAGCCCAATCTCTCTCTCTCTCTCTCTGATCATCATGCATAACATCCCCACTCATTTGTTCTCCAAATCACAAAGGTCAATAAACAAAAAGTTTCCATTTTACAAAATTAGTCCACAAAATATTCCCTTCTCATCACAATGTTCTTCACTAGCCCCCATAATTTCTTAATATAGCAAATTGTACAAGGTTAATTGCTATATTATTAATTGGTTATTTAAATAAAATAGTATCACAAACAAGGAACACCGAGCCAACCTAGATCATATGGTTCAGCCCGTATCGAACCAAACTGACGCCAACCCGGGATGGTTCAGCCGTGCAGACCAATTAGGGTTATAAAATCCCTTGCCTTCCTCCCCCCGATTCAAGCTAGAGCTTCGAAAGCCTTTGAGGGCTCTGACGCCTGCTCTCTTCGTCTTGTGAGGTCTCTCTCTGTTAGATGCTCAGAGCTTCCACTGTCTCTCTTTCTCGAATAGTCGCCCAAGGTAAGCCTCCCCTCTCTCTATCTCTCTCTTTCAGTCCCTATCGCCGGATTCAAACAGCTTGAAGCTGCTTCAAGCACTCGTGAAGCCCTTGCTTCCCCTCTCTCTCCCTCGCCTACCTCCTCCAGCATGCCCCCTCGTGAAGCTATTGTCAAACACCTTGGCCTCTCTCTCTCTCTATCTCTCTCTCTCTCTCTCTCTCACACAGGTGACTATGGAGGCCTCGGCCTCTCTCCCTCTCCCTCCCTCTCCTTCTGCCTCTTCCTCCCTCTCCTTCTCCCTCCCTTTCTCCCTCTTCCGCCCTATCCTTCTCCCTCTAACTATTTCAGTGTGCTCTGACACAATACATAAGGACCCGTGCCTTACCAAATCGGTCACCGGCCGGTAAGAGCCTCGAAATCGGTCCGACAAACCTGGATCACAAACAAGTTGGATTTCAAAACAAATATGCAGCTAACACCTGAGTTTTTTTTCTTTTTTTGTTCAAGCTTGATCAAATTACTAATTTTAACTCCATAGTTCTAACCAATTACTCATAGTGTCATCATAAATGAAACATATGCAAACTGTATTTGCTCATGCATAACATTATATTCAAGCAAGCAATATTTGATCACAAATAATAAAATCTAATAGGTAACCCTTCTACTCAGATACATTTTATAAATGGAAACATGTATCATGATATGTTAAAGAAACATATGATCCTTATTCACTTTTTTTTTATCTTTCAAGTTCTTCATATTGGCATTTTTTATACTATCTGCATGATTTACTATTTTGAACCAATTTAAAAGTTTTAGTAATAGCCATATAAAAATTAAACAAGCTTTTTTAGCTTTCATTCTTAGGGATCTATTTTTGCAGTAGCCTCACCCAATTAAGTCAGAGCTCTTAGAGTAGGATAAGCAATTATCAACCTCCGTGTGGTGTGTTAGCCTGTTTGAAACTAATTCTACAATGTCAGGTACCAGCTTACACAAAACATTATACTTTCTAGAAGAAAGATCACAAACACATATTGTTAAAAAGCCAAAGTCTTAATTTGAACTTAGAAGCACTAACATGTTCCTACACGCTCAGAACCTCCCTTGCTGCCTTTCATGTAAGATAAATGCTGTTAACTCGACACTCCTTTCCCTCTGTGCAAGATGCATTCAGACTTTGCATATAATAATAGTCTTCACACAACAATTCGCTGGTTCCCCCCTCACATTATAGGACCACCACCTTCCATCCTATTGATCATTTTCTTCCGATATCATAACTGTACACACAATTATTACTCTCCTAGAGTGAGATTCTGCACAACCCCAACTTACAAATTGCACTTGCGCAGGCGACACATGCAGGAAGTAATGCAGATCAACTGTTGAACACAGAATTCCAGAATGTTGAGTAGGAATCAGATTACGGCCAGTAAGAAATTGGAGGTGTCATTAGCATAAATGAAGATGTACTGCCAATAAGTTGCCGTGACAAAGGTAGATTGAGTGAGTAACCAACTCTAGCAAGAACTTTCTATAAACAGATTACTGTTTATTGCAAATTTGTTTTCAAAACATCAGCACTCTAGAGATTGCATTGTTCAGGAAAGATACCGTTACTGCAAGATGAAATCAGAACTGAAACATCAAGGATGCAAAGATTTCTGTTTCCAAACGATGCTCTGCAGATTTTTGGACGTTGATTTAAATCTTTTATAGAGGAGTCACTATCAAATCATTTTTCCAATAACAACACCCCCCCCCCCCCTGCGGAAAAAAAAAAGGCAAGAAAAACCTGGAACCAAGACGGCAATGTGAAATTAAACAATCAACAGAGTTGATCTGCATATATTGAGATGTATTGCGTTAAAATTGATGGTTGCGTCCCAATTACAACAGATGCACAATACAACAGCCCGTTGGAAATATAAAATGAGATCAAGCACAATCAAAACAAGCAATTATTCAACCAAGATAATTAATTAGCTAATTCTCATAAATAATCAGCTTTACAGAGCATAAGCTGCACTTCCATATTTGGCTTTTATGATACATAAAGGAAGGGTTGCATGATGATCAAGTACTTGAATGTTTACTTTTAGCTCAAGAGCTTCAGTATACTTGATGCAACCACATAAGTGAATGTAAAGATTAATAAGAAATTAGGTTCAGAAATTCAGATGATCTTGTAAGGGTGCAAACTTGCTAATTTTATGAGAGAAGTACATCGCATGAATATTGAACTTGGATTTTGGATGAGCTATTGATGTTTATGTTACCTCCAGCTGTGCAGCAGCTTCCCTATATTGACGTTTTGAGGCCATCACTTGAAGTTGATCAACAGCCGAGACTGCAAATCAGAAACAAAAAAAAACTGCAAAATAAGAACATATATAGAGGTCCTCCATCTTCAGTAAACATATTTGTAAATGAGTTTTTAGTAATCTCACACCACCACAGAGACCTAAACGATGCACTGAGAGCAAAATGATGTAAAATAGAAGTGTTGGGAAACAAAACCATAAAGTGGTTGTGAAAAAAATACATATGTTTGTTTACATCAATGAGTCAAACCATAGCACAAAGATTACATTGTGAATTCTTCACAACTGGGCCTTCTGATAAAATCCTGTGCTGTTGACATAATTTGAACAGATCATAAACCATTACCTAGACATCCAAAATATAAAATACAAACTATTTGTTCCAAAGGACTTTCTCTTTTTACTTAGGTAAACCCAGCATAGTCCATTCCATGAACATCAAGAAGAACAAAATATTAAATGATGCATTATACTACACAGAATGGGGAAAAGATTAAAAAAATACCCCAAAATAAGCCTCCATCTTCCCAAAACATTAGCAGCAAGCCTTATCTGCTTGTCCAGATTAGTCGGGCTTGACTTTGTGAAAACTCATTCACCAATCATCCATGTGAAGGGCTTCCATTTTTCCCTCATTCTAGTCACAACTTTTATCCATGTTACCTTTAGCTTTCCCACTCTTCCCGAACTTCAACAAAGACTGGTATGTTTCCTTAATGAAGCCACCTTAGATTTTCATTCTACTTACTCATATCATCTCAATAGATTCTCCATTACTTTAATTGATGTGACTCCTATAATACCATTCCATATTAAAGAACACAATGACTCCAAATATTACTAAAATCATAATACAAAGCTCAGCTAAATACCAGAAAATCACCAGCACATGAACACAAAGATTGGCATAAAAAAGAAAAGACATTTTAGAACCTGCATACTAGAATATAGAAGAAGATTTTATTTTCCAGAAAGATTAATGAACCACAAAGGCAATCACTTACTATCTCAAAATCTTTAACAGTGTGTCAAAAACAAGAGAGAGAGAGAGAGAGAGAGAGAGAGAGAGAGAGAGAGGTTTGTTGGGTCAAGGAGGGGCAAGATAATGTAATAATGTGCTTGTCCTGCAAGAGACGATCAGTAGCCAAGGAGGGATGGAACCATGAAAGCCAAGCAACCTCCCCCCCCCCCCCTCCCCAAAAAAAAAAAAAAAAAGAAAAAAAAAAGAAAGAAATTAAAAGCTTAGATAGATTTCCTAATAAATTATGTGCCAAATGATATTGGATTCTTATAATTAATTATCAAATCAAGTGATTTGGATAGCAGTTGGGGATACATCTTAAATCATTCAACAAATTCTTTTGCTCATATATTCGGTATAAAAGTAAATAAGATATAGTGTTTTTGGCAATCTAAGAAGGCAGAACAGCAATTCGCCACACATTCTAAACACATATTTTAGACATAACACATGCATGTCCACCACATCATAGTCTTGTAGACTACCACACACTTCTCTTGAACTTCTATTTTTTACTTTTGCATTTGAAAGATATTGAAAGCAAACCCAACCAACGTAGAGACTCGAAACTCTTATATATTTAAGCAATAAGTGGGGTCACAATTTACCAAACATATTTCACAATTCATTCTTGTAACAGGTCTACTATGTTCTGCATTAGTGCAAGACTAGTGAATCTTTCCTAACTGATTCCTTCAACACTTAGGCACACACCATCCATTTTCTAGACCTTCAAGGTCGCCTTTGACGTGGTTAGCAATAATTAAAAATAATAAAATTAATCCACTTTCTTTGTAAGCTTTATATTAGAAAGCGTTAAATCCAACCATTACCATTAGCTATCAAGTGTCTTGTCTTCAAGCCAATGCATAATTCCCCTAAATCCTTTTATTCACTAGTACAAAACCAAGCCCTGACCCCTCATACACAAATTAGGGACTCATTCCTTACAAGACAATTATTAGTCTTCATTGAACATGATCTTACCATCTCAAACATTCACATAGCATCGTCCACCAGTGGTTACTCATGAAGCCTAATCTAAATTTTGAAACATTTCATAAGAGCAAGTAAAAAATATCAAGTGCATTGGTATAACTTTGATGTGTAAGATGCCACATCTTTTCCTCTTATATCGAGTGAGTTTCTCAAGAAGCAGGAGGGGAAAAAAAAAGCAAAACACCCAGACAAGCCAATCCCATGTTAATTTAAATATTATTGTTATGAGTGTAGATACCAGAAATAGGATTAAGGAATAAATTATGAGCAGCAAGATATAGATGGAATAGTGCAACACTGAATTTTGATCGGGTAAGACATAAAAGACCATTTGGCAGAAATAAAGCTAAGAGAGGGAACATAGAATAACATTCAGTGACTGGAATATGACTGACATATAATACCTGAGCTTGCTATGGTTTATGATCTATAAAGTAGCACATACATATATTTTGGAAGAAAACTTAGAAACTAGTAACTCTGAACAAAGGATCCAGAATTCCACAAAAAGTACAGTCTCCAAGATAATGAAGTGCGACAACATTCCGAAGAAAAATTGACAAAAGTTAAGAGGAATAATAAATGAAAATATGGGACTTGATATAAGTGAAGAATAGTAAATATCTGTTAATTGCATATTTATGTTTACCACATCAAAGTTGTAGATTAAACTAACCAAAGACAGCTTAAGTTATTTCCAGAAAATATTTCACCTACAATGGTACACAACCATCCACATCCCAACTATGTAAGCAACATTATGTAGTCCAAGAGACATCCATATCATAATATCTTGAGTTTGCCGGTCTTTTATTACTTACAACTTTTTTTGGATAAGAACAAAAAATGATCTATAATGGTATTATAATTAAATAGATACTACGAAGAAAATGAATTACAATCCAAACATCCATGCACAAGATTTGAATAGACAAACTAAAAATATTTGTACATGATAGTTTGGAACGCTAAAATGAAGCCATCTCAATAACATAATTTTTCTATTTCATATTAACTAGTGGGCATTTGATTCAAGAGTCAAATATATCAAGTAATAACTAGCAAATTGCTGACCTAGCATGGTAAGACGATGAAGAGCAGTAATTGTGGTTGTTATATGCTTCTTTGCAAAGTCCAACTTCTTAATGTCACGACAAATTTCTTGAACCATTGTTTCACTTTGTTCCGCCTTTGTTTTTATCTCAAGTATCTTGTGCATTAGTTCCTGTGAACAGGACATAAAATTTTCAAAACACAAGATAATGGACATCACTTACTACCCATAAAATTCAAAGGACTTTTTTCTCAAAAATATCTTCATGACCCATGTAACTATGTAGGTAAAATGACAAAAAGTTATCTGATAAAAATGTTATCTGATAATATCAGTAGGAACATATATCATTGACATTTGGATGACTCAGCTTAGTCCCCCTTCGTATTAGCAGTTTCAAACGGGAAGTCATAAAAGGGAGGGGACCTGAACAGCACGTGTTGCAGCAGCAAGATCTTCTTTAGCCTTTGTCCCCGAGTTACTCTGTGCATGCATGGTCACATGATAGTGAAACACGTTACACTTACAACAAGTTACAATTGACAATGAAAGAAGGACCAGTTACATGGCGAATGAAGAATAATGTGAAGAAGAAATAACATAATGTCATAGAGGCAGACAAGACCTGTTGGCGAACAGCTGCCAATATAGCTGCATCCACACGACGAATCTCACTTTGTATCTTTTGCATAAGTGGCTCCACACCAGATAATGATGCTTCTGAATGCATATGACATGGTTCGTGATATCAGCTTTTGTAGCAACAAATTCCTAAGAAAAAAAATAGCAATTTTCTGCAGTCTACAATATGAAGTTGTAAGCTAAATCATATATATCTTTCAAGCTTGCCTTCTTTTTAGAATGATGGTAGGAGAACCACCTTGGAATTACCTGACTCATGAGTCAAAAACTTGGGGATCACCTATCAATGTTTGAACCTGGGAACCTCAGCCCAGTTTGCTTTCAAGATTACTTGTATTACCAATTTACCAGTTTTATAGACCAAGAATGTGTGGAAACCTCATGAATTGGAACATTCAAGGAATTCTCAAATTTTCAGAATGTTTTCTTTTTCTGTCATATGTTCGCCATTGTTATTGTTTTTCAGTACAAAACAAAACTTGGAACACATTGAACTGTCATGTCAAGGAGCTAAGAAATATTAACTCCTCTCGCTGGTGTTAGGTGCTGAATTGAACAAGTGATTTTGTCAATTATGCTACAACCTCATAGAAACAAAAAGCAAACAATAGAACAATTTGCTTTGATTCAACAGCTGGTAGACATTACAAGGCCCAATAATAAATATCACTAAGATGAGGCATTCATTTGATACAGAATGAAAAGTGAATGGGACTTCCATAGCTAAAAATGCAACTATACATAAATGTACTGTTCACTAAAAAAAAAGAAAGAAATCTGGTTTCATTCTCTAGCAGGAAACAATACAAACTGAAAACAGACTGCAAAGAAAGTAAGGTATGAATTGCTTTTGACTTGCATCAGATAAGAGGATAATAAACTTTATGCATTGGCATTACCAACATCAAACTTTATATTATGACCATCTCATTGGCATGAAATTCTAGGTCTTGGGACTTTACTGTCTATCAAAAAATCATGTCCCAGAACCATCAAGGAATGGTTTACAATCTGATATGAAGAAAAACATTTTGCAGCTATGTATAAATGATCCAAATGGCATGTAGAGATAGTTTCACCTATTCAGGAAATGTTCCAAACTGAAACCATTCATTGAACAGGTTCAGTTTTCTTTTTTGTCATCACATTGGGGTGTCTTGTTTGATGCGTAGAGAAAATGTTCTGAGTCTACACATATAAGGAAATAATTATATAAAATTATCAATTATCTTGTAATTATGGTGATTGGAAACCACTAGGTTTAGAAGCTTGGTTTCAATTTTAGCCAGGTTAATTAAGAGATCCAGGTTCGGCAGTATAATTTGAAAATTACAAAATCAAAAAAAATGAATTAGGAAATTTAGAAAAAAAGTAGGAAAACAAGAAAGAAAAGTGAATTAGAAATCATTTTAGATTATATTATATTATACTGTTTTGTATGTTTAGATGCATCATTTTGGGGAAACCACACTAGAACCATTTTAAAAATTATTTATAATAAATATCCAAAATAGGGTATGTTATTTTACCTTTTGATGACATTTTATCATATGATAATAGAATATGAGAATAGAACTGTAGGGTAGCCAAACATACACCAAAAATTTTGCTTTACAACTAAATGGTTTTAGAATTAACTTTTGTAAGTTGTATACTTCCAAATTATCATAATGCTTGCAAGATCTAATCTTAATCTAGAGAAAATGATTCTGGACATTTAAGAAACTAAAAGATGGCAGATATAACCTAGCTCTAATTGAAATGACAAAATTAACATTAGTGTCAGATTGATTTTGACCAAAACTGAAACACTTTGGCATTGGTTCAAAGTTTGGAAGGAAAATTCAAACCAAGCATTTGGGTGTGGAGAGTCAAAAGCACTAATAATATGTATATTATGTGTACACCATCTAACAGATAAAGAAGAAAAGGTACATTTAGGGTCTTCTTGATAGTGTCCTAAAACGTCTAGCACCCATATACAAAACAGCAATCTATAATACTGTTTTGTTTATTCTCTCTTGGACACCCAACAGTTATCCCTTATATTTGCTAACTTCACAAAAGAAAGCTATCCAGAAGCCAGCTATCAGGAGTAGAATGCATGCACTATCTTTCCCATCCCTTAATCCTAGATCTCCAAAACCCTAGCCTAGTTGCTGTCATAAACAAAAAAGGACCAAATGCATATCTGAACCAACATGATGGCAACAGATCTCTCCACCAGTCTCTTCTTCGAGAACATAGAACATAACTGTCTCTCTGTTGACGTGTTATCCTCAATCTCTTCCTTAGAATTGTCATCGGGAGTTTGATGGAGGAGAACCTGTGGTTCAAGATATCCACCATTGCCATCATGCTTAAGAGCCCAATCTCTTTCACCACTCAACAATGAATGGTTGATGTGGTTGGATGTGACGAAAGGACAGGAGGGGGAAAAGGCTCTTACTCTTGAAATAAGAAAAGATGGGCAAATTGGGAATGATTTAAGTTTGCCGTCCATCCATTATCCTTGTATATGAGTCTCATCAAGAATGATGTACATCTCCTACTCTTCTTCTGATATCCATCCCAGATGATAATACCACAAGCATCATCATTCAAACCTTCTTCCCCTTAAAACAAATTTATACACTGAATAAAACTCACACAAATAAAATGAAAAAAAAAATACTGAGTATTTCACCATTAGGTGGGACCATAGCTACTCATCGAACAATTCTTCCTTGGATAATGGGATCACAACCAGCTATTAAATATTCCTTTCCTTTCCTTAGTTGACTTATGGAATCATATTACTCTAACCTTTTGAATTCTTAATGTGCTCTGCACCTTCCAAATAATGTTTCATCAATTGATTGGATAACAATCATCCAAAAAATATTTCCTCTTCAACTAATGACACGCATTGAACAGTCATCTATCGGTTACTCCTTTATACAATGCAGCTACAGCCAACAATCAGATACACACAACATATACATAATATTCAACCCTCATCTGGCCAAAGATGTAATGGGCACGCAACAATTGCAACAAAGGATGGAACTAAGATAATGGGACCTAACGTTATAGGACTACAAGGAAGTTTCTTTAGCCACTTCTTGTTGAAGAAATTATTCTGTGTGCTAGTTGACTCCTAATGTTCTACCCTACTAAAATACATAATGTGGTCCACTTTCAATAGGTTATGAAAGCCTAACTGACCATGTTTCTCAATAACAAAGTACCTGACATTTATGCATAATTGCCCCAATATTAGCTTTCTTGAGGATTGAGGGATTTAAGTTTCAAGCAGACTTTAACATAGATGTCAAGAAATTATTGGTATGGAATATAGTTTATTCGAAAAGCTATCATTCAATGTTGAGAGATTTTCCAAGGTATATATCACCTACACAATACCCCAAAAGCACCTCACTACTCCATCCAGCCAGCTCTAATTCTATTACAAATACCTTCATTAGTATCTCTACTATTTAGTATGATAGATATCAAATACCAAAATAGATCACTTTATGGCATTTCATACTTCACGGCATCTCATGTCCACCAATCTTGATTTTCCAAAGTATAACTGCTGGTTGCCATGAGGCCCATGTAAGATGGTCAAACCCTTGGCTCCAATTAGAACCTTGATGAAAGGCAGCTTGAATTTGTGCAAAAGGACCAAAAAAAAGGAGGGAGTTGGCATAAGCAAAGCAGGATGAGAGTTGTGAAAAAAAACTAGAAAAGCCAATGGTATAGGGGCAGTTGGTTTTGGTCATCGGTACTTAGTATCAAGATATTGCATGAATGTGGTGTATTACAAGGTCACCCATGAAGTCACTTTTACTTATAAGTTGGTAACTAGGAAACTTTTAAGTCTACAAAATCTAACCTAAGGTATCAGACTTTCTCATGTTTCAAACGCCCAAAGAAAGTCTTCTGAAACATAGATTATATCGACTTTTATATAGCCTTACCCCAAATCTTGATATGCCAATTTCCAGATCATCATTTCTAGCTTCCCAAGCCCTTATTTTTGTCACCGAGACCTGGTGTCTTAATTGAAAATTTTGAATTCTTAGCAGTTTCAATTTCCTAGTAGTCACTTGTAGAAGAGGAGAGAAATCAAACTGAACAGCCATTGTGTTAGCTTATACTTATGAATAAATAAACAGCTAAAATAAGAACATAAAGAGTATGAATAAGTAATTCGATATTGGAATGTCAACCCAAGCGAAGCAAACTAACAGTTAAGTGAAAATTAATTGTTCAAAGTAAATAAGAGGAAAGAAACCAGACCAGTAGGAAACATTTGATTGATGTACTCCAAAGCACTGGACTTGTCCATGCCTCGTGATTTTGTCAATAGTGGAAAATCAATCCGATCTATAATGTTTGTGTTTAGCTTGGTAAAGCTTCTTTACCGATGGTTGAGGAAAACTGGGGCGGCCTATACGTGGATGACAAGGAATTGCTTGAAGCAAGACCGCGAACCTTGGTGACGACCCAGTCTGCAACAGGGTCTCGTCCTCAGAAGCTACTATAGAAGGCTCGAACTAGAGACCTCACGATTACTCAAATGGCTACAAGATCCGGGCCGTAACAGAGGCGAGGACCCGGATTGAAACAGGCGCGAAAAGGCTCTGAAACAGAGCCTGTGAAGCGAACTGAATCAGGGGCTGGAAAAGGGCCCTGGTGAAGAAGACTGCGGGCTGATTCAGGAGAAGCCCCAGTGAGCGTCGTCAATGACCGACTCCGGCGAGGTGGGAACCGCTGCGACGGGGGAGACAGACTCCAGACCGAAGCAGGGGCGACGCGGAACAGAGGAAGGACCCCCGGTGACCGACGCCGAATACCTTCGAGATCCCGGAGATGGCACAGGAAGACGGCACAGGACGGCGAAACAGGGGCGACGGGTCGAAGTGGGAGCGACGACACCTTCGAGATCCGGAGATTGGATCCTCGTTGATGGGATCCTCGCTCGTGCGGGCGATGCGTCGGGAGAGAATCTGCAACCAAGGTGGGATGCCTTTCTAGACCCCTCCGATCTGAGCAGTGAGTGTTCGAATTGCCAGGATCAACCTAGATCTGGTCCACCGTCCACGTCGAGGTCAGCAGCGGCTGCGGAAGCCTCGAGGAGAAGAAGAGGGATAACTCGATCGCGGAAACCTCGATCGGGGAAGCCTCCTTCGGACTCTGGTCTCTACTCTCCGGCTCTGGTCTCTTCGATCTGAGCTCTGGAAAGAGTCGGTGACTCGGCTCCAGGCCCGGGAGTGATTAACGGCCCGATCTCACCAGGTCTCGGCCTTGAACTGAAGGGCTAAGATATAGC
Source organism: Phoenix dactylifera (assembly GCF_009389715.1). Classification (NCBI taxonomy): domain Eukaryota; kingdom Viridiplantae; phylum Streptophyta; class Magnoliopsida; order Arecales; family Arecaceae; genus Phoenix; species Phoenix dactylifera. The sequence continues at coordinate 9,513,163 of NC_052407.1, forward strand.
TCTGATACTAATGATAGGATAAAAAATTAAAAAAAATAGAAGGGCGCTTGGAATGGAGGGCTGAGATCTCGCCCTGATACCAGTGATTCGATAAAAAAAAAGAGGGGTGACGAGGAGAATAGAGGGCACGGCTTAACTGGATTGTGAATACGGATAGACTTGACCTTGAATTTGTGTTTTAAGTCGATCTAGAGTTAAAGAGCTCCAAGGCAGCAATTTTGCACCATCCCTTTCCAACAAATAAATTTATTTTGCCGAGATATTCCGTTTATTGGTTGTGGGGGTTGCGGAGTTCCCACTGGATCTAACTGAATCTGATCAATCATGAGAGAGACTGCGAGGAAAGAGAGAGAGAGAGACTGAGAGAGGGATGAGATTTTACTCGAGGGGGCTTCCCATGGTTGTAACAGGAGAAAAAGAGTAAGGAGAACCCAAAATGAGGTTCCATTGGAGAAAGGACATCTCAGTGGAAAATGCTTGAGCCCTGCTAAGAATATGGTGAGGGGTTTTCTTTCGTTTAGTTGAGCATGGCTTCCAGTTAAAACTCAAGTTGAAATGGACAGTATAAATGCAAGTTTTAATATATTTTTATTTAGTACAATGTCTAATTGCAACAACAAGGGTTGCCTCTCAAAATCCAATCTAGTAGGTGGACGGTGGACGTGCGATGCTGCTCTGCCCGGTTAGAGAAGCATTGCACCACATTAGGTTTGATTTGTAATCAAAGAAAATGATTAGGATATCGCCGAAATGTATACAGCTGGGGTGACACATCTCGAACCCATTATCTAGGTCGACTATATGACACGGCCACATAATTCCTAGGATGATAATAACCAAATAATTTTTGTAATTTAAAATAATAATTAATAATCAATTAATCCAATAAAAAATACTATAATTAAATCAACTTGCATAGTTACAAAATTTCAAATGTTTGTTGATACAAAAAAAATAGAAATAACTAACTAACTAATAGCTCTACAGCTCGAAATTCTCAGGAAATCTATTAACTATGCTTCTCTTTCCTTTCTGGGGTAGGAATGCAGGGGAGTCAGTCAATAGGAAGAAAAGTCACCCAAGGGAAGCCGGCTCATCTGTGCTTGTGATCATATAAAAAAAGGGATCTCACCATCTGAAACTACGCGCCCTATGACTTTAAAAAAAATGTAAAGAGAGATATAAACTTTTCCAGCCCAGTAAGAATCTCCAACCGCTACACCATAATAATATAATAAGAAAATAATCAAATAAATAATAGCAGATAAAATAAATGCCATAATCATATTTGAAATATCAAACTAGCATGCATACAAGTGATCAATGTCCATCTTATCAAAAGAAACACACACACATATATATATATCCAGATCATCTAATTATTCAACAACAGTTCCATATGTCGTGACATTCGTTTTTCATATTAATTCCATGTTTCATAACAAATATTTCTCAAGCTTTGGACTAACCATGATCATGCCCCAGTCTAAGACTAATAACAATACCCACGTGTAAGCTTATGGAGGTTGTCTCATGCGTAAGCCTATAGAAGCTATCCCACGCATAAGCTCATGGAGGCAGTCCCACATGTAAGCATATGGAGGCTATTCCATGCTTAAGTTCGTATAGGTTATCTTATGCGTAAGCTCATGGAGGCTATCCAATAATGAGGTTAGTTCAAACCACTTCTTATCCATCTGATTTTATATGTTAGCCTTGTCAAATGAGTTCCAATTATACAATGCATTTCTCACAATTTCATGGTATTTATGATCATTATTCATATAGTCATGTTTTTAATATTTGATACATATAATAATCATACAAGTATGTTTATACTAGAAACCACATAAAATATATCATCTCATGCAAAACCATGTCCATAAAAATAAATATCATTATGCAGCACAACTACTACAATGCTACCGGTCCATACTAGTGATCAGGTATAGAGATCTTACCTCTACCACAATCCAACACAACTACAATGCTACCGATCCATACATAACATGCCTAGTTAATCAATATAAAATGACTTGCCCTTGATCAATCCTTAGCAATAATAATTAAAATTGTTGCCAAGTTTCTAATTCAAAATTCTTGATGCCTAAGTTACCTTTATCCCCAATTTTTCGAACCTACCTAATACATAACTATTTAAATAAAAAAAATTAAGAATTTACCTTGATTTAGGGATTAGAACATAAATCCTCTTGCTCTACATCTTCTTGTCCAATTGATCGCACCTCTATAGCACCGAATAAATAATTACAAAAATGATGAAACAATTCAAGAAATAGAGAAAAAGGACACAACAACCTAGATAAGAGCATCCAACAACCTTGGTGGTTTAGATCTGGATAACCAACTGGTCATAAAATGAGTCAAATCAGATTAAGGAGGGCAAGGTAGAGGCATCAAGGATGAGGTTCATGAATGCTCGACAATGTCTAGGTAGAAGTCAACATGTTGGGCAATCACCAAAGGACTAGTCCAGAACCCTCTACTAGGGGTCAGCATAGAGTCCATGAAGTAGGAGCCATGGGCTCTCTCCTGGGTCCAATATACAATGTAACATGAGAGAGATAAAGGTAGAGAGGAGAGAGAAAGAGAGAGAAGGAAGATAAGAGAGAAATCTCCTCACAAACAGGGAAGTTCATCTTCCCCTTCCTCTTTGGATTAGAGGGGGTGGTAGCCCAAGGTGGCTCAGCCTTGGTGACGGTGGCCACAGGCGGCCCTTCAGCTGCAGCATTGTCGGCGATGGTGGCCGGCCGACACAAGGAAGAAGAGAGGAAGAAACCAAAAATAGTAGAGCAAGACTTACACCAAACTCGACCTTGATCATGGGCCGATTACCCTATTGGACAATCACACGAACTTAGAGGTTCCGAGAAGCAGTGAAGCCCAGGGGTTGGCCTCGATCCTCTGCTAGGTCACCATGAAATCCAGAAACTTTTTCGAGGCGACTCCAAATGCGCATTTGCTCGAATTGAGCTTCATATGATATTTTCTCAGTGTCTGAAAGTCTATGTAGATCAGTGATGTGATGCTCGTCTCTCAGACTCTTTATGAGCATAACATTCATATATACGTCCATATTCTGACTAATCTGATCCTTGAAGATATAATTAATCAGCTATTGGTATGTAGTCCCGACGTTCTTCAATTCTAATGGCATCATATGGTAACAATATATAGCCCTTGTCCATGACGAACATTGTTTTCTCCTCGTCCTTATCCTTGGGATACATCCTGATATGATTGTATCCCGAGAACACAACTATAAAACTAAAAAGCTTGTTGCTCGAGGTAGTATCAACAAGTTGGTCAATTCTTGGTAATAAAAAGCTGTCATTCAAGACGGCCTTTTATAGTCGATGAAGTAGATATAGACTCTCCAGTGCTTATTAACCTTTTTAATAAGCACTACGTTAGCTATCCATTCGGGGTAATCGACTTCATGGATGATCCCAACCTCAAGGAGTTTGCCAACAATGGTCTGTTGCCATTCAAGGGCGAAGCTCCTCTTTTTCTACTGCACGGATCAATGCTTGGGGACTATATTCAACTTGTGTATCACAATAACAGGATTTATACCAGCATGTCAATAGCTGACCAGACAAACATGTTGGAATTGGAAGGAAGAAACTTGATGAGTTGGTTCTTTGTGTCATTGTCGAGCACCCAGTTGAACTAGACTTCTCCGCTATTTCACCGAGAAGCGGGCTATTTCACCGAGAAGCGGGACGAAGGTGAGCTTCTCGATGGTTTTAGGGGCTATTCCTTATGTTCATGCCGGACATTCAGATCTTCAAGCAACATTTTAGGGGCTTGGTATTTCTTTTGAGGGTGGCCACCTAACATTACCAAGCTAGTGCCTAGTTGCCTCTGACTTCACCGACCCTATTGTTGGTGGAGAATCTCATCGTAAGGTGATAAGTAGATACCACAGCTCAAATCGTATTTAATCTAGGTTGACAAAGAATGGCATTGTACATTGAGGGAATCTTGACGATCAGAAAGTCAAACAAGACAGTCACCTACCGAGATTCTCAACCTACGGTGACCAGAAGGATAATTACTCCTTCCACAAGTACCGAGTTTCTAGAGAAACCAATTAAAGAAGAGTCAATTCTCCTTAATCGATATGTTGATAAATTTATTTGTTAGGATGTCTCATAGAATAAGATATTTACAGAGCTTTCATTGTCTACTAAAACTCTTCTTACATCATAGTAGAGATATTTGGGAGGATGTTATGTTACTCCCAATAGCCTCATTCTCCTTGCCAAAGTATATGAGTGATCTCCTCCCTTATCATTTTCTTCTTTCCTCCTCTATTTCGTCCTCTTTCTTTTTCTCATACACACAAATAGAGTCATACAAACATAAACTCATAGTAATGGCTAAGCCAATCTATTGGCCCCAAGTTAGAGAGAGTCTAAGGCCTCGTTTGGTTCGCGGGAAAAGAAGGGGGGAAAGTGTGGTCAACGGGAAAGTAATGAGATGCCTCTTGTTTGGTTGGAGTTTTCAAAGGAGAGAGAAGGGAAAGTTATATTCCCATGGGAATGTGATTCCCACATTTCATGGGAAAGTCTTTCCCATGAGAAACATGGGAAAGTTACTTTCCCATGAGGCGGGAATCACTCCATTTTTACTTTTTCCCAAAAAGTCCTTTCAGCATTAAAGAAGCATTAAAGAGGCATTAAAAACCTAATTTTTATTAAGGGCATAATAGGAATTATATATAACTTTCCTAGGAAAGCGGATGGCCAACCAAACATAAGCACCTTAGAAATTTGTCACTTTCCCATGGTCAACCAAACATGCCAAAAGTACTTTCCTAGGCATCCTCTTCCTAGGAATTTGTTTCCCAGAAATCATATTCCTAGGAAGGAAAATGCTTCCCGCGAACCAAACGAGCCCTAAGTAAGACCTAAACCTCTAATCTTTTTTTCTTACTTGTGAATACTTTCCTGTTTGCCCCTTCCCTCACACACAACCCCTCTTTTACTCTTTGCTCCTATTCTTTCTTCTCTCTCTCGTGCCACCACATTGCCAACAATTTCACAATTGAGACCACCACCATCATCTCTTTCTTCTAGCAAACCCTTGTCTCTCTCTTCCTCACCACCCCATTGTCCCTTGCTTTTCTCTCCTAAATCGGTCCGCCCCAAGTTTTTCCCTCTTTCTCTTTCTTCCATTTTTTTTTTTTGGTCCTTCTCTCTATTTGGTAAATTCCCAAACTCTCACTCCATCTTTGTTGAAATTTTTCTCTTATACAATCTAACCCTAGTATTTGTTTTTTATGTAGGGAGAGATGACCAACATACTAGATGAAAAAGATAGGATTTGAGGCTCTGACTTCCAGCTAGAAATGTGATTGAGATGATTTTTAGCCCAATTGTTATATTATTTGACCGATTATGTAGTTTCAGATAGATTTGTAGGAAAATCTTGATTTAGATTTATCTTATTGGTCTCCTCTTGTAAGTTTTCAGTTCATGGTCTATATATTTAGAGTCCTCAGTCTTGAAATCCCATCAAAACTAACATCATAATCTAGAAAGGTATTTTGATGATTGTGGGTTTTGTCCATTCTATGAAAGCTTAGATATAAAGTTGATAGCGTCCATCAAGACCACTTGCTTTGATCAAAACTAAACATAAATTAGCTCTCCTATATATATGTAAAATATGTCCAACAAAGTTCCATAAGTTTTTTTTAAATGTGAACTTTTTTATCTTGAACCAAATTTGTTTTTTAATTATATTTAAAATTTACGTGGGAATTTAGTAAAGTGCTTAGGCCTGTTCTAGGACTATATTTTAATATCTAGGTTACCTATAAGTTAGGTGTTAAAGAGTAACTAAATTGAGTAAGAATATTATCGATTCAAACCCACTCTATTTGGATCACATAACACGTTAGGGCTTTACCAATTCGACTAACTTCATAATTTAATCCAATTCAAACTACACAAATTACTTGACATATAATGCATAATTTTTTACACATATTTTTTACTCGTGTTTTTATTGAAATATTTATTATATTCTAAAGATCGATCATTAGGGCACGAAGGGAGCCAAACCTGCTCAAACCCAAAATTAAACCAGGTTCGTAAATCCAATGATTGTTGGGTAGAGTACGGGCCTCAACGTACTTGAACCGAGTTGATATGCCTGGACCGGACTGGACGGAGCATAACCCAGTTCTTAAACAGGATTAGGTTTTTGATTGCAAATTTGGACCGGATTCAATTTCCAATCCTTCTTTTCCTAGTTCCTCCAACCGGACGAATCCCTCTCCCAATTCCTTTATCGATTCCCCTTTGCCATTTGCGTTTCACGTTCGGTTGCCGCGCCTTGCAATGTATATAGCCGGTGCCTCCTAAGGCTTAGACGGCGGCTTATTCCTCCATTCTCCGGCCGTCAAAGAACTCCATCTCCTTCGGAACCCCAACCCTAACTCTAATTCCCTCTCCTCCTCTCCTCCCATGGCGTCCTCCTCCTCTTCCACCGGGAGCGATCTTGATGAGGCCTTCGACGAGGACATGGAAGCCCTGAGGAGGGCCTGCATGCTGACCGGTGCCGACCCCGTCGCCGTCGACGACTCCGGCTCCGATTCCTGCGGGGAGAGCAGCGACACTGACGACGTCGATCTCCTCCGCCGCCTCCAGGAGCGGTTCTATGATCCCTCCTCGGATGCCGATTCCCTGCCCCTCATCAAACCCCTCATCTCTCTCCCGCCTCCCGATTCTGATGAGGAAGATGATTTTGAAACCCTACGTGCCATCCAGAAGAGGTTCACTCAGTATGAGAGCGGTAAGCAATGGAATGTCCAATTTTCTTGGCTGTTTTAGTCTATCAGTTTTCTTGATTGTCTAGTTTCAGACTTGAAGCCCTGGAAATTTCAAGAAAAGTGAAAATATGTAATAATGGTTATATCAAAGAAAACATCTTAAAAAAAAAATCGAAAGGTTTACTGGTAACACGAATAAGACATGACGTTCTACTTCCTTTATGTTCGATGACTTATACATTTGAAATATAGTTCAGAATTATAGAAAAAGAAAACGGCAAACTACAAGGTTTAATCATGCGGAGTTGCTGGACTTAGTTATCTGGTGATAGGGGCCTACTGCAAATAAGAGCAAATTATGTTTATAGGGTAGGAATGGGGTGTCACTGGGTCAGATCTTATCAAAAAATATATGGAATGACATAATGTATATTCATTGGAAATCTTTATGGAAAGCTAGATTATGTTAGCCTCAATATATGCATGTAACTATATTGAATAACATGATCTCTATTCAGATTTTACAATTCCATTTGATTCTATTACCGAGTTTTAAAGGTGCAGCATATCTGATGCTTCCTGAAAATTCTTAGAGTAGCATTGTGAAAAATGAATTCTAAATCTCCTTTTACTCTAAGAGTTTTACTAGTCTTCCCACAAATATATCTTTCTAGAATAAGGTGGAAAAAGATAAACTGTTTAAAAAGTTGGTGCTTGTGCTATACCGGTTGAGTACCTCCCTCCATATATTTGAATAATTAAGAATTTTATGGGGCAAGCTCATGCAGGAAGGATTATTGTTGAACTTTTAGTGAAACATTAACTGGAAAAAAATACAACAAACAACCATTTTATGTGGTGCAATCAAATTGGAAAATACTATATTCACTCCACTGTCAGCATAGCATTTGATGTAACATCAAAATGGACATTGATCCTAACTTTATGTTTATTTTGATCCATTTATGTGATTTACATACCTCAATGAGATCATAGATTCTAATTACCATGATCTCCAAATCGGCAAGCATTTTCCATTTTCAAGAGACCGTTATTTACTATTTTTTTTCTCCATATAGAAGTCAACTCTTAAAATGATAATGCTTCTCTCCGTATATGCATCACAAGCATCTATTACTGTTAATTTATGTGGCAACAGCGTAGTCCATATAGTTTTTCTCAGTTTATTTGACCTTTCTTATCCTAGTCACTCTATTGGACAATCCACTGACTTAAAAGATTAAAATAAACCTGAACCTGATGCAGTATAACAAGGGAGCATGATAATAGTGTTAGTTTTCAACTTCAATACCACCACATTGATCATGAAAGATAAAGTTGGACATATTTTGTCAAAACATAAATTACTGCCATGAAAATGACTTCCAGCAAATAGCACCTAAGTGGTTTGCGTTACCCCTTAGGCAACATGGTAGCACTAGCATCAAAGCTTCAAACTATTCATCAGATAATTATCTTAAGCTAGGATGACATCCGGGAACCTGACACAGTGGTCAATTTCTGTTTAGCAAGCCTTTTTGACTTGAACTAGGCATTGAAAATCTTTCTTGTTTTTTCTCTTCCCGAACACGCAAAGTATAACAACCATGGTCTTGCAGAAAGAGCTCTGGGTGTATATGGTACTTTAATTCACGAAGTGTTCAATTTGCTACATTTTTCTGTCCTTTATTTAAGGAAATAGATATTTTATTAAAGTTTAATGTTTAATTAAGCATCTCAGAGGGTTTGTAATATACCTACCGGTTGTTGGAAATTTCTGGTATATTTGTAATTTTTTTTTTACTGGAATTTTGGATGAAATAGAGTGGGAGTAATTATTTAGGACCCTAAGAAGAATATTAGGGATCATGTAACCAAGGTTTGTTTGGCGTTTGAAAGATTTTTGGAGGAGGTTTGAACAAACAAAAGGAGAAATGAAAAAGAAACTGGATGTGTTGTGATGACCATTAGGAGAAGAAGAGAGATGAATTTTGTGCTGTATTGTTTAGAAGTGTGGCCACATTTATAAGCCTCTTAGCACCATATTATAGGGATTCAAATATATGTGGTTTCTTTTTTGTAAAAGATAGATGGAAAGTCTAGTCACTTAAGCCTAGAGGGGATCTTTACAGATGTTTTCCATAGCAGAATTTCTGAACTTCTAGTCTCAATATTTGTGGACCATAAATTTGATCTATATTGTATCTCATGCACGTAGAAACCTCAATATCTTAAATGATCCTAGGGTTTCTAAGTCTTAGTTCAATTGAGACTCTGAGACCTTTATTCTACGAAAACAGGATTTTGTATTATTACCAAGACATTCGATAACTTCTAGTTTTAACAGTCGATACCTTTTCAGCTCTAACCAGTTACGTCATTCATATCCTTGTTTAGTTAGAAATTTCATGTGTTTTACACTTATATTGATTTTTGATATGGGTTTCCTTGTATGTACAGTTGTCAACTCCTTGGAAGGTTTTATTTATCATTAAATTATTAATTCTTGCAGATGCCGCTGGAAGGAAATCTCAAAACTTCATACAAGATACTGAGATAGTTGTTGCTGATATGACGTATGGGCAAGAAACTCGTAATATATTGCCCAACAATGGAAAAAACATGGCACCGAGCGAAGAGCTTCTTGCTTCTGGTTTCACTGAACGTGCTGAGGATGAAGCGAGCAATGTGAATTTTAGGGGTTTCATGAAATATCAGTTCCCAAAGTCTGCGAAGTTCTTTGTTGATGCCCTCAAGAAGAACAGGTCATGCCAGAAGTTTATTAGGAGGAAGCTGATAGAAATTGAAGCAAAGATTGAAGAAAATAAGGAACTGAAAGAACGCCTTAAATGTCTTATGGACTTTCAGGTTGCCTGCAAAAGGAAAGCAGGGCGCATATTAAGTCAGAAAAAGGATCCTCGTGTCAGGCTAATTTCAATGCAAAAGCCAAGGACCATTAAAGATTCCAAGGTTAACATCCTCACCTTTATGCTTTTAACTTTGATTCCTTTCTTGTTATGGTGAAGAATTTCTTTGTGTCGCATTGTGCTTTTCTGAAGCTAATACAAGCATTTTTTCATGCAGCAAACTAAAAATGTTTAATTCGCATATGTGCATGCATACATCAATATGTCTTTAAGATGTACTTAAGGTGTATCTATTTCTGTTGATGTAAACAAATGTGTTGTGTGCGTGTGTATATATATATGTATGTATGTATAGATACATACATACATACATACATACATATATATATATACACACACACACACATACATATATATATATACACACACACACACACACACATACATATATATATACACACACACACATACATATATATATATACACACCCACACACACACACACACATATATATATATATACACACACACACATATATATATATATATACACGCACACATACATATATACACACACACACACACACATACATAATACATATACACACACACATACACACACACATACACACACACACACACACACACACACACACATATATATATACATACATACATACACATATACACATATATATTCATCATACATACATACATACATACATTATATATATGTATATATGTATATATACACACACACAAACCTACATACATACATTATATATATGTATGTATATATGTGTTTATATATACCTTTTTTCACTTGCATATGTGCATGCATACATTAATATGTCTTAAGATGTACTTAAGGTGTATCTATTTTTGTTGATGTAAACAAATGTGTTGTATATATATATATATATATATATATATGTATGTATATGCATATTTGTCTATGAAGTTGCATGTGTTTGCATAACTAAATTTACATACACGGGTCCCTTGTGTGTCTATTTGCATGCACATGCACATGTTTGGGCATGTGTACAAACATATACACATGCAAACAACAAATGATATACTTGCATAAACACAAATAGAGAATGCTCCTAATATGTAATGTATTATAGTTGGTCTTTAATCCTTATTGATGGTTTATGAATTTTTATTTGTTTGCCTGCTTGCCCGCTTGCCCACCCACCTATCTGTTTGTCTGATTACTCATTTTTGATGTTTTGTTTGGTGCATTAATTCTCACGAGAAGCGAAGCAATATAATCGTTGCATAGAGGCTCTATTTGTTTAAACTATGATAACTTTGTGAAACTAATTAAAGAAGAAATAAAAAATGAGAAGATTGTCATGCTTGATTTTGCTACATATTTTTAGAGTGGCTAAGGTATGGTAACTTTGCGAAACTAATTAAAGAAGAAATAAAAATGAGAAGTTCGTCATGCTTGATTTTGCTAAGTATTTTCAGAGCGGTTAAGATATGTTTGAGCTATTTTGGTACACTTCACTTTGTGCTTTTTTCTTTGAGGATAACCCCAACGTGGGAAGAAATCTGTCTTCTTAGAGAAATTTTGGCATTTGTGCTATTGTCTTTGAGGATAACCACGACTTGGAAAAGAAATTTTTGTGGCCTCTTAGAGAAAAATTGACATGTTATTTTCTTATTTTTCTCGCATTGAATTTTCCTTTCATTGAGAAACAATGGGAAAAAAGGATTCGAGTCTGACTTCTTTTCTCTCTCTTTATTAACAACCAGAAAAGCCTAAGAGTGCATTGTGGGAAAAGGAGGCTTTTGTATGTAGTATTCTATGCTATTATAAGATATAGGGGCATTCTTGTCCATTTTTTGTTAACATCATGATCTCATTCAATCAATATTCTACATGTATGCATAGATATGTAATTATGGATTTGTATATGCATGGGATTGCGAACTTGTTACTGATAATAACTTTACATGGATTTATGTATTGGTTTAACCAAAATGTAAAATACTAAAATAGTGTCTACTGACTCTGTTGGGAGTTAGACTGAATAGACTAGGCTAATGGAAAATCAATTTAGAAGTTTGTGGGAAGGATTGACCTTGCATTCAGACTCATGAGAGGCTGTGAGTACTCAGACATTCAATCAACATGGTTGGGCGGCTCTTATTTATAAATTAAAAAGAAAAGTTAAAAAAATCTATTCCTGTCTAGCGGATTACAAAAAAAAAGAATGTATCTAATAATGGTGGAGCATACAATATATATGGGTCTACAAAGCATTGCCACTCGCAATCAAGATATTGGGATTGAAGTTGTCAATTGATTCATAATTCAGGGACAACCAATGTATATTCGAACCCCTTTACTTGCAAGAATGCATCTTAGATTTGTCAATTATATTATGGTTAGAGTCCCACTCATGGCGACTGGTCGAATTGGGAGACACCTTAGCTATTATTGCGGGTCAACAATTGTTGGAACCATGGACTCGGCTAATATTAAGAAATTTTCATACTGGTGGAGTATTCATAGATTATACTACCGAACATGTATGAGCTCCTTCTAATGGAACAAATGAAATTCAATGAGGATTTGGTTTATCCTAGATGTATCCTGCTTTTCTATGTTTAATAGACTTATCTGTAACTATTGAGCCTCGGGATATTATTCATAAGGGGAACATTTCACCAAAAGTTTGATTTTAGTTCAAAATGATCAATATGTAGAATCAGAATAAGTTATTGCTGTGCTGGAATATCCACTTTCATTTTAAGGAGAAGGTATGAAAACATATTTATTCTAAAGCAAAGGGAGAAATTAATTGGAGTGTTGATATCCACCATGCATTTGAATATTCATATGGTAATGTTCGTCTATTACCAAAAGCAAATCATTATGGATGTTAGCAGGAGGTTTGTGTAGATCCACATAGCGTCTTGTTCTCTCCACAAAGATCAAGATCAAAGGAAATTTCATTCTTTTTCTTTCTTGTAAAAAATATAGGAAAATTCTTGACTATTCAAGACCTGACCGAACCATATTCAGTGAAAATAAAAGGCTATGAAATTGCAACTTAAATAAGGGAATTTTCCTAAGCATTCTCTTAAGCTTAAAAACAAATTTACTGGTAGCCCTCGAAATGCTATTGTTTTTTTCTGATGAAGAGGGAGGCAAAGCCACCCGGCCCGAAATGCTATTGTTAACTGGCCAAAAAAGGCCTGGAATGGCCATAGGAAGAGCACATTTGGCAGTGGGGCTAAATAGTCAGGGATAATTAGTCTTGACTCTTGAGAGATGTTTTCTCTTTTTTGGGGGAAATCTTTTGAAAAAGACATCAACAGAATCTAGAGGAGATGCCTTTTAGAGTGGAATGTTGAGTCCAAAGGCATCTATCTAATTTCGTGGACTTGGTATGTGAGCCTAAGTTGGAAGGGGGTCTGGGCCTCAGATGCTTGGAGCCAATTAACTTAACATTTTAGGTGAAAATTGGGTGGAGGTCCCTGCATGAAGAGAGGGTGGTGTAGAATCTTGTTGTGGTTTACCCAAAAAAGATGAATCTAGTCATTCACAAAGTAAAGCAAATCGTGTATACCAACATGTATGATGTTAGAGCTGTGCACATCGTCATCATCATGATCCTAGTCTTTCCCATCATGGCTCTATTATGGAGTGCAACCTGAAGTTGAGAAGGCTTTTTGAAAGAGCAGATTAACTGACTATGAGCTTGACCTCAACCCTCTGGGAAACAAAATTATTCTATAACAGGGGCTTGCCATGAAACCTATTAGGCCAATTGGCAAGTAGAGAGATATCCCTTATTGCGCATAGTTTAAGCTCATGCAACCGAGGAGCAACCCTCCAAAAATCTTCTAAATCTTGAGAGAGTCAAGATGAACATGGAAGATGGTAACTTTAGATGTAGATAGCTATGTTCATCTCTAAGTTGCAAACAACCTATGCACCAAATGAATTGCAATTCCATTACGATATTATGGTTGTCTGGAATAAAAAACACCTGACTCATAGCTCTTGCAAATACCATCAGAAACAAAAAAAATATTTTATTAGAAATTTTCAGTACCTATTATTTGAAAATTATATGGCCATCATTTTAAACTGGTTCAAAGAGCTTTGACCATTCATTATTTGAGGAATTGTTATAAAGTAGAAGCTAAGTACATTTTGGATTGTAGGCTATTGTATACAATTTTTGATTCATTTTCCCTCTTACATAACGTGTAAACCTCCCTACTTTTCAAGAATGTATCTTCTAATGGGAATATGATTAGATTGCCATGTCATGGCCACCTATGTTTGGCACCAACACTTTGTGAATTTAATCAAATTATATGGTATTACATGTGTACATAAGGACAGTACATTAACATTATTTTGGTCAAACTATTTATTATTTTTCATTGATCCGTGTATCAGAACTTGTTCATATATTAGTGTCATTGCAAAGCTTCAATCTGTTTCACCTGCTGGTTTTTTAATGAAAATTAGAGGATTTTTTAACAACTTAAACTGGTTTTAGGTCGCATCAACATGAAAGGCAAATGCACAGATTCTTCAAAGTTTGTTAGCATCCAAAAACTGTCTCCTTCAAGCCTTTCACATGTTCTTCATGGGTTCAATATAAGTCATTAGGGCATAGATCATGGATATCCAAAACCTATTTCTTTTATGTGTAGGGCCTAGAGAAAACCACCGTATCTTAGTCTGCATAAGCACGGAATTCATGCATCTACAACAATTGCTAAATGCTCTGTGTAACTGTATGAGCACTGTTTTTGATCAAATTAATTAATAATATATTTTTAATCAACCAACTGTTCTTAATTACCTTGACTTACCCATCATCATGAGGCATGTCGATTCCAAGATTCATATTCATGCTTCCAGTTAGTATTTTCTTTAAAACCTCTTTTGCCAGGATTTGACATTATTTTCGCTGGGACTGTTATTGAGTTTACTTGCATAACTAGGCTCAAAAGACATCGGTCAATTCTAGCACTTTCAAGGTGCGTGCCATATATCTCTAGACAAAGCAAACATCCAGCATGGCTGCTGGATTTTGATGTGAGGGCATGAGTTTCACTTAGAGATGGGTGAGGCTGTGCATCTCACTTCACTTTTAGGTGAACTCCCTTTTTTAAAATAAAAAAAATGAACTCTTTAATATATGAATAACAGATGAAACAAATAATAACTAAAATGAGGAGTATATTTATATCTTCTATAAATAATCATGATATGTGGAATCACAGCCATCATTAAATGTTCCTTTGTCTTGAATAAATCATGTTCATCACCTGTGTGCAGCACTAGTAATAGGGACTTGGCCTGTTCAGGCTTTAGAGCTTGCTTGATTCTTAGGCACCTTGCTAGTAGGTCAGGGCTGAAATTATATTCCTTTAGGCTAACATACTTGCCTGTAATCATACATTCTTCATGCTATGGCATCCTCCCATTGGCGTACTTTATCTTGTCGAAGTTTGTATTCCAAGAGCTATTATTGTTTTGTTCCATTGTTTGGTTTCCACATCTCCCTAAAGGTTTCTTTTTTCTTTTAAGTAGGAGTTCCATTTTATTTGAGAGTAAGGGATGCTGGCTGTTCTATTCTATTATAGTGCTTTCTGAAGTGTATGCAGCACTCGACTTGCTTTATAGGATCGATTTTTAATGAAATGAAAGATAATAATCGAAAAAAAATGAAAGAAAAGGTAAAGTTGTTTCGCGATGAAAATTCACATATTGTCAAATGAGACGTTACATTGGTTCGGAATTTGGTTCTTTGGATTAAGTAAAGATATTACATGTTAAGATATCATATATTTAATGTTTTTGTGCCAGTGAATATGAATATCAATGTACAAATGAAAATTTTATTATTAAAACTCAAATGTAGAATTAATTTACGAGTAAGTTTGTTTTGTTTTGTTTTTAGTGAAGGATCTTATGGTCAAGGTTGGGCAATGTCACGTATAAAGCTTAACATGATCTATTCTTATCAGCTTTTGCTACATCTGAAATGGGGTTAAGCACGTGAAAGAAATGGTACATTAACTATTAATATCTGAAAACCATAATTGTGTCAATATTAACTGGGTTTACGGCAGAACATTATTTCCAAAAGAACAATTTAGAATTGAAAGTAAAAAAGCAGATATGTGTTGACTATATATATGATTTGCCAAGCTAAATGATTGCCTAAACCTGAGTAGTTTTAACAATTTACATGTTTTTCTTTCTTAATTTATTTTTTGAAGAAACCTTTTTAGTGTCCTTTCTGTTAATAATAGCTTAGCCTCTAGCAATCTTCATTGCCAATTGAGCATTTCAGGAGTCTTCTGTAGTTCTTTCCCAAAACATTTATTTAGATTTTTTCAGGTCTTCTCTTTTGACTGGTTTCTACTATTCCTAGTCCTAAACACATCCAAATGATTGTTCATTATATTTATTCTATATAAATTGGAAAATGAATTTTTCTACATTATCCTTTTTAGTCTTCATAAGGGGCTATTGCTTGGTGCAATGATAAGGGCTTGGGATGACAAGTGCAGGGGCACGGGCTTGAGTCTTGAGGCAGCCACTTTGTATAAAAGAATTGCCAAAAGTTGGTTTTGTCCCCAATGCACTCCCTCCCAGGACCTTGGATTGCCGTGAATATAACTGAGCATGGCTTGCTTTTTATTATTCCTTTTCAAACTCTAGGGTCCAAATAGGTTGATTTGATTGGGGGCCGAGCATGGTTTGAACTCTACATTCATTTGGTTCCACTGGACAATGGACTTCGAAGCTTCAGTTTCAATTTCTAAATTGTTATGTACTAAGTAAGTGATGCCGGACTAACTTTAAGATGAAAGCAGGAGAAGAGGAGAAGAGAAGGAGGAAGAAGAAGAGAAGAAGAAGAAGGGAGGAGAAGAGAAGAAGAGGAGACGTGGGGGAAAGGAGTTCTTTAATTCTGCATTAAACCCTAATCAGCTTACAAGTTCCCTTTAAATAGGGCCACATAAGAACAATTAAAATAAACCCCTTACATAAAATAATTTCCCACAAATAAGCCCTAAAATGAAAATAAGCCCAGAATAAAATAAACCACAAATAAATCCCTAAACACAAATAAACCCAGAAATAACAATAAGCAAATATGCAAATAAAATGGGGACCTAGCTGATGTCCCCATCAACTCCTCCCGGGTGAGAAAAACTCTACCCCGTCGAGTGTAAATCGGGACGGCTGTCGTACTGCTCCAGAAGATCCGGGTCAAGGCGCTGCAACTCAGCTCGCGAAATCCACGACACATCTGATTCGGGTCGACCTTTCCACCGAACAAGGTAACGTTGGTAGCTTCCTCTCCTGGTAGATATAACCTGCTCATCTAATATATGTTCTATGTGTTCTCTGCGTGCATGAAACTGTGGAGGTGGAGGCTCACTAGCAGGTGCTAGAGCAGGGTGATCAACAACAGTGGATGTATCAACAAAAGGGTCAGAAGGAATGAATGTTGATTTCTTGTATGGGACTAAATCTTCAATATTAAATGTCGCACTAATCCCATAGTCTTCAGGAAGATCTACAACATACGCATTCGAACTGATTTTCTTTAGGACTTTGAATGGTCCCGCACTACGAGATTGCAACTTTTTGAACGTCCCCGAAGGAAGTCGTTCAGGTCTAATTCGTACCATGACTGAATCACCTACATTTAATTCTTTATAACGGCGGTGCAAATCAGCAAAGGATTTATATTTTAAGTTATTAGAGTGAATAAGCTTGCTGATCTCCTGATGCAATGAATGCAGGTGTGAAGCAAATGATTGTGCAGACTCAGAGACTCTATGTTGATGAGACATGGGGATCAAGTCTATGGGTTGCCTAGGTTTATAACCATTCACCACTTCAAAAGGACTCATGCCTATGGTCCTATTGACCGAACTATTATATGCAAACTCGGCAGTTGGTAACACGAGATCCCAAGTCCTAGTATGCTCACCTACCAGACATCTGAGAAGATTCCCTAGACTTCGGTTGACAACTTCGGTCTGGCCATCAGTTTGGGGATGATAGGCAGAGGAAAATTTTAATTTGGTACCCATCATGTGCCAAAGAGTTTTCCAAAAATAGCTCATAAATTTAACATCCCTATCGGACACAATAGATTTAGGGAGACCATGGAGTCTAACGACTTCATCAAAATAGAGTTTCGCAATCCTAGAAGCATCAGTAGTCTTAGAACATGGTAGAAAATGAGCCATTTTAGAGAGCCGGTCCACTACTACAAAAATGGAATCATGTTTGGTCGAGGTACGTGGAAGCCCTAACACAAAATCCATGCTAACATCTTGCCACGGACAATCAGGAACTGGTAGTGGAGTGTAAAGCCCAGTGTTCTGTTTACGTTGTTTGGCTAATTGACATGTGCGACACTGAGCGACGATCTTGGCCACGTCTCTCTTGAGACTCGGCCAGAAGAAACGTCTTTCCACCATCTCAATGGTTTTGTCTCTCCCGAAATGCCCAGACAGTCCTCCAGCATGTACTTCCCATACTAGAAATTCTCTCAAAGAAGTTCGAGGAATACACAATCGGTCGGAGCGAAAGAGATAATCATCGTGTAAAAAGAAATCATCGTGCTCTCTCTCTACTCCATCTCGTAAGGTCAGGTATACATTACTAAAATCGGGACAGGTGGTATATTGTTCCCTGATCCTTTCAAAACCAATTACTTCAGTGCTCATCATGGATAGGAGGAAGATCCGTCGACTGAGCGCATCAGCAGCCTTATTCTCAACTCCAGCTTTATGTTTCAGCACAAAAGTATAGGCTTGTAGAAACTCAATCCATCGGCCATGTCGAAAGTTTAATTTCTTTTGAGAATTGAGATACTTTAAAGCCTCATGGTCTGAATACAGGACAAATTCTTGCGGTAGCAAATAGTGTCGCCAATGTCGCAAAGTTTGCACTACCGCATAGAATTCCTTATCATAGGTGGAATAACGCAACCTGCCGTCACTTAACTTTTCGCTAAAGAACGCGACAGGGTGACCTTCTTGGCTTAACACACCACCTATGCCAACGCCAGAGGCATCACATGCGACCTCGAATACCTTAGTGAAATCAGGGAGCCGCAAGACAGGTGCTTCGGTCATCCTATGCTTAATATCTTTAAATGCTTGGGATGCCGACTTAGTCCAGATAAAGTCTCCTTTCTTCATGCAATCTGTGATAGGAGACATTATTGAACTAAAATTCCTAATGAAGCGACGATAGAAAGTAGCCAGACCATGAAAACTACGTACTTCGGCTAAGGTCTTGGGCTCAGGCCAATCGACTATCGCGCTTACTTTTTCTGGATCAGCGGAGACACCCTTGGAAGATACTATGAACCCTAAGAAAATGACGTGATCAGTCAGGAAGGCACATTTCTTAGGGTTTGCAAAGAAGCTTTCTCTCTGCAAGACTTCACAAACCTGCCGTAGGTGTGAAAGATGGAGCTCTTGAGTTTGACTATAAATGAGGATGTCATCAAAGTATACAACGACAAATTTGTTCAAGAAAGGTCGAAAGATCTGTGTCATCACCCTCATAAAAGTACTTGGAGCATTTGTTAATCCGAAAGGCATTACTAACCATTCGTAGAGTCCATCTTTGGTTTTGAATGCTGTTTTCCATTCATCCCCAGGACGAATCCGAATCTGGTGGTACCCACTCTTTAGGTCGATCTTGGAAAAAACTGTAGCACCAGACATATAGTCTAAAAGGTCGTCCAACCTAGGAATGGGAAAACGATACTTTACTGTGATTTTATTGATAGCACGGCTATCTACGCACATCCTCCAAGAGCCATCTTTCTTGGGAGTGAGGAGTGCAGGTACAGCACATGGACTCAAGCTCTCACGAATATACCCTCGAGTGACGAGTTCGTCAACTTGGCGTTTCAATTCAGTGTGCTCGTTTGGATTGAGTCTATGGTGGGGAAGATTTGGCAGTGACGCTCCAGGAATGAGATCAATTACGTGCTGGATATCACGCATTGGAGGGAGTGCCTCTGGAAGATCAGTCGGGAAGACAGATTGAAACTCCTCCAACAGAGGAACTACGGCGGCCGGGTGTTCGACATTTGACTCCACATTAATAACTCTGGCCACAAGGGCGAACACAGGTGAATGGCTTTCGATATCTTTCATTACCTCTTTCGAAGTAATGATGTGGAGTGACTCTTCCTTTTGTGGTGTAGCACCCTTCTTCTCAGGTACGGGCTCTCTAGGAGGCAATGAATTCAATATAATTTTCCGACCCTGGAACATAAAACTACACGAATTTGACCGACCATGAAGTGTGACGTCCCTATCGTATAACCAAGGTCTTCCTAAGATGAGTTGACCTACGTCCATCGGAAGGCAGTCGCACCAAATCTCGTCTTTATAAGATAAGAATTGAATCGGGACAAGGCATCTTTCTGAAATCGAAATGGACGTCTTATCTACCCAGGCTACTTTATATGGATTAGGATGAGGGGTAGATTTTAGGCCAAGGCGAGAAACAACTCCAGATGCAATGGCATTGATGCAACTCCCGCTATCAAATAAGATTTTGCATGTTTTACCATTGATCTTAATGAGTGTATAAAATAGAGAGGTTCTTCGCCAGTCTTGTTCGGTCTTTGTTTGGGCTAGTGTGCACCTCACCACATGGAGCCTATGGTTTTGGTCATTCCTATCAGTGGGCTCATTTTGGTGTTCAGTCTGAACAAACTCTAACCCGGTCTTTTCGTCTCCAAAGTCATCTACAAAATCCTCAATGTTTGGTTCATAGACTTCTTCAACACATTCAGTATCCTGGGTTCCTGCTTCCAGTTCAGTCATTAA
Organism: Phoenix dactylifera; assembly: GCF_009389715.1. Lineage (NCBI taxonomy): Eukaryota > Viridiplantae > Streptophyta > Magnoliopsida > Arecales > Arecaceae > Phoenix > Phoenix dactylifera. The sequence goes on from NC_052407.1 coordinate 9,533,707, forward strand.
ATAAGTCTTGGCATTACATTGGGACGCAATATGGCCAAACTTTTGGCACCTGAAACACTGGGTTTGGTTTCGTAAGGGCGGGTTGGACCCTAATATGCCTTTTCCTTTATCAGTTGATGTACTTTGAACAGGCACCGGGAACGTCCTAGTCGGTATTTGGCTAGAACCGGGCTGTGAAGGATGGTTGGAGAGTGGTCTGGGTTGTGGGAGATGGCTTTGATTAGGTCGGGCTCCTGGGGGTACGAACCGAGAGTCGGTACGTCTCACCACAGGGACTCGTAAAAAACTATCCACATCTTGAGCCAATTGGTATGCCTGGCCAAGGGTAGTAATCTCTCGGAGGATCAATTCTTTCTGGATCTCCTCGCGGAGTCCTGCCCGAAACCTAGAAAGAGTAACAGTCTCCTCTTCGATTACACCACACCTCATGTGAAACTCCTCAAATTGTGCAATGTAATCGGCAACAGTTGAAGTTCCTTGAGTTAGTTTCTGCCACCTATCCATAAGGCGTTGTCGGTAAGAGAATGGCAGATACTTCTCATTCAGTTTCTCTTTCATATCCTCCCACGTGGTGATGCGTGGAAGCCTCTGGGTCTCACGCCGATGTTCAACGTTATGCCAGTACCAGTGAGCTTGCCCAATAAGCTTCATTTTGGCAAACCGTACTTTTCTATCTTCAGTCATATCGTACCACTCAAAATAATTATCCATGGCTGCTCTCCAATCAAGGTACACGCTCGGCTCTAATTGACCAGCAAATGTGGGGGCTTCTACTCGCACGGTACGAAGTAGTCTCTCGTCAAGATCGCGCTGGTGATCAGGATGATGTTGGTTCCTAGGGGGATGGGGAAAAGCTGCCGGCGGTGTGGTCAAACCAAACTCGGGGTAAGCTGCGATTGGGGATGATGGTTCCGGAGGCCTAAGGTGTTGTATTTGAGCACGGATCTCACGTTTGAATTCGTCGTTATCAGCTCGTATTGCAGCTAATTGTTCCAGAATATCTTGTATGACTCTGGGGTCCATGGTGGATGAAGGGGTCTGAGAGTCAGTGAGGAGGTACTCTCTACCACTACGGGTGGGCATACAGGAGCTACTCTAATTGGTGATATGATATGCAATACTACTAATGAACCCTAATTGTCCAAAGGTAATGCAGGACAACCTACTGATGCAACCCACTAATGCAACCTACTATGAATTCGGAAATCAGCAATTTTTTTTCACAAAAATAACTTAAAATTAAATTTTACTAATTTGTACTTTGGTTATTTCAGAATTAAAGTAGAAAATTAGTCACTATAAGAAGTTAGGTTGCAAACACGTTTTACAGTCATACAAAGTTTGAAAGTAATCTGATCTATGGATGTTGATGATGTCCTGACACTAAGGTGTGCTAATTTAATATTTAGATTTAATTGGTAGGTAGGACAGGTGTGGTGAAAAATGTTCTAGGTTTTGCAGTTTGACAAGAAAATAAGTTTCAAAACAGGGCTGTCATGCAAGAGAACTAGAACATATTTAAATAAGCAAGTCCAAGGGAGGAAGAACCTATTACCTGTGGCGGATACAGCCAATCAGAATCAGGTACTCGTGGGCTGGGGCGACGGTCGGGACGCAGTGAGTCGGGTCGTCAAATGGCGTGAATCTGGTCGCGTTACAGCAACTGGGGGCCTGCTGAACCTGTCAACTTTGGGGTATACTGTATGGTGTGGCTAGCGGGCCTGTAAATGAGGAAGGCTTGTGAGTTGATCCTTGAATCAGTGGCGGGCCCTGCAGTCAGTTGGGCCGCAGGTGCTACGGTGGATCGGGAATCAGTGGCGGGCCCTGCAGTCAGTTGGGCCGCAGGTGGCTCAGTGGATCGGGCGCGATGGAGCTCGAGTGAAGGAGAAAACTGGGACCGAAAGGGGAGTGGAGAGAAAAGGGGAAAGGTGGAGGCGGTGGTCTGGTGCAGCGGCAAGCGGAGGTGGGCGTAGCGGCGGGGCGTGGTGGACTAGAGAGAAAAGGGGAAAGGTGGAGGCGGTGGTCTGGTGCAGCGGCAAGCGGAGGTGGGCGTAGCGGCGGGGCGTGGTGGCGTGGCTCAGTGGAGGGAGAGACGATGACAATCGGAGGAAGCGGACGGACTCGGGTGGTGTGTTAGCTGCCCAACGGCGTCGCAGCTGGTTCGGGCGGCGTAGCGGAGGGGTTCAGGCGATGGCGGATCTCGGCGGCGGCAGGAAGCGGCACGGGCGGAGGCGGCGACGGCGCAGCGACACGAGCGGCACGGGCACAGGGGCGGCGCGGGCTCGGGTGACGGAGGAAATGGCGTCGGCGGCAGAAACGGCACGGCAGAGGCGGCGAGGAGGAAACGGCGGAACGGTCGGTGGTGGCGCTGCAGGCGGAGCTCGGCGACGGCGGCGAAGGAGGCGGTGGAAACCCTAGGGTTTCCTCTTCGGCAGAACAGAGGTTAGTTTTTTTTTTTTTTTTTTTTTTTTTAGGAACACGTGCAGGTCACGTGATCCGAAGGGATTTTTTTTTTTTTTTTAACTTACCGGATGTGAACCGGGCTATCGGGTTTGGGGTAACGGGTTTAGAACTTACCCGTTACCGTAACTCCTTCTTCAACCTCCCGATCGACTCGGGAGGGCGTTCCGGCCGCTTCGGCGGTGGTTGCGGAGCGGCCGAACTGAACGGCGACGGAGACTCCGTTGTCGGCGGCAACAGGCGGCGGCTGGTCGTGGTGGCGGCCGGAATCTTGCGCGCGGTGGTCGGCGGGTGCGTCGACAGTGCCGAGGGACAAGGTGGCAAACAGATCGACGACGCTCTTCCTCTTTCCGGCAGCGGGAGTCACACGCGGTCCTTCAACGCGCTCCGGTGTCCGTGGTCGACGTACGGCGTAATACTCGTGCGGCCACAGAAATCCCGGAATCCGGCGACGCTCGGCCATACACCGGTGGTGGCACGACGGTGAAGACGCGGCAGAGGTGGTGGCGGCGTCGGTTGCAGGCTCCGGTGGAGGGCCAGAGGTGGCGCTGCAGGGAGGCCTCCGGGGAATCTGATGGAAAGAGGTGGTTGCGGCAGGGAGGGGCACAGTGGAACTGCTCGGCCACAGGGGAGCTTCCTTTTTTTTTTTGTGTGTGAAGCTGACAGAGGGAAGGAGAGGAACCGAGAGAAGCTCGGTGAATCAGGGTTGATCCCTTTGTCCCCTTTTTGTGAAAACCGAAAGAACGATCTTTTTTTTTTTTTTTGAACAGGCTGACAGAGGGAAGGCCCTGTTCTCCTTGAAGCACTGTGAGAACTAATGGGGAAGGAGGGCTGTTGTTGGATCGGGGCTTTGGCAGCAGAGGCAAAACCAGCCTTGCTCTGATACCAAGTTGATGCCGGACTAACTTTAAGATGAAAGCAGGAGAAGAGGAGAAGAGAAGGAGGAAGAAGAAGAGAAGAAGAAGAAGGGAGGAGAAGAGAAGAAGAGGAGACGTGGGGAAAAGGAGTTCTTTAATTCTGCATTAAACCCTAATCAGCTTACAAGTTCCCTTTAAATAGGGCCACATAAGAACAATTAAAATAAACCCCTTACATAAAATAATTCCCCACAAATAAGCCCTAAAATGAAAATAAGCCCAGAATAAAATAAACCACAAATAAATCCCTAAACACAAATAAACCCAGAAATAACAATAAGCAAATATGCAAATAAAATGGGGACCTAGCTGATGTCCCCATCAGTAAGACAGGACACATCGACTGGGTTACTTCACCATATTACGAACTGAAAGGTTTCACGATACCAAGCTGCTACGGACCTAATCATATCCATCCCGGACTTTTCCTTGTTTAGCAAAGGGCTTAAGTCCTTAGATATTGACACTGCTTGCTCTATTTCAAATTTTGTTCAAGCTAATTTATATAGCATCTGCTTGATTTGGATTCTTAGTTAATCTGATCTATTAGCAGCCCTAAGATCAAGTATCTTTAGGATCATTTGCTTTTCTTTTATCCTGTTCCTAGTCTTTGTTGGTGTGGTTTGTTTCATTTTCTTTTCCTCATTGTTGTTATTGTTCTGTGTATGAGGGTATTTCTCATCTCATTATAATATTGATTCATTTGACATTTGATGGATTTCTGATCGAAAAATTCAGTGGCATTAGGATCGTCAGACATATGCTTGTCTTTTTTGCTTTGCAAATCTCAATCAACAGATTTCCTGTTTTCATCATCAAATTAACTAGGTCTACTTTCATAGATTGTTTTAGGTCTAAACCATCTGATTTAACATAAAACACAGTGTCACAACCCTTTTGGTTATAAGTCCAATATTCCAGAACTTTCTAGACTTGTTTACATGTTCTCCTCAAGATTCATGATTATTCTGAGGATGAAAATTCTTATTTCAAATGGATGTGGATTAATGACAAGGATATGTGGATTAAATATGGGGACGTGGACTTTAGTCGAAGTGGATGGACATTTAATGTAGATGTTCATGTACAAAATTAAAAATCAAGCTATTTAATGGAATATAGAGATTTTTCAATACTATTTAGCCAATCAAAGGTGTGAGGGGATCTTTTACATCAACCACTAATATGAGAAAGTGATGGATCCCTGGGAGGGGTCTTTTGTATTTGCTTGTAAGTATTGGCTAGTGAGAAAATGATGAATGTAAAAAGCAACAGTTCATTGCATGTTAGTGTGCAAGCTGTGTGATTAAAAGCCTTTTAGCATGAAGGAAATGAGCGTTATAGTCAATGGAATTAAGAGAAAAACAGTTTAGATGTTTTCGAGTGCTTTATCTGCTGATGAGCAAAGACATCTGGACTCCTTATTTAGTACAAGTCCAAGAGTTCACTTCTGTGTGTTCATATATGTATCTGCTTTTGAGAATTGGCTCATTCCCTCAGGGAGATGACCTGATTGATCATTTAAACAGTTATGTGATCGTTTTGTTAAATAAGAAACCCTGGATATCTGGAAAGAACGTACAATAGTCTCGAGGCAATTCATGCAAACACTACTATTACTGCTGATTGGTGCATTGATGTTCTGATCTGGCACAGCACCCTCAGCAACTGATAATTATGTTCGAAAACTCAGGAAGAACTGATCTTTCTTGATCTAAATATTTATTTTGTTCTTTTTCAGCTATAACTTTCCTTGCTTTTCTGGTCTCTATTTCCTTTTTATAGTTTCTCAAGCAACTTCTTTTAATTTCTTTCTTTTATGTTAACAATTAGGGAGAAGGAGCACAAATAAGGCCTCATGAGTCATGTTATATTCTGTGAATCTGCAACCTTTAATATGTCATTTGATGTAATTTATTCTAGCTATTTGTCATTGTAGGCATTGTAAATCATGTTAGATTCTGTGAAGCTGTAACCTTTAATATGTCATTGGTTGTAATTTATTCTGTTCTCATTGTAGGCCTTGTGAGCCATGTAAGATTCTATGATGCTTGTAACCTTTAATATGTCATTTGGTGTAATTTATTCTAGCTGTTTGTCATTGTTCATTTAATCGTACTCATTTGTTGTTTTCTTTGTTTTGAAGCTGCAACTTTTACTCTGTAATTGCTGCATGCTATATGACATTGGAGGCCTGATGACCTTGTTCTGATGTTGGTTAGTAGACTACTAGACTTTATTTTGTGCAAGGCTGTAAACTGATTAATTGTAAGCAAAAAGGCAAAATAAACTCTGAGATTTAAATCAGTGAGATCTTGAACTGCTATGAATTGATGGAAAGCAAACAGGGGAAATGGAAAAACTGGATTTGATTTGATTACAACTGATTGAGGATATCTATAAAATTTGCGTTTTCTGTTTTAATATTCAGTCATTGATGACTGCTGAAACTTTACTATAAATATTGACATCTAAATCTTGGCTGAGATTCAGGATATCTATGGAATTTACAGTTTCTGTTCTAATATCCAGCCATTTGATGATTTCCACAACTTGACGTCTAAATCTCTTTAATTGGTTAAAGCAATGCATTGTTTTTAGAAATTATGAATAGTTGGAGCATCATTATGAGAAATCTGGGGTCAAATGTATATTCCTGAGGCAGTAGACTGATATATGCAAAGAATGTTTGGAGGTTTACTTTTTAGGTTAATAACGGATGCTTCTGGTTGAAGTACCAAAACTGACAAGATTATACAGTATGATGAATGATTACTTAGGATCACCAATTTTTTGACATTGTCATGTAGGGAGTTCTATGTATGGTACAAAATCCTATTGCTGCTTTGCCTCTCTGATGCTTTGATCAGAGAAATTTGAAGAGTTCTGCAGTGACAATACTGATCTTTGCTTTTACATATGTTGCCATGTTTAACAATGGCATGAAATTTTTACCTTTTAGCGATGGAAACTATAGCCACATGCAGTATTTCTTCTTGGAAAGGAAACCAACGACATCTGCAACAAATAAGAAAGTGTATCATTTGCAAGCACGGACCAAGATATACTGATAGATTGGGGGAGGCAAAGGTGATCTCTCTGCTGATTGGAGGATGAGTATGTCAGATATAGTGTCATAATTTTTGTGAGGTTTTGGTTATTATTGTGATCTTTGCCATTATTTGCTTCCTTTAAGTCTGAAGAAAGCTTGGGAATTTACTGGAGCATTCTGTTTGGTGGGAAGTGTAGTAGAAAAAATTATAAGTTTTCAAATTCACTCTAGGTAATCAATACTGGGAAGTATTTTTTTCAATCCATATTGAAATGGTTTCCTTTTTAGAGGAGAACTTTAGGTGCTTGTCCTTTATGAGTCTTTACTTGACATTCATCTACAAATTGGTGCCTCACTTTTGCCTTATGACAGATTAAAAATTTTACGGGGGAAGATCAGGTAGTAGAACTGACCTCCTTGACAAGAAAAGTAAAGGAAAAAAAAGAGAAAAAGATTAAAGCGCACACAGAAAGAAAAAAGTCTGTACCTTCTGTTAGATTGTGTATTCTTTATTTTATTTGGACATCTTTTCTCATGATCTTTTTGAGGATATTAATACTATTTTGGATCTTTTTCCCTTGTATAATTTGTAATAACTCTTGTAAGATGAGGCTTCAGATTTGTTTATGAACCTTGAGGTAAGGACCAAGTGCTCTACTCACCAATGCACAACTGCATGAGATGGCTGGAAAACTTTATCTGTTAATGTGTTCATCCTTGTAGATGAATTGGACCTTTTGATGTTCATGCATTTTGATTCTAGCACATAATAGATGCCCTGGTCATTGGTTCTTGTCAGATTTTTTGAAAAACTGTAAAAACATGCAACAAATGCGGTGTGTGTGTATATTATGTACAATATTTTCTACTGTTATAATTGTAAATTATCCTTTGCATGCTTCTGGAATTGCTGCAATAATCTCATCTGCAGTTGTAGATGTCTTGGTTGTAGCCACATGAGCAGCAAACATCTTAGGTAGATGGTTACATATTCTTGCATGTTTGCCTACAGAATGTCATGGCACCATTCTACAGGCTCGCTGTGTTGGTTTTTAGTGCTTTCATTTTTTCTTAAGGTTTGAGATTGCCTTATTTAGAAGTTGATGAAATACACTTGCATCAACTGACAGGATTTGATTTGTTTCAGGCCAGTTATAAAAAGGTTCCTGCCTTATTTTTTGGCCCAGCTGAGAACTCCCATGTATCCAAATATAAGATGGTACTTAAGACTTTCCCATTCTCACTTAGAAAACAAAAATGGTCAAACATGGAAAAGGAGAAACTTGCGAAGGGTATAAAGCAACAATATCAAGAGATGCTTATTTTGAGTTCGATGAATTGTGAGAGGTATGTGAGAATGCTTAGGTTTATATTTCTTTTATTACTGATCACATGACCTGAAAGCTGGCAGAAGGCCTGTCAGCAAAATTTATTTATTGCTTGAGTGAGCTATGAAAAATTTCAATTTGGATTTGATTGTAAGTTTATATTGCTTGACATTTTTAACTATATATATATGTAAATATATATATATATTTAAACTTTTGCAGTGATATAGATTCAAATTTAATGTCTGCACTATCAAGCAGTGATCTTGACATCACACCAGAAAAAATAAGATCTTTCTTACCATTAGTCAATTGGGATCGGCTGGCTTCTATGTATATCACAGGCCATTTTGGTGCAGAGTGTGAAGCAAGGTATGAATTCGGATGTAACTAGATAGCTATTGACTTTTTATAATAGTTTATTTAAATTATTTTTGCATCATCTCTATATTCTTCTTTCTAGACATGAAATATATTATTTTTTATATATGTTACATGGACACTTATGTCTAGCTCAAGTATGTATTGGCACGTTGGATACACATCAAACACTAAGATGTTAATCAAATTCTTGATTTGCAACTTTTGAAGATGGGTGGAGAGTTGGACTCTTTTCCAAAAATGAGTTTGATCCACCACAATGACATTAGATGTGTGGGTTGTTGTTTTTTGGGTTGGTTAAGGGTAGGGTCTGCTATACCGCCTCATACCGCCTGGTATGGGATGTACTATACTGGGTGAAAATCGGTACTAAACTCAATTTTGGATCTGTATGGGCTCTATACCGTCCTGTACTGAGGTGTGTATCGATGCGTACTGAGATAAAAAATAAGAAAAATGGTTAAAGTGCATACTATATTGTACCAACTGTACTGTATCGAACCAGTAAGATACCAGTGCGGCACCTGGTACCGAGGCGTGGATTGGGTTAAGAGCAGGGTATGCCGTACCAGCCCGCACCGGCCGGTCTGGGCTGAGGCCGGTACCGAATCAACGTGGGATTCGGTGCTGGAAGCTTTTCATTGGAAAATTGGTTGGTACGACTGTCGTACTAGTACGGGATCGGTACGTACCGGTTCGGGCCGCCACCAGTATGCCGATCGGTATCGGTACGACGGACCTCTATCGAAGGAGGGAAGAAGACCTCTTTTGCGGGAAAGAAGAAGAGGAAGAAGAGAAAGAGGAGAAGACTACCTGTCGAAGGGGGAAGAAGAAGAGGAAGAAGAAGAGAAAGAGGAGAAAACTACCTGTCGAAGGGGGGAAGAAGACCTCTCTTGCGGGAAAGAAGACTACCGAGCCTCTTTTTTCCTTCCGAGCACCTCGCGGGGAAGAAGACCTCCCTTGCTCGCGGGAGAAGGGGGGAAAGAGAGGAGAAGAGAGGAGGAGAGAGGGGAAGAAAAGAGAACGGCTCGGGAAGAAGAAGAGGAGAAGAGAAAAAAAAGAAAAGAGAATAAAAAGAGAGGCCGGGGCAGCATGCCCGCGCGCGGGGGCACGGGCTCGAGTGGGGAAATGCGTCCCCCCTGCGCGCGGGCTCGAGTGGGGAAATGCGTCGCCGACTCGTGCTCGCGCGCATTCCACGTGGTGCGAACTGCGTATCCACGCGCAGCGCGCGGTTCGCCGTGCGGGCTTGCCGCGCGGGATAGCGAGCCCAAACGGGGCAGCCCGCGTGGGCTTTTAATGCCACTTTGTGGCATAACGCATCCGTGCAGGCGTCCGCACATTTTTTTTTTTTTTTCTGAACCGGTTCAGTACCGGTTCCAACCGGTACCGGTCTCTACCGGTACGTCGGTTCGGTCGGTACCGCGTACCTTGAAAAAATATATATAGATGCATACATACATATATGCATACGTATGTATGAACATGTATATATGCTTATATATACATTGTGTTTTGGCAAGGCTTATCATTTGTTGGTATGGAAAGACGTGACATAGGATGGCAGATGCCATTCTGGCCTGTGGCCTGCACACCCATCAGCATTGACACTTGAATTCTTGTTAGTTATGTAAATACAGTGACCTGCACTCTATATAATTCTAGACCATGCGGTTCTCAGTTCTTACACTTGTCAAATAGTTAGCTAAACCTTAGTTTCAGTCGCAAGCCCATGCTAGCTGGCATGTACTGTCTAGAGCCAATACCAACACCTGGATCTAGGTCTGTACTGGTTGAGCTACTCCATATTGAGCAGTCTGCCCCATACGAACGAGTGCTGGTTTGACATGGGTTAATGCAGTTTCATGCTCCAAGCATACGGTCTCTCAAGTCCTCTTCCCCCCAACCCCCCCCCTCCCCCCTCTTTCCGAGATGGTGCATGTCTACCTGTCCCAGTCATGGGCTTGCATGCCCCATGGTTGAGTAAAATCTTTGATCTAATTATTAATTGTTTTTACAGGTGCCTTTTGTTATGATCGCTTTTGTTCTCCCAATCATTTTGGATTATCCTGCAGCTTTTGGTACAAGTTCTGAAGTGTTGGCCGATTTGTCTTTGTAGGTGAACCTTTATTTTGTCTTAATGGAAAAGTGAAAATGTATCCATCATCCTGATATTTGTGGAATCCAAGAAAGTAGGTAGTTTTGCTCTGGAAAATGACCAACTAAACAGCTTTGTGCCCTTTTTGTTAAGAGTAAGCAAAGCATTGCATAAACTAGCAAGCTCTTCATCACCCAATTAGCTGTTGTTATTGGTCCTGTGAATCACAATGGTTGCAGGTTGTTACATGAAGCAAAGAAGAGTCTCTTAAAATTTTGATTTCCACCAGTCATTGTCTGTATAACATATTTGCCTCTAGTGTTCTTTCAGTCTGAAACTAAAAATTGTTCTGATGCCTAGCTATATAACATTTACATCCTTTTCTACCTTACATGAAAATTTCCTCTTTTTTTTTAATTTTCTCACCTTTCTTAAAGCTGTTAACCAATTTAGGTGTTTTCTCCTTTTCCATCCATTTGCCATTCAGGTGGTTGAACTGTGAAGACCCAATGGTTAATCACAACCCATGGACCATACTGGAGGATAAGAAGCTTCTATTTATTGTCCAGGAAAGTGGGGTTTATAATTGGATTGATATTTCAATTGCATTGGGATCAAATAGAACTCCCTTTCAGTGCCTGGCACGTTACCAACGGAGTCTTAATCCTCATATTCTGAACAAGGATTGGACAGAAGATGAAGATGCTAAACTTCGTGCAGCTGTAGAAAGTTTTGGTGATAATAACTGGCAGCTTGTGGCTTCTAATCTAGAAGGCCGCACGGGTCCTCAATGTTCTAATAGGCAAGTATCTGTCTCATATACTATTTCAATTTTGATTTTTTTTCAAAACAGTTTTCTTTTCATATTCTTATTATTTGCTACATGCATCACACAATACCATTCACCTTGTTGATGTTTATTCTAAGCAATACAGCATTATGTTTTTCATTCAATAGATTTATACAACCATTTACTTGAAGGTCATCTCATATCATATGCATGCCTTATTGTGGTTTATTCATGTACTAGAAAACACCATTTCTCCATTAAGTCAACTGCAATCATTTTCAGTAAGATTATTGATGCAAGATTCTCATGGAGTTATCTAATTTTGAGTCCATTATTGAACTACCTAGGCTCAATATTTTTCGGTTTTCTTAATGTTGTGTTTCTGATGTATTTGTGGGCATTACCATAATGAATTCTACGATCCCATTAAGTGCAGGTGGAGAAAATCCCTGAACCCTGATAGGAGAAAGGTGGGGAGGTGGTCTGTGGATGAGGACAAGCATCTGAAAGTAGCAGTAATGCTTTTTGGGGCCAAAAATTGGAATAAGATAGCTCAGTTTGCCCCTGGTCGGACACAGGTTCAATGCAGAGAAAGGTAATTTTAGAGTTGCCTTGTGACATTATTTATTCTGACATTATCTATGATCATGAAGTGCTCTTTTCTGGTGACAGGTGGCTTAATTGTCTAGATCCATCTTTGAATCTGAAAGCATGGACTGAAGAAGAAGATGCCAAGCTATTGGCAGCAATAGCTGAACATGGATATTGTTGGTCGAAGGTTGCAACTTGTGTGCCTCCACGTACTGATAGCCAGTGTAGAAGGTAAAAGAATCATGAAATACCATCACTTTAAACCTTTTCAGGACAACTAGAAGCCTCAGTCATGTTCTGCATTTTAACTGTTGTGCTATGTGATTCTCAGAGACATATGTTGGTTCCAGACTGCACACTAATAATTTCTTTTTTGGGGATGCAGGAGATGGAAGGTTTTACTTCCTCATGAAGTACCATTACTACAAGCTGCTAGGAAGATGAAGAGAACTGTTCTTATATCCAATTTTGTGGATCGGGAGAGTGAACGGCCGACAATTGGTCCCAATGACTTCACGCCACTTGTAAATTTTTCGGAGGCTGAAAATGATGATGGTACGAGACCTAGAAAGAAAAGATCGAGGTATTACATTAAGTTTCCTTGCTTACCCCTATATGTTTGTTTTCGGGGATCAACTTCTGGATTTTGATTTTTTTTCATGTTTCTCTTTTCCAATATTACAGTGATAATCAACCCAAGAAGTCTAGGGTTAAGTCCAAGAGATCTTTTAACGAGACTTCTACAGCAGATGGTGTGATAAATATTTCTACCAATGCGGTTCCTGCTGACTCAGCTCTTGTTTGTGGCATCAATTCTAATACTGCTGGTGGTGGGAGCAGTAAGAGGTCAAGGAAGAAAAAATCAAGGTGTCTTGAATCAAGAATTTTCACTTCTTTCTGCTCATTAGAGTTTTGCTTTGAACTTCTTTTTTCTGATTACCTGGTGTTTTATTTGGCTGGTTTTGCAGTGATGATCAACCTAAGAAGTTGAGAGCTACATCAAGCAGATCTGTTAAAGAACATGTTACAGCAGATGGAATGGTAAATTCTTCTGCCGATAAAGTTCCTTCTGACAAATCTCTTGTACATATTGTAAGTACTACTACTGCTGAAAGTGGGAGAATTAAGAGGACAAGGAAGAAGATGCTAAGGTTGATGAATTTACAAACTTGCCTAGTTGTTTTCCTGCTTGCTTTGTATTTCAATTTCCTTAACATTACTTTCCATATGGTGTTCTATGCTGCCTACAGTGGTGATCAACGCAATAATTCAATGGTCAAATCTAGAGAATCTTGTAAAAAAAATATAATGGCTGATGGCATGGTTAATTCTTCTACTGAAACAGCTCCTGCTGACTTATCTCTTGTACCTAGTGCAAATTCTAATACTGCTGAAAATGGGAGCATTAAGAGAACTGGCAAAAGAACATCAAGGTATTATGATTTAACACACTTCACTCTCTGCTCTCTGCTGAAATATAGCGTCTTTAAGATTTTCTTTTTTTTCTTGTTTTTGTATTTCACTTCCAATGCTCCAGTGATAATCAACCCAATCAGTCAAGAGTTAAATCAAGAAGGTTTGTTAAACTAAATCTAGAGACAGATGCTATGGTAAATTCTACTGGTGATATAGTTCCTGCTGGCTTATCTGCTGTGCCTAATGTAAATTTTAGTACTGCCGAGTGTGGGGGCAATAAAAGGACAGCTCAGAGAACATTGAGGTATTATGGACTAAGAGACTTTGCTTTTAGCTGTGCACTGTAATATAATATCCCAACACATTATCCTTTTTTTGGTGTTTATTTGCAATAATACAGTTGTAATCAACACAATAAATCTAAAGCTAAGTCCAGAAGGTTTCATGAAGAAAATAGAACAACAGTTGACACGGTGATAGATTCTTATGCTGATACCATTCCTGCTGATGCATCTCTTGTACCCATTGTAAATTCTAATAATGCTGAAAGTGGGAACATTAAAAGGACAAGGAAGAAAACCTTAAGGTAAGGCATTACAGTTTAAGACACTTCATTTTGTTTTACATACCAAAATATATTGCCCTCAAAATTCACTGATTAATTTTGTTGGACAACCTTGACCTTTGATGCACAGAGGACCCGAAGCTGAGGCTCAAAAGGTGGCCTCCTAGTAAGTTTAACTTGAGTGCTACTCATCTTCTTATGGTACAAAAGCTAAATCTTTGACTAATTTCACTTAATTCATTCTTTTCTTGTTTTCAATGACTTATAAAAGGAAGTACTTACATGCAAGCTGCTTAACTTTTCCTTTTCCATGTTCATGTGGTAGCGATGGTCCACTGCTGATGCTATCCAAGAAGTCTAGTGCTGAAAGAGATGTCCGACAGAAAATAAAGTAACAGATAGTGTGGTGAATTATCCTGATGCTGAAAATATTAGCAACGGTTCACTTATTTCAAGGTTAGGGTCTCCAGCTGTTGGAATTAGGAGTGCCAAGAGGGTAAGAAACCAAACATTAAGGTATTATTTCTTAGCTTTACAATGTGTTTCTTAGTTTTAGAGTGTTTGTTGGTAAACTTTCTAACTTAATATATGTCTTGCAACTATTACATCCTCGAACACAGAGGAACTGTGGCTAGTAATGAAAGGGTGCACTCTAAGTAAGTCAGCTTCAAATTCTTTCTGGATTGTCTGTAGATTTCTATCTTTCCTTTGATCAGTATAATGGAAGAAAATTTAAATTTCTATGTATTTGCAATTACTGGCTACCTACTTTTCTGTCCATTTGTTTTGCTTGATTTTACAGCATGAATTCCAGAACAAGCTACCCGAGTGCTAGGGCAAGAAGAGAGATCTCTAGAAGAACTTTCTTTGACAGATAGTATCATAAAAGGAAACAATATCATTTCAATGGAGAAAGGGTCAGCAAATGTGATTCTCGAAAAGCCTATTTTTAGTGAACTACCAGAGGCTAACAGGGTAGTGTGTCAGCTGGAACATGGAATGCTTGATGTCATAGGAACTGGTGCTCCTGAGGGTGAAACAAACACTAATGAAGTTCCCCAATTGAACACAGAAAAAGAAATTCATTGTGAAGAAGATACTAGAGCTGGAGAGTATGATGCATTACTTGTTCCCATGTCGCTTAGCAAGGCGAAAAGAAGACGAGAATGCTTGGATAACCAAGTTGTAGCGCAGAATGCTGGGGACCCTTTTGAGATTAATGGCATTGAGAAAATGAAGACAAAAAAATGGCTCGAGGTGATTCATGGCATGGATGAAAATTTCCAATCAGCTGACTGCCATAAAGCTCTGGAGCTTCTAAACAATTCAGCTTCTGAGACTGCAGACTGTCATGGGATTGTTGTGATGGAGGCGGGTCCATGGAACCCTGCTAATCAAGGAAAAGGATTTCTTGCCATGAACAAGTAAATGAGAAGATGCACGAAGGATGGGAGTCATGCCAATTTCTTTGCAAATTGGAATCTGAGATTACTTAATTCTATGAACTTGGAACAGAAGGATTTGTAAACATTAGGCATTAGGCAATGACATGAATCAACAGATGGAATGGTGAAGGATGACGAGACTGAATCTCAGTACTGTGAGTTCTGAAAACTGCGCTGTGGGCATGCATTTGGATTTTGAAACAATCAGTTTTTTGCAGGTCCAACAACTGTTGTTGCAGTGCCAACATCATGTATTTAATTGATGCACCATTGATGAGAGTTGTCGTTGCCCTTTTTCTGGTTGAATGCTGTGTAGAAATACACAAGCTTTTTGTCTTTACAAACAGGGGCTAGGTAGAGCATTTCCTCCTGGTCTATTGATGTAATGCACTGTTCTTCTGATCATTTTGCTAATGCTAGAGAGTCAGTTGCTTCATGCTCATAATTAGTTTGCCAGGTTCATTTTCCTCTCAGATGATGTTTGTCTGCATTTAAACTGATATTTCCTGGTTACTGTATGCAGCCAAGGGTTTTGGAGGGCTCTTGATGATGCACTTTCTTAATGCAATCCAGCGGCTGTCAGCCTAATAGTGGATATTTGATGGTGACTAGAGGTGCATATGGAGCTCAAATAGATAGAACCACAGTGGCAATGCGAAGGAATACACGATTGATCTAAGATATTAGAAGGTTCGCGGTTTGCTAAGAAACTGCTGAGAAAAGGTGAAGACAAAAAGGAATTTCTGAGAGCTTGCAATGTTAACGACTTTCCTGTCTCGTTGCTTTACAAAGGAAAATGCAAGAAAAGAAAAGAAAAATGATTGACACAAATTTTCGTTGTTTTTATCTGTCCTTTTGTTTTCCCCCCTGCTTATTTGACATATCTTTTGCGGCACTTATCTTTTTCAACACTTTATATTTGAAAATTCTTTGACTTGAAACAGTAAACTCATGAAAATCAATGAAGTAAAATCAATCGTCTGGCATGTTAACCCAAAAGGAAAAAAAGTTTGATGTGACTCGAAATATATTTTACTATTTCTTGGTTCTGCAAAAGAAATGGGTTGTGAAACTTTTATAGTGACATTCAAACAGATCATTAACTATAGCAACATGAATATCTGAAAAAATGGTTTAACGTGGAAAATTTGATACTGGTTTAGAGAAGTAAAGATGAGAATGAATCTGTCAACTAAATAAGTTAAAAAATATATAAAGAGCTTGTTCGGATATAAAAAATATCCATTAAATTAAACCTTTATATCAAGTCCTCTTTCGATTGGCATATTGAAATATAATGTGTCACATGATATTGCTGTGTTTAGTCATTATGCACTTTTCTCCTTAACCTACTCTAGGGATTAGACTCATTCATCATGCTCTTCTGTTTTATTGACGCAAGTGCTTTATATGTCATGTAGATCACATAGGACATTTCTATTGCTTGTCAATGGCCTAAAATATATATAAAGCCCGTATTGATTCCGAAGAAAATTGTTTTTGTTTTTTTTTTTTTTTTTGGGAGAGGGGGGTGTGTTCAATTTGAAATATAACTTTTCCAGCTCATCATAGATGATGGATCGGATTAGCATTTGACAAAATTCCTGAAAACTCACATTAGATATGCTAAAGTGAGGTCCAAATGTAGTTCATGACACTTAAGAAAAGTAGACTCTGCATAGAGTAGGATGGTAGGTGGGATGCTCCAAAGCTTTTAGTCTCCTTCAGCAAAGCTTTAGAGGAGGTAGACATCACTTGCTAAATCTCCAAAAACAATTTTAAATAGTATAATAATATTTAATAAAAAATAATATTATACTATATAATAATAATATAATAGTTTATAATATTATTTTTATATTTTACTGTATAATACAGTGAAATATTTTTTATTGTCATTTATCATAGCAAAAGTATTTTCTCAGCTTAATTTTCAAATCCACAACTTTAGAGCAAATAGTATTTCGTAGAAACTTTACTTTCAGAAACAAAAACCAAACACCAAACGAGTATTCTAAAAGTAAAAAAAAAAAAATGGTTCTATGAAACATTTTTTTCGTCTTGATATTTGTATTTTAGTTTTTAACCAAAACCAAAAATTGTAATCATACCAGGGAGACCTTAAACTATTTGGTCCATCTGGAATCTGAAAGACGCTGAAGCAATTGCTAGACTAGCTCAAATAGGAAAAGAAAAGGGCAGGGTGATGTTGTATTAGAGACTCTGCTCACGATGTTATATTCCATATTTTTCACGCTATTCTCAATCAATTCAATAGCTCAGTGGAGGTAGATTTTTCTAATAAAGTTTTGGTATGGTTGTAACTGGAATGATCAAAATCTTTAGATTGTGCGAAATAATTACCGAACCATTGTTCATCTGAAGTAGATTAATCTGATGCTTAAGCACAACTATGAACTCACCGAATTGTTGGTTGAATTGTTGGTTGAACCATTGTTCTCAATCTATGTTTTCTTGTTTGTATAGTTCCTTGTGATTTGAGATTGAAACAGTTTTCTATCGTCTGGAGAATAACAAAGTAACGAGAGAAATATTAAATGCACATACTTGCACGTTTCAAAATTTTTCTTAGTGCTCCGGATAACTTTTCAAATTTCCCTGTAATGGTATAAGAGAACTGCATAAGAGATCATTGTTTTATTTTCCAAAATAATACCATTCACTGCACCAGTAACTACGATATGCTGCCTGTCAGGATGGTTTCACTTAAAGATAGTTAAGTTCTCTTGGTTTCACAGACAAAGCCACTGTCTCAATGTTTCAGGATCAAGCATGCCTGTAATTATGTAAACCGAGGGTAAGTTCCATGCTAATAGTTATCTTGACAACATTTCTGCCATGACGGTGGTCCATGCCCGGAGAATATAAAGGAAGGTTTTAAGTCCCCATGTTTTTGTTTTCAACAATGTTTGCTTGACAGTTTCTTCTGTTTTGAATAAGGATCCACTATCTGCGCATGTAGCTAATTAGCAACAAAAATATACGGAAATTGAAACAATGGCTTTTTGTCTAGTGTAAGGATGCAGCTTGCCATGCAGTAAGAGCGTTAAATAACGTTAGTTAAAAGATTTCTTAAGTTAAAAATACAGAACTTGAATCATCAGAAGTTTGAAGCACCTACTTTGGATATGAAATATGCATTAGCTTCACCAAACAATGATATTACATTATATTAATGGGTTAATAGGATAATGAAAATGTTCTATACCATTTCTCTTGACCAAATGAGTTCTGGAAATGAAGCAGATCATTGAAATAATCTGTGTTTTCAGCAGAGATCCACGATGTTTCAATATATTCCTTGAAAATTTGCTAAGATATGGGCCCAACAAAGACTCCGAAAGGATGAGTAAAATCTCAATGGAAGGGCAAATTTTCTCTACATTATTCTCTACTCAAGAAGAAATTGAACTGTTCGCACAGTTGACTTTCCAAAAAAAAATTGTGCAACCACTTCTTTTGTAAATCCTATTATACTTGCAGTTTTTCCACATGATTTATACTACATTAAGTTATAATTCAGAATGTGATGAACGCGTTCATGGCAATTTCTCAACTTAGAATATTAGTTATTATTTTTTAGTAAATGTGCAATGCTACTCAAGTAAGCTCTCAACAATTTTACAATAATATATTTCATACTGTGAAGCTCAGTGCTCTACTTACATTTTAATAATTATGAGGCAAGTACAACCCTAAATTTGCAAGTTAGCAGCCAAAAGTAATTTTAACGACTTCCAAAATAACATATCTCAATCCGAGGTTGTATCATTGCTTTGCGCTACATTAATTACAAATTATACTTCTGTTGAAAGTGGAGAGAGAGAGAGAGAGAGCCTATTTATGCTAGTTTTCCTGCACACTCCGCATGCATGAATGCTAGTCAAGGTACATGATCGCTAGAGCTTAGAAGATAAAATCGAAAAAGCTTATACCATTTCCCTCCAGCTAACACAAGCAAAAAACTAAAAAAAAAAGGAAAAAGAAAAAACTTACCATGAACGCTATTAGCTTACTTCAGCTTCTTCATTCTACTTGTACGATAGAGGACCAGATCTTGACACAGCAAATCTTGGCAATGGGCTAGGTCCCTGGCCCCCAGAACTCGATCCCTCCACAAACTTTACTTTCCGGCTCGAACTGTATTCTAATGGTCCTGAACTTCTCAAATTATGCTGTTGCTTCTCCCCAGTCTTCAGCCTCACACTTTCTGCACCATAACCTTCCTCCTGCCGTTGTGTCGATGCAATGAAATAACTGGAGTCATATGCATTAGTCTGAGGTGTCAAATCACCTCGGTTCTGCCTGACAGCAGGGGATGCATGCATAAGAGAGATTGCCGGTGACTGTCTTGGTGATGGCCCTAGAAGTTCAGTAATCATGGATGATGAATTCCCATAGTGCTGCCGATATATTGAGCAGAGAATGGTATAAGGTATGTGGATTTCAAGGGTGCTTCTTGGTAGATAAGAGGAGAGCTCACAGAGCTGATCCAAAAATATCAGCTTTGGCACAATGCATGACCTGTGTGAGACACCCGTAAAAGCTCATCAAATGATATGGAGCATCAGTTATAAGCCCGAAAATCACAATATTAATAGAATGGGTTGTAATTGCGTAATCCTGCATAAGTTCAATCCCGAAAATCCACCCCCCACGGCTCTTGCACCTGAATTCGCTCCCATGCCCACTCTTACTTCAAGTAACCAAGGTCTTTACAAGAAGTGTCGTCATATCGACAAAGATCAAAAGAATAAAACATGGTTCTAAGAGGGCAGCACCACAGTTTTGAATAACTTAGCGCCTCAATTTGTCTATGATATTGATGACATTAGTTTTGGGTTTTGGACATGACAATCTAAGTGATTATCAAGGTATTGACTAAAGTAGTAGTAACTGATATATATTCTTTTCCTTTTAAACATTGCCTTTATTTTTTTTTTTTTTAGACTGATGGTAGTGAACTGATTCTTTCAGTACCATAAATAAGATGTGCTCACTTTATTTTTGTCACTATTTAGACAAATGAAAGTTGCAAGAGACCTACTAACATGCCTACAGAGTAAAAGATTAAAGCAAAGCTTGGTACTAATGTTAAGAGGCAGAACAGAAAGTAGCACATTTTCTATCCAAATGTCAGATTTCCCACAAAAGGCACTTCAGTGGGAATTTTCATGGATGTATCCTCAGTCAGAATCACCGACTAGAAAATTCCCGAAAATATTCAATTTGCAAATCTCAACTGATAAAAGAATGGGACATGAACTACAAGGAGATCTATGTGTTAACTCCAAGTCATTCCATTTTGCCGCTGAGACAAGAAGCAGACTATGCATGATATCAACAGGACTGGCAATACTACTGCAATCTGTATTCCTTTAACTTTAGGGAAAACAATTGTTTTACACAGTTGGAGGAAGGGGATGTTACATCTGTATCTTGAAAAAAGTTCAATAGTTTTACAGATTTGGAGGAAGGGGATGTTACATCTATATCTTGAAAATAAGTCCTAAATGACCACAGGCCTCAGATAATATCGTGCTAGAATATCTGACAAGGCAAATCCAAGCTGGGGGGAAAAGGGAACAAGCCAAGGTAGCAAGAGAGAGGCAACTGCCAACTTCAACAAATAATATGCATGAACAGCGCATTTTGAATGATTTCTACCTGAAGGCTCTGGTAAATAGGAAGCAACATCAAACAGTTTCATGTCAAGAGTTACTAGAGTAGCAGAAACTAACATAGGCAGCTCATACGCACACCATACAGGGACCCATAAGGATAACCTGGGTTCAGGTCAAAGGACCTTTAAAGAGGCTGAAAGATCTAAGGGGCCTAAAATGGAAAGCGGATATGGTAATTTTCAAGAAATGATAAAGGAAGACAACTTGTGGTACTCAAGGGTTGATTGCTGCATGTATAATATTAGGCTGATCATCTCAGCAATTAATACTCAAGGAGTTCAGAGTTATAACCAAATTTAATACCTGCTATAATCACTCCATGAATCCAGTACAACAGCTGCAGAACATTTAACATAGAGTTGCATGGCAGATTTTATATTTGCTTCAACAGCCACATGGCCTAGTATTTCAGGCTCTTGCATCTCATGGGTATGTCCATTTGAAAGAGATTGCCTTTGCTGTTCTTCTCTTTCCGACCTGACATACTCACTTCCTCCAATCACAGCATTGATACACCTGCAAAAAAAGCCAGATTCAATTATGATCTCATAGTAGCATTCAAAAGGTAGCGCACCACGGCCAATAATACATTCAAAATTTTGGCCTAATGGCAGTTCATAAAATAACACAATCATAAATCAGTATAGAGACAGATTAAGGCATGTTGCAGATGATGAAATCATAGTTTCAATGCCCTAGTTTATGTCAGTTCCATTGGCATGCTCCGAATTAAGATTCTAGGGTGGTTCTAGACTGATTGTCAAATTGGATGTTTTACAGTCTTTTCGGAAGTCAAGATATTTTTGACCATGCTTTAAAAAAAAATCAATTAGTTAAATTTGAGTTTGTTTTTAACTTAATACAGCAAATTGTTCTCAATTTTTTGGATTATTGATGTTACAAAACTACCATCAATTAATCACTAGATATTCAAATTACTAGATATTATCTGTTCACAAGTCAATGGATTCCATCTTATAAAACATAGACAATGTGTTCAAGGAGTTTGCTTCGATGATTTGAAAAAGAACTTTCAGTGGAAGAACTTTGAAAATTTATCTTCCACAAATTCATACTACTAAATCTTTTTTATAGTAATTCATAAACTTCATAGAGAGCATATGAACCAGGGTGCAACTCCGGTTGGGCTCAGCCTGAGTTCAAGCAACCCAACCCGCTCAACTTGGTCGGGTTGGACTAGAGTATTCATGAACTTGATATGCGCAAGGCTCAAAAAAAAAAAAAAAAAAAAAATCCAACCAGCTACCTAGTTGGATTGAGCTAGGATGGAGGTTAAACCAACATAACCCGATCACAGACAAACCTGAACACAACCCAAACCAACTCAACCCAATAAATAAACAACATATATTTATGTTTCACAGAAAATACTTTATATTATGTTATTGAACTATAGTTTTATCCTATTAAGTTACAAATTGCATATGTACACCCAAATAATATCCTGATCAACCTATACTAAGCCAACAAAAATGTCTGAAACCTTTCCCAAATCTTAAGTTACCTATACAATCCGACCTAACCCAATAAATCTGACCCAACGCAGCCCAATCCAAACCCAAATTAGCTTAAGATGGGTTTGGTTTCAGAAGTCCCAATAGAGAACAAGTTTGTTGTTGTTATATATAGTTGAGCTGGATCAGGGAATAGTCCTCAACTTGACCCAATCTGCTCGAGTTGCAGCCCTAGCATTAACATATCGTTTCTCAATAAGTAAAACATAATATATGAACTTCGTACAATGTAAGAAATCTACTCACCTTGCTAAGCAGTGTATGTTGTTATTGAATCCTCCAGTCTCAATGTTGTATGTAGTCATACTCCAGATATTAGACATCATGAATGAAGCAAAAAGATATGGAAGCAAGCTCCAAGAACTATCATTTGCAGCACCTGCTTCCACCATAATTGAATGTATCCAGTCTGTATCATGTTCACCAATCACACCGATACTATTTGCAACCCTTCTCAACCTTAAAATCCCATCTTTGTCAGGTATCTCATCTGGTAACTGCTTCGCTACTCCATGCAGTAATGACACAATGAGAGGTGCTTTTTCTTCCAGCACTGCTCCAGCAGCATCCACAAGCAACTTGCGAAAAGCTATTGCCTGCCCAGCCTGAATGCAAAATCCAATCAGTGTTTCCATATCCAGAATTTGCTTTAGATTTGCTTCTCTTTCAATCCGGTCACCAGAATTTATGCTTCCAGCAAAACCCTCTAGGGCTTCACGGTTTGACCGCAATGCGGTATCAATACAGTTTAATAGTGCAGCTGTTTGTTCTTTTACCATCCTGTCAATTCTGTCAAATCCATAACCACCAAAAATACGAAGAAAGGCTGTGAGTTCTCTTATATCAGTAAACGACTCTGCTGAATATCCACCTATTGGTTGTGAGCTCTTGAAGCAATTATGGGTTGTCATAAACACAACTCCAGCACCAGATATATCCTTAACAATGTTCTCACTATACCAATTGCCAATGATCTCCACAGCAGATCCAGTCTGTACGTCTGCAGGTTCTTCAAACATCTGCAAATTGGAAACAGGCCCAGTGAAGCTCTCAGTTAATAGAACTTCTCGAATGCCTTCAGTAAGGTCCATGCTAATGTGCTGCTCTGCTAGGTGGATGATGCTGACATGTCTTCTTAAAAGCAATTCAATGATGGATGGACGCTGGAGGCCACTATCAGTTCTCAGCACCCCAAGTAGTCTTCTCCTAAAGTTTCCTAGGATACAGTCTCTCATATACTGCAGAAAGAGTACATATAAGCTTAACACTAACTAACCCTCCAAAAAGCCATATGCTGGCAGCTTCAATTTATGGTGAATTTCTTGAGGTATCAGGAAGGAAATGTGAAACAGGGAAAAAGCCTAGGCAATCTTTCAAATAACATACATGCAGACACACAGACACATACATATACATATTGATCTGTTTAATTAAAAGAATTTTTGACAGATTAAAAAAAGTTGTCACTGAAGGAAAAGTGACTTTAAATTTCATTTTCATTATCATACTTCTTCCGCGCCTTGGTACGGTAAGGAAAAGGCAAACAGAGTAAATTTCACGTGAAAAGATGAGATCTAGATACCAATAATTTTCAATATAGCCAGGAAATCAACTAGACATTAAAAATGAGAGTAGATCAGAATTGAATAAACTACATTTCAGTATATCAAACTTAATACTGGCCATAAATAATTTGAGAAAACTAATGTAAGAAGTAAACGAAAAGATGAAGTGAAAATTAGCAAGCAATTTGGGATCAGATTCCTTTTTCATGGTGGACTTGGACTTGCAATTAGTTAGCTAAACTGACCATGTACTTTAAGAATTAAGAAAGGAATAAGACACAGGATTTGTTGCTAATGCTTACAATGACTTCAGGAAAGTACATTATAAAGTACAAAAGAATGAACAAGCGTAGCGTACAATCTCCAAACAGCTGTACAGATGCAATAAGAAAATATAGCTTGTTTCTGGGTCTTATAAAGTATCAGGTTCAACAAAGTTGATGCCAGAAAACAGATACTCCTATAAACCAACACTATGTTTCGGTTTTAGCAATAAATCCAGACAACAGCTCCTCGGAACTCTGACTCAGAGCATGCAAGCAGCGAGTCAATCATGTCAGGTCTTCTACCATGACCAGACAGATTAAGAGCTGGTATGATGTAATCAACTGACGCAGTCACCATATTTTTCATCTCGAACAATATCTGTGCCGGGATATTGGTTTTTATTAATATCAGAATTTCAGGCTGTCACCGATACGATAAAATCTATATCTTGGCCTTGATTTTAATGGCCGATACAATAGGAAAATATCAGCCAAACCTAATGTGCTTTTTAAGATTCTAAATTCATATTTTAGTCATTAAGATCTTAAATCATTTGTTCAATTTGGAAGTAAACCCATGATTTCTATTTTAACTGAGATCTTGGATATATCAGTTTCCATAATATCGTCCAAGATCTCCAAGATCTGGGTATTTTCCTATTTTTTTGAAACGTCCAATCTCACGAGGTAAAAACTGAGATCTCAGTTCATATTGGTATTGGTAACCCTCTGAGATGGCCGAGATCTCAAAGATTTAAATCCTTGGCAATTGCTTGAAAGAAAATACTTATTCTACACCATAATCCCTCAAATATATGATGTACACACGAGCAAATCATACATGCATAAATGAAACATGAACTTGTTTGACATACACATATGATAAAAACAAATGTTCACCCAGTACCTAGGCAAGTAGGAGGATCTTCCCAGGGGCACCCTAAGCACATTGATATGTTTGTTATGGGAATGAAATCAATTGATGAAATTGTTTTTTGAACTCTTATTTACTTGTGCATGCGTAGGGTGATGGTGGTAGGAGTTGGGATGAAAGGGAAGGGCATGGTTACTTAACTTTTTGTTTACACCAACTTATATACAAGTATTACATTACAAACCTACAAAATCACCAACAATGAATTTGTCCTCCACAACACAAAAGAAATTCATAATACACTGCAAATATGACCATATGAATCAAAGAACAACTTTTTTTTCCATGTATTTGGATTTTTTTTTATAATTTAGATGTGTAATTGAATATACAATAGGAACAAGGTCTATGCTTTGTAGAAAAACCATTTTTTATAAAGGCAGGAAGAAAACAATGTCTATGTATTTAATGTGGAGCAACTTTTTTTTTATCATGATCCCCACACAATCTGAAATTCAGGTAAACAAACAACTGATCTCACTCTGATCTGAATTCTTTTTTCTGCTTGTTTGCCTTAGAATCAACTCTATAGAGACAAATCCTCCAGCCTTTCTTTAGCTCTACTAGCTCATGCACGTGTGTGAGAGAGAAAAAAAAGTTGTAATGACCTAGGACCTCACTGAAAAAAATTAGCAAGAAAGTATTATTTGAATTCCTTGGTCTTGTATAAGTATCCAAGATCCTACCCAGTGCATAACCGATGTGGGACTAAACACACACCCGCATGGATCCTCACATGCTCCCTCATTTAAGCCTTGGCATCCTTGCCAGACTAAGGATCTAAACCCATTCACATCCAATCACAAGTACCAAAAAGCAAAAATCCAATCTCTAGTCCATATGGGCCATTGTCCGGATCCGCTCTGATACCATTTCTAAGGAGAGGAAGGGTGATAGGGATCACGATGGATTTCGAGTCACATCCTAGCCTTTGGATTGACTTGGATGACTTGGCGCTACGATGAGAGCTTCGCATATATCATTGAGCATCACTAGAGTTTGTCAACTTTGGAATCTTAGGGTCATTTATTTTTTATTTTAATTATATTTTGTATTTTAATCCATGTTTGGTTTAGTAAAATGTGAAAAGGACTGAATTTAACTGAATAGTTTAGTCAAACGTGTTATTGAAGAGTAACCTTATGTTACTGTTTGTGCATTGTAGTGTGAACAGTAACACTATGTTACCATGCCTTTTTAAGGCTTCTTTGTTTCAAGGTTTGTATATGGATGTCATATGAAGAATTTTTGTCAATGAAGGTTCTCTTTCTCCTTTCTCTGCATGTGAGGTGTGGAATGTGGATGTGAGGCCCTAGGGAGTGATCCCCTACTGAACTAGTGGGACATCGGTTTGTTTTCTCGTCTTCTTCCTTCTCAATAATATCTCCTCGCTGTGTTTCTCTGGTCTTTCTTTTCTTTTCTTCATTTCTGCCACATTACAGTCTAAAGCAAACACCCCACACTCAAAGCAGTTACTTTACTACTGTCAAGCAACACCTATTTCAAGCCTTGATCTGTCCAAAACCTGATCTATGTGATTCTGCAGACCTGTTAGCCCTCTTTCTTTGGTTCTTGAAACCTTGCAGTAAATCAGCAGATCTTAAACCTAGTACTTGAAGCATGTCAATTCCTACTGCAACTGAAAAGTTCTTTGATCTTGGGCTTCCATACAAGATTTACGAGCAAGAAATGGCAATAGACTAGATTTGGACAACCTAGGTTAACAAAGATCCATTGCTTCGCATCTTTCAAAGGATTCTGTTAATTCTGATACTTTTGCCGCAAGATTTTATGCTTTATTTGTGAGAAGCTATTGTCCAAATCTGATTTCAGTGAGTGGCATTAGGCATCTATGTCAAGCATTTTCTTTGCATTAGAACAGGTTGTAGTTTGAGTTCCAAACCTGGTAGTTTCTTAATCATAGTTTTCATATTGCTATTTCGTGCTGCATAGCATCATATTTTCTGGTGTTTGTCTATAGCGTATAAGTTTGCATAAGTTTGAGTTAGGGATTATCATATTTGTGCGGCGTCACTTATGAGGTTCCCTAGGGGTGCATCAGAAGGCCACCAAGGATAGCTTGGTTGTGAGAAAGGAGAGCATCAGATTTGGTATTACAAGGACTCTGCACTCTGCATTATTCTTTTACTGGATTTTATACATCTAATTCCAATAAAACATTGGAATACCAATTCAAGAAATATTATTTGATTTTAGTTGCTCCAAGTTATGGTTTCAAAAACCATCGGAACAAGATTGTATGACTAGCACCGCATCATTCCAACATGACACTGGAACAGTATGGACATCGAGATGCTAAAACCTAGTGTACTAATACGTACGAGCCATACTTATTGGTACTGGTTCAAACAGGTGGTATCGGTACGTATCAATGGTATCATACTGGTGTGTATGGTAGTTTTCTTTTTTTTTTTGATTCAGTTTTAGTATGTACAGTTGGTATCGGTACCATGCCATTCTGATGGAAAAATGGCACAGGATTTGTAATGGTATTCAAAACCTTGCTTCAAGCACTCTCAAGTTATTGTTTCTAAAATTTACACAACCATATTAAAAAGAAAATGGTCGACAAAATTATTCTAACCAATTTCTAGAAATGGATTCCTCAAGCCTTATGAATTTCCATAAAATATTATATTATATACAAGATGATAAGGTGAAAATGAAGTCTTCAATAGGAGCAAAGATTATCTTCCCTCCTTACATCTGTTCTTCTAATTTTATCGAATTACCATTGAAATTCATGTTAAGTTAGACCATTGGTTGCAGCCAAGGTTGGAGGAACCGGTATCGGTTCTCCGACGGGACGACTCGGTACAGGCCATGCCGGGCCCGTACTGAGAGAGGAACCGTGGGATAGAGGAAAAGAGAGATCGAGCGGGATAAGGAGGGACAGAGGAGGGTGGCGGACGCCGACGGAGTGCTGACAGAGGTCGGAGGAGGCCGTCGAAGGCTAGCAGAGGCCGGCCTCTGCCGTGGAAAGCGAGGCCGCGACCGCTGACCCTATTTCGTACCGAAGGAGGGTGGCGGACGCCGGCGAGTGCTAACAGAGGTCGGAGGAGGCCCGCAGAGGCCGGCCTCGGCCGCGGAAAGCGAGGCCGTGGCCGCTAACCGTGGCCACCTTTCGCCGCCCTTCGACGCCGGACTCCGCCGGCACTCTGCCGACGTCTCGCCCTCTCTTTCTCTCCCTCCCTCCCTTGCCAGCTCTCTCTTTCCTTCTCCTTCTCCAGCTCCGGCAACGAATTTCGTTTCTATTGTCGGAGTTGTACCGGTGAGCCACGGGTATGATTCGGGACGGCTAGAACCGCCCGGTTCAGGGGGTTCCGTCAATCCTGGATGCAGCCTATAGAAAAGAAACAATGAAAATCGATTATAATTAAGCCTTGTACACAATTAATGTCCTTACACAAAGAATTAGCCATCAACAAATGTTGCAGGTTAATTCAACAAGCTGATTTAAGAAGTTTGGAGAGATTAGAGATAGTCACTAAATTGGATGCGCAATCAGAAGATTCTATATACTGACTACAAATTGTAGTTATACATGCCAATGGGCTTAATAACAATTCTCTGATAATGAAAACCTCAATACATTCTTTGTTCTTTAAGTCAAGAATTGATTTCTGACCAAGTTTATATGTTCTGATGAAAAAAATGCTTCAATAAAATTTGTGCAAATTTGTGTTCAAATTTGATTCTATGCTCACTGGAAAATATCGTCTTAAAACTTACAGGAATACAACACACGAAAAAAAAAAGATCTTGCATGTTAGTCAACGTCAAAGTGTTTACTAGGTTTAAAACTAGAATAGGTTGAAATGATTAGTAGTGCATGTGAATGAAACCATGACAATGATGCTAGTTTGTTTTATGATAGTTGCAAATGCCATGTGTCAATCTAACAAAATATGAAGAGATGGGGTACATACCTCTCGGAGAACGAAAACATGGTTCATAACACATATTGGTTCCATGTCATTCAGAACAGAACAAAGATTCGTCAACCTCTGCATGGCAGCTTCTAACCTGTTATTAAGGCAATTATAAATCAGTTGTCCATTCTAAAATCCTGGACACCTAAAATTAGAGTAACCTGACTTACATTTTGACAGAATTATTTTTTTCAGGATAGCTCTCATGTCCTGGAGCTAGCAAACCAGATATGCCTTTGGGCGATTTAAGAAAGGATGTTGAATTTTTGACTGCACTACTTAAACGAATAGCTGCCTGCTCTGGAACAAGCTGAATATTCAGCATAATTAGTCCAGACATTGGAAGAAGTGCGACCTGAGAATAAATACCCAGAGACAACTAACATGCATACCTGCATCTCTAAAGAACCAAATCCACCTTCTGAGTCCAGAATATTAATCAGACCTTCCAAGCCACCCATGATGGATTCAATAAGTGACTCAACATATAAAATCGCATCTCTGCCTATTTTGTTCAACTACATAGGTCAGAGAAGAAGAGTCAATATCTTACAATTTGCTTGGAGAGGTCGTAATAGAAGTCCTTAAAGATTCACATCAGATAATGGATTCAGTAAAAAGATGCAAATTCTCAAGAGGTACAAGAGTGTTATTGGGAGCCAACAACGTCTAAGCATAGA